>NC_089912.1:64346526-64665633 GCF_040182565.1 Anser cygnoides | reverse complement strand
TTTTAAGTCAATATAAAGGAAGAAAATACACAGTGAGTGGTTAGGCACTGGAAGAGAGTCCCAGAGAAGAGGGACAATCTCCATGTAAGAAGACGTTCAGAGCGCATCTGGATGAGTCTCTGAGCTGCTCGCTCTGCTGCCAGACGCACTTGGATCGGATGATTTCCAAAGGGCCCTTGCAACCAAACTTATGTTGTAAATCTGTTATTCCAAAATTATGTATTGTTTTGTTTGGTTTTTGTTTGTTTGTTGGTTGGTTTGATTTGTTTTATTTGTTTGTTTGTTTTCCTATGATTTCTATCTGCTGATTATAGGATGGCTGAAGCCTTGACTTGAAAAATCCCCATGGCTGCACTGAAGCAGGGTCATGCCCTGTGACTCCAAGCCAGAACTGGAAGGATAAAAATCCTTTAGTATAAGTGGCTGTTAAGCACTCTTGTGTGATTCATAATACATAAAATTAGATGGCTATGCTTTTTGCACTCTTATAAGGCACATGCTTTAAAGATAGGAGCCATTTAATACCCTTCATCTGTAGATGGGATAGAGAATGTCCAGGAAATGCCTTGCAACCTTTTTCTTGCATGGAAATAGCAAGGTGGTGGCTAATTACTGTGATTTCCTTTTAAAAGTGTTTATTGTTGAGGAGGGGAGACAGGCTTTTGGATCGCAGCCATTTGATTCATCAGCTTTTTGGCTTTGATGAAAGCAGAGAAGTGGAACTTTATTGCCCCTTAACTTTCAGGCATTGAGGTTATCAGAGGAAAAGCTCCCAATGCAGTGTGATGGTGATACAGGCTTGAACGTATCTCAGATATCAGAATGGAGAAAATTTGCCCATGAGGTTTTGGACCAGAACAAGTGATGCCTGGGGACCAGAGGGGTGGCATCCCGTCTCAGAGCCTCTGCAACGCCATGCCTTTCCCTGCTGGATACAATACTTTCGTTGGGGAATACGTGGAGGAGTTGTTACCTCCCAGTTGTGCTTTTATCTGCTTCTGTTTTTTGCTCATCTGCAGTGCTACCAGTATCAGTGGGTGGTTTCAGAGCACCATGACCAGCGGTGATGTGCTCTTTGTTCAGTTTTGCTTTCATCACCAGGAGGATGAAAGGGAACGACAACTGAGCATTGGGTGAAATGTTGGGTTTGGTTCTCCTGTGCACCATGAAGAAGCCAATAGTGCGAGTCAGGGACAGGCTTGTGCAATGTCATCTTGTTCAAATGGCCCTGTCCATTCTGTTGGACAGAAACACAAGACATCTGTCTTGCTGAGGTGACTCTTAGTTTCTTTGTTTTTCCCCGTGATCTGGGACGAGCCCACCTCACCTTCCACTCCTGCATGGTGAGAGCTGTCATTTCTGTATGAGGTATCCACACCAGAGAGGCAGAGATGGCATCCAAACATGGCCATCATCTTCACACCCACACTCTGTTGGCATCATCTCAACATTATGGGTACCCAGTGTAGAGAACGAGATGTTCGGAGCTGCGTCTTAAATTATTTTCCATGGTATTTGACTTTCCTAAAAGCTGATGGCTTTGTGTCTGGCTCTTCCCAGTTCCAGACTCTTTAAATCACAGGATGAAATTATTTGCTCGCTTTCTTTACAGAGCTGGATTTCAGAAATGATCACAGATCTTCTTTTTATGATTGAAATCAAATTACTGTTTCTAAGATACATATTTTTAATACTTCACATGAAAAGCCTGGGTTATATCTGTGTTTGTCTGTGGGTATAGGTGGATCTATGGGGGAGCAGACTTCAGTCAAATCCTGGACCCACCAAAATCAGAAAGAGGTTAGCATCTGTCTGCAGCAACAAATGTCATCCAGAATTGGTTAACTTTATACCACGAGTGATTGTCTACAAATGTTCTTCATAAGAGTGATATTATAGCCCACCCTCAGAGCTCAGCACGTGCCTAAGCATTATCCTGAATCTTGGTCGATGAGCCCGTTTCCCACCTGGTTCGTGTTTGTGGCAAAGCTGCCAGGGATTTCTGCAGAATCAGGATCAGGCCCTTCGGCAGCAGCTCACCCCTGAGTGAACGTAGACCTAGTTACTAGCTTGTCTCCAGAGGTTGGTTGGGATTTATGTCCTGTATGGAGACCTAGCTTTAGAAATCTTCTTCCTTGCATAGTTTCTACGATGAGCTTTTCTGTGTGTGCGTGTGTAGAAGGCGCTTGCCTTCCATTGTTTATCAAAAGGAGTTTATTAGGCATTGCTTATGCAGCGTTTTCATGATCCCGTTGATGAAAGATGCTATATAAACGAGGCTGGGTTGGACTGCACTCAGCCAGGCTGAGCGCCTGCCAGCAATTTATTGCTGTTTGACTCCAGTGACAGAGCAAGAGCCCAGCAGCCAGCCAGCGCAGCTCCTGCGGCACGGCGCTGGCTCTGCCTTCCTTTCTGAAGGAAATTCTCTCTCTCTGTCTATCTCACATGGATATTTGGTCGGGAATTGGAGCCACAGAATGAAGAGCCATGGAAGCTTAAAAACCTGAGGGGCAGGACAGATGTGCTGCGATGCATCCTGTACTCTGGCTCACCTTTGTGCAGATCCATCACTGAGCGTGTGCCGTCAGTGGGACACGCTATTTATGGACCTGGAAGGAAATTTGGCCAACAGTCCTCTGGTTGGAAGTCAGAGGTGATGGGAAAAAAAAAAAAGCCTTTGTGCTTGCTATTTTTTTTTCCTTTATATCTCAAAGCAGTGAGTTAGTGTAAAACACAGACCCAAATTTTAGATCATTTTAATCAAGGTGTAGAAAACTATGTGTTTTTATAAATTCAAACATATTAATGAGGATGCATTGTACTTTTCCAGTTCACTTGATTATGCAGCAAATGCAAACAGTGCCATCTTTTTATAAAATTCTTTTTTTTTCTTCCCATCAAATTTCACACCTGTCAAACATCAATTTGATTCTGTAAAATCCATGCCAACTTCACCTGAGAAACCAAACAAAATCATTTTCTTGGTAGAATGCCAGAAAATAAAAGAAATTTTTAAGAAAAGAGAGCAAGACAAAGCTGACAGCATGTATATAAAGCTGAGTCTAAGCAGATGAGAAACATCAAAAGTCTTTTATTTAATCATTCTGCTATTTTTGACATGCTGTGTAGCGATAAACCACATGAACATTCCCTTGCATTAGGGGAACAAAAAAAAAAGAAAAAAGAGAGAAAGAAAAATCCAAGACAGAAGAGAACAAATCACTATGTGATTTTGAGGATGATGTTCACATGCATGTAAAATATCCACCAAATGGCTTTTCCAGCAGCTGTAGGGTAATTGCTGGTTGCCAGCAGTGCTGGCTGGTCCATGCTGTGCGTTGTTCAGTGCTTAGTTCAGGGGTTTGTGGCACCAAGGTGCTGGTTCAGCAACACTCGGCAATGTTAGTCCTGTCCCTGGGGCACAGCATTATGACTTCCACCAAAATTTGAAGCCTCAGTCCACTGGTTTGAAGTGGAATCCCCAACACAACCTTTTTCTTTTGAGACAACTTGGAAGGAAGGTTTGCAGGAGACATCTCCGTAAGTCTGTATTCTGCCCAGAAGAGCCCCAAATGCTTGTTGGTTTGTTTTTTTGTTGTTTTGGTTTGGTTTTTTTTTTTTGCTCCTTCCCTCTCTGGTGAGCAGAAGCTCACGAGCAGTGCTCTTCTTGTGGGGCTGCCTGCAGAGTTTTCGTATCCCTACCCTTTCTCCTGCATCCCCAAAGTCCTAAAATAGCCCAAATGCAGTGATCTCTGGGGACTGCTGATCTGCTGACACCATGGAGATGTGTTCAGGGAGGGGGTCTGCCAGCCCAGACTTGGTTTGGACACCTCCTGGCACCAAATTTACTTAACAAAAGCACCAACCCAGCATAATGCTCTGTGACGGGGGGACAGAGGCCCAGGGACTGCCACAAGAAGGACGTAGGACAGGCCGTTTTGGTGGTTAAACTCCCCAAAGCTGTGATGTTTTGCTTTTTGTGCAGTCTCGGGTTTCACGCAGCCTCTCCAAGCCCCACTGATACCCCCCTGGTGGTGCAGGGTTTCTTGCACCTCTTCAAGTCTTTTTTTCTCCTTGATAGAGGAACGTGCTCCACGCGTTCACACACGGCATGCTCTGCAGGGGCTGCAAATCACCCTATCACCATAAAACTCCCCCTGACCATCAAAAAGATGACATGAAACAGGACTTGGAGCAGCTGGGAGAGGAGTCTGTTAACAATACCTTACAACAAGGAGCAGCCGAGGAGCATGTCTGAGAGCATCCGAGAGCATCAGCCAGAGCCTCCTTGGGCAAGGCCTGGCACGGTTCCCCAGAGCAGTTCAGCGTTTGCCAGAGGAGGAGCTGGTCCCTGGCTTCTGCTCACGGCAGAGGAGCTCAGGAATTGTGAATCTGATCAAAGACTTCCCAAAAGCAGTAACTGGAATGAGACTTCATTTCTAGTATCTGTATTAATAACCAGATCTGAGCAAAAAAATAAAAGCAGATAGCAGGACTGTGGGGTTGTTATTTTTGTTGTTGTTGTTGTTTTTTAAGAAAAAGAAAACAGTAATATATGAGTAAAGTTATTTGACTGAGGAAGCTGATGAGAAACATGACTTACACTCAGGCAGTTACTGAAAATCTGACCTTCAGAAAAAACAAGTGGCTGCAGTGATTTACTGTCAGAGGTCTGAGCTCCAGCATTGCTGGTGCAAGTGGGTCTCTGTGGCTGTTCGGTCAGATCCTGCTTTATTCAGTCAGTTAAGAGAAATAAAGCAGTGCACATATATCTACTGTGGTCCTAGGTGCTGCTGCACCTGGTAGGCAATGCAAAACCTTCACCGTACGCTGTGTTATTCACTCACAACTGGGACGGTGACTGGAAGGGCTAGAGCTGGCCTTGACCCTTGTGTCACACCCAGGGTGAACATAAATCATCTCTTTACAAAACGGTGAAACAGGACTAAGTCTGGAAATCATGGCAAAGTGTATGCTGAGTGAGCGTCTGCAGCGAGGCCATCCTCTCTTACTCAAGATTTCGGTATGCATCCCACGGAAAGGCAAACAAAAATAAAGCGTGTTGCTTCAGTTTTACACCATCTTGCAATAAATCTGCTCTCTGTGTGTAAATTACGACAAAACTGCATGTAACTACTGAGCTACTACTGCCTAAATGCAACTGCACTGCAGATGGGCTTTGTCTGTGCGTGTTTTGGCAGACAGACCTGGCCCACATTTGAATTTTACATAGAATATGAAAAAAAAAAAAAAAAAGAAATATTTTTTTTAAGGTACCTTCTTGGCTTGCTTGGATAGCTGACCACTTTTGGAGGTTAATTGCTGTATTTTCTATTTGCATTTTGGCTGTGCTGTGTATTTCTGAAAGTCAGGATGATCAAAGAGGAACACCAGGCAGACACAACAAGAAGCCACTCCAACAAAGTCTGCATTGTGCAATTAAACACGGCCGTGCCGCAGCCTTTGCTGACTCAGGACTTCAAGATATGGCCCCAGTTCTTCTGAGTTCACGTTATAACATTGTGTCCGTAAAAGTCACATTATTTTTTTTTCTAGCTTTTCCCAATAGGAAATTGGATTTCTGATTAAATATGTTTGTCAGGAGAAGTGTTGGCTTTTCATCAGTTGGCCTGTCTTTGTAACCGCCAGCACCAAATGGAAATATTGTCAGGCAATAAATGATGTTCTCTGGGTTCTGACAGTTGGATGCTGAATATTTTCTGGATTCACTTTTTTAATGAAATATCAAACCCTATGCTGGCACTTGCTTCTCATGGTGCAGGCTTTCTCACTTTTGGTTTGCTTTTTTGACACAGTTCTGAAACATAAGAGATGAAGATAGGAGAGTTTTTTGCAATGACAGCTTGACTGTATTATCATTATTTTCTCATAAGAGTTAAGCAGCTCTTATGGCCCCTAAGCTGCAACTCTTCTGACATTGGTAGGTCAGAAATATTGTGTCAGACAGAATGGATTTGACCTGCTCGACCACCTACTGAGCTGCTGCATCTTCCAGGGAAGATATCTCACTGCACCTCTGCCCGAATTGCTTTTGTCTGGGTGGAGCCACCCCAAAGGTTCCGTGTCGTAAGGAAAAAGTAAGGATAATATTTTATTGTAGTAATTCACTTTCTGTCTTGGCATAGGGATTTCTGTGTCTGCTTTGCTCCTAGGAGACAAATATTTCCTAGAGCGGACTCTCCTGTTTCTGCTTTTGACATCTGTAGCAAGAGACTCCTTGACTTATTATGTTCATTTGAAGCCAATATAAAACATTGGGTTTTTCCTTCCCTGCCCTTCCCTTCACGTTTCCCCTTCCCATTTTTTCGGTCTTTACATGGCCATCATGTATCTTTTACAACATGATTATTGTGATAAAGCTTAGGAGTTGCCCTTTCTGCTGAAGTTAACAAAAACCTGTATAACGCATCGCAAAGCTCCGTTTGTCACCTGCCAAGTCGCTGCCACGTTACTGCCGGCAGACAAAGGTTAATTCTCACTTTAATTCACTATCCTGCTATTATTTGCATTTCCAAGGCACTCCGGCTGTTGCAGGACCCAGAGACCCCCCTGTCTATCTCCCACAGCCCAACTTTCCCAGCTCAGAGCCACCGGTGTCCTGGCTCAGACCCGGAGCTGGGCTGCGGGTGGCGGCAGCCCTGCGCCAGGTGGGAACAATTATGGGAAGGAGTCCTGGCCCGCGCTGCTGATAGCTCCCAGATAAGCTAACTTAATAAAGTCGTGGCTTAATGAAGCCACATTCTTTGCATCTTGCCTTTCGTCCTGCCTGTCTGGGGCGATGCTATCAAGCGGCTACCCGGGGCTTGGGGGGGGCCGTGCCGGTGCATCGCTGTGTGCTGGGCACGGGGAGGGGACACGCAGAAAGGTCAGCTCCCCTCCCAGCCTGTAAGGCAACAGGCCACAAAAGCCTGCCACAGGGTTTTTTATTGGTATCACATGCTTGACCCTAAATCAAAAGTTGCTGGGCCGCTCTCCTATTTCTAGCAGCTGAAGCACCCTCTTAAAAGCTGTAACAGATACATCGGCCAAAAGCTTCTTCTTTTGGAAACCAGACCCAATGTTAATGAATTGACTTAATTTCCCTGTGGATCCAGATTTTAGAGGTTGAGCTTCTTGCCCAGCTGCCTATTTTTTGGTGTTTGCTGCATGCTCACACGTACGGCTGTGCAGCAACTGTTGAGCTGAAAGTTATTCAGTAGCTAAAATTATCAGTAGGGACCCCCCCCCCCCTTTCCTCTCATTATGTATAACGAGATCGCTGCTGTGCAACGTTGATTAGACATGTCAACCTGCAGCTGGATGTCTGAAAATGAGTATTGCTATTAAAATGCCTTTGCTAATGATCAGCTTGTGTGTCCATCATTTTGACAGATTTCTCCTCGGGAATGTGGAAAGCATGCAAGAGTCCCAGGGTTGCAATGTAATGTTTGGGGAAACCAGTACTGGCATATTGTATTTCCTGTGCGTTAACCCTAAAGTGGCAGTTTCCCTGCCAAAATCATGCTGATGGCTGAAGCTTGCTGGTGAGTGTGGACTGCACTAAAAGAGATCCACAACCATGAGGTGGGAACCAAGTGTCATAGGGAATTGGTTTCTGGAGTGTGAGTCTGAGGGCAGGGCATCCATCCTCTGTACCACTTCTTTTGGTGTGATTTAAGGCTTTCATCAAGTGGAGAAATCTTCAGGTAGCTGGAGAAAATATTTCCAGGTCTCCTTACCAGTTAATCATGGAAAAATTGAATAAAATTGAAAGGGAGGCTCAAAACAAGGAAATAATTTCTCAAGAACATCTCATTCCCTGTGGAATTCATGCCCACAAGATGCCATTGAGGCTAGTGATTTTGTAAAGAGTTGGACGTTTGCTAGGACAGCATGATTTTTCCAGTTGCCTTGCCTAGAGTGAGCCCCTGTTCAAGTCTGCACTTTGGGAAGCTAATTTCATGGCCACAGCTCAGCATGTGGCAGGCTCCTGGGTGCTGCTGCTTTCCAAATCACCTGCTGTCCCTCAGGTGCATGGGGACTGACTGCGCGGGGACTTCCCTCCTGCCATGGGGTACAAGGAGCCACGTGCTTGCTCTTTCAGCACGTGTTGTAGGCAGGCAAGATGTGGCAGGGAGGTTTGAATGGGGCAAGCTGTCTGGCTACCAAAAGAATCCAGGAAGACGTAAAACCTTAATTTAGGCACAAGAAAGCCAACCCAAAAGCTGGGCGATTTAAGAGGAGAGGGGCGGCTCTGCAAGGCACCCAAGGGTGAGCCCTTCCCCAGGAGCAGGCTGCGTGCTCTGAGCTTTGCCTGTGCTGCCCAAGCTGCTTCAGGGCTTTTTAGGGGGCTAAGCCTGGAAATCAGGTGGGAGAAGAAAAGAAATGGTGAAAGCTTCTGTTCCCCTCTTCTTTGTTTGGTTCTGGCTGGCACAGCCCCACAGCCCAGCATCTCACGGTGGGGATGCCCTCCTCTCCTCTCCCATCTCCCCTCTCAGGCTGGGCTGTGTCTGCCCCCAGAGAGCAGCTACGGGCAAGCCGTTATCAGCCTCCCCTCTTCTGCAGACAGAAGGAGATGAATGTGCACTTGGAAAGCCTTCGGCGTGGCTCGCAGCGTATGAGCAGCCTCCCCGATGCACCTTTGAACCCATTCCTCCTGCATTTGTTTGTCTTTCAGATAAAACTTCACAGCAGTGTTTGGAGAAAAGTCTAATGAGGGACCACTGTTTGCATAACAAAGCGAGGCTTCCTCTTCAGATGTTCAACCTTCATTAGGCATAATTTATATTCCAGCTAATCTTTGGAAGTGGATAAAATATGGAGCCAAAGTTTGTTTTTACATAGTTTGGAGTAATGCATTGTTTGTTTTAAGTGGTCAGTTGCAACTGACAGTTGATTTATATTCAACATAATGATGATTTGTAATGGCTGAGGATTGTCACGGGGAGTGTTGTGTCATTGACTGCCATGGCTTTAGCACTCTTCTACGTCAGTTACTGAATTAAAAGATAAGACTGAATGGGTGGTTTCTCAGTATTGCAGATATTTCAGCACAAATCACACAAAACTGTGAATCTGTAAAACATACTTTTTTCTTTTTCCTCCAAAACTCACGTTAACTTGAGCCTCTGCAGTGGGTAGCTCTCAGGGTGATAGGGGACACTGCAGCCTTGCTGCAGTTTGCTGCCTACAAAGCAAACAGGCTGATACATCTGAACACCTACGGGTCATTACAGGCCATTGTGTAAGAAATGAATTAATTTCTCAGCACTTTGACTTTGTTCGTATGTTGAATCTTCACTACGGTTTTTGAATCTTCACTTATACTTCACCTGTGTAAGATATCCTCTTTCACTCCAAATGAAATACCCAATATATTTCACTTATCACCTTCCAGGTTTATTAAAAGATGAGAAATGACTGATAACATTTATCTTGTGTGAACTCCTAGCTGAGGCTTACCCCTTTCTGCAAGTTTACATTGTAATGACAGATGTTTGAAAACACCCTTCAGCATATCATGAAAATTATGACCTGGCTTGTGTATGAAGACAGGGCCAAGGTATGCTGCATCCTTTCAACACATGAAAACAGGGTTTTCAAATGTCTGTGGTCCTCTCTCTGGTTCCCTGAGCAGAGTCGCAGAGCTATCAGACGGCTCATTGATCAAGTGGTGGCTTCCCACGTTATGTTCTTTTATGCTGGGATACCTCCAGCTGCAAAGCTTGGGATCCTGAGCTGGTTTCATTCATCTCATCCATAACAATAGTCTATCCTTGACTGTTTTTAAAGACAGCACCAGCCTTTAGAGAACACATTTATTTATTCATTTATTTATTTTATTGTTTTTCAGGAAAAAATGCTGTAAGGGTTATAAGTTTGTTCTTGGACAGTGCATCCCTGAAGGTATGTGATTTCGCTGTTCTTACCCTTTGAATCCCCGTGCATTTGTCTTTCCCTGTCTGCCCTGTTCTCTGCACTGCTGGTTTGGAAGAGCATCCTGATAAAACCACAGGCTGGGCTGTACCTCATGTATCAGTGGGGGGACTGCTTCCAAGAAATGGTTGGGAAAATAAAAAGAATCAGCGTCTTCCAAGAGTTTCGCTTAGCATGCCAAGCCTTGATCCTCCCCTGAGTACATGTGGCCGCACAGATCTTGTAACCTGACCTGGTGCAAGCACAGGGCTACATGCTGCTCTTGGCTGTGCATGCAGGGGCCGTCCATGTGTCCAGGAGCACACGCTCCCTGGCTACCCCATGGTCTGGCACAGCTGATTTTTGGCTTGGAAGTGCACAGGGTGACTAGGTGGGTCAGTCCTGCCTTTGGTTACCTGTTTCCTGAAGATACCAGCAAGGGGAGAGCATCACCATAGGGCATCTCTCTTCCACCTCTTCTCCTGGTCGTGGGCACAGCCTCCTTGTCACCAGGGGCACAGGGAGGCCAGAAATTACTTGGGGTAGTTCATGCCATGGTGAAAAGGAAATGTTTCCCTCCTGACAGACTGCCCAGGGGCTTTGCAACTACAATAGCAGGGTTCCAATGCTCAGAGGCACTGATAACATCTCTCTTTTAGGAAAAAGGCTGAGGTCTGCCTGCCTTAACCATGGTGGAGACCTCTGTTTGGTCTGCCCAGCCAGTGGCTCCACGTGAGTCGTCATTCCTAGCACTTTGCCCAGTTTGGATGAAATTGATTCTGAAGTTATGCGGAAGGAGGAACTGTCAGGCAGAACAAATGGTCAGGGACAACAAGCCAATAAACCTTGTTTCCTCCAGAAAGCAGGTTAAGAAAATGGTTTGTGGTAACACATCCTTCTATTTGATGACATATGGAAAACCTCATATTGACTCGAGACTCTTGTCAGTTTGAGACAGTGATGTTTTGGAAAGAAAAGTGACAAATTAACATGCTTGGGAGAGTCAGATGTTTTTTGGGTTGCAATCTCCAGCCAACAGGGATCATAACCCAATCCCCAATCCTGCTGTTTTTTTACTTTGTACTTTTACTTTTGGCTGGAAACACTTGCAGACTGGTTGCAAAAAATAATAATAACAATAATAATAATCTCAAAATAGAAACTGTACATTTGCTGGTTCCATAAGGAAGAGCTCACAGTGCCAACCCAGACCCTGGGGAGCTGGATAGGATTTGGGCATCACTGGTGCTCACAAGGATGTCCTTGGCCCACACTTTTGCAGTGAATTTTGTCTTGGTGTGTGCAATGAGAGATGATGGCTCCAGTATGAGATGGACACGTGGAGGAGATGGTTGTTCTGGGCTGAACGAGGCTGTTCATGCGTAGGAGGCAGAAGCCCTGAATCTTTTCAGGGTGGAAGGAAGCCAGGTCTCTACAGCCTGGCCTACAGCTTTCCTATCGATTGTAACATTTTTATATGCTGGTTCTTCACTAAATATAATGGATACAGCAGGAGAAGTAATAGGAGAAAAAATAAAGTGAGAGCCATGGCAATAAATTACTGTACACTTCTAATTTTCATCTCTTGAGGTTTTAGGTGATTATGAAAGCAGCTTTTACTGTGTACCCACTGACTTCACTTAATCCTGCCTAATAGCTGCATCTCAGTAACCCGAGAGTTTCTGCCATTAATTGGATTTCTCTGCTGGCTGTGGCTTCCCTCCCTTTATATCTCTACCCCCCTTTTTCAGCTCAATCTATATTTTGCCTTGAACTTCACAGGCCACAGCAGTTGTAATAACATCTGAGGCAGTCTGGGCCTTCGGTGTAGGGACTAGAAACATGATTCAGTCAAGCACTCGTTTCGTTTACTCTGCTACAATACATCACTTGGCTCTTCACACATTGTTTTGGCATAATCTTGACAGAGGAGCTGTATGAAATGCATATCTCGACACAGGCACATAAATACATTGCAGATGTGAGTTTATTAGAGCACATCTGCACCTTTTAATCCAGTGCTGGCAAGTCCAAGCCTGGAGAAATGATCCCAGCCTTGTCTTCTCTGCCGTTCAGCAGTGGCTGCCAGGAGGAGGATTGGGAGAGAGCTAGGGGAGAGGACCACCGATCTCCTCCTCAGACAGCTGTTATTTGAACAGACTCTTTCGCCAAAGGTTATGTTTTTCTCTGTGTCCATCTTTGGTTTCTGTCCTGTTATTTCTTGTCTGCCTTGAAGAGCAGCAGCGACCAGTGCAGTCCAGCGAGCCCAAGTCCGTGCCCCCAGGTCCTTTATTTCATTTGCCCTCAACACGCAGCATCTCACTTTGGGTTTCTGTCGCAAGAGCAGGGAGCAACGATCCTCAGGAAGCACAGAGAGTTTGCCTCTTGTTTCTGATTTCTGCTCTGCTTGACCAGCAAAGCAGGTCAGAACAGAGCATCTCACCCTTTTCCTTCCTCTTTGCTTTGGAGACCGACAGCTCCAGCCAGCTCCTGTCTTGCAGTGTCCCCCAGATTAAAGCAGAGCAATAGTCTGAAGCAGCTTCCTTTGGAGTGTAGCCTCCCACCAATGGTTTGTTCATTGAGTGTTTTGGCTGTGGATTAATTCACAGCAAACTACCCTACGGCAGGCAAACGCTAATCAGATCTGCTCTTTCCCCACTAATGCTATTTCAGACACTTCCTTGGTGCAATCTTCCACGTTGCATTGCCATTCCTGAATACACTGAAGCATACATAGGGACATTTCTTACTCTGCTACAGTTTTTCATGTTATCTTAAAGCCTGAAACTGCCTGATCCTCATCATGTGGCTCTGATTCATCCTCAAACCACATTTCTTAGGCTGGGCTGGCAGAAAAGGGGCTTGGACGTGGGAGGGAGCCTGCACCCTCGGTTCAGCAGACCACGCAGAGGTGCTGCAGCACAGCTGAGAGCTGCAGCAACTTGTGCCCGATTTTGCCCTAGCAGTGAGGACTGTTCCCAAGGGACTCACACTCCCTGGGACCAAAGCCCTGGGGACACACAGCTCGGTGACCTGGGACCTGCCACAGCCGCTGTGTGGTTCGGGTTAATGTGTGCGAACAAGTGGCAGGGAGTTCTTGGGAGCATTTCCAGCTCCTGTGCCCTTCCCTAGCTTTATATGAGCATAAATGAAGCAAATGTCTTGATGGAAGTCTGCTGAGGTGGATTCAAAAACCATACTTAAAGAGTATTTACATGGAAAATGGTGAAAGAGAGAAAATTAAAAAGAAATGGTGTTGTTTAGTCTAGAGAAAAGAAGGCTGAGGGAAGATGATAACAGTTTTTAAGTATGTGAAAACTTGCTGCAAGGGGGAAAGTAAATGCTTCTTCATGGCCAAGGAGAGAAGGATAAATGGTTTTAAGGGGAATTTGGAACAGACATTGGCAAAAAAAAAACCTTTCTATCAGTGAGGCTATTTCAACTCTGGAATAGACAGCATGGTGGTGGGGTGCCGCCATCCCTGAGGGCTTTCTATGCAGGTTACTTGGATGTCTTAGGACAGGTTTACACGTAGCTAATCCTGCTTTGGGTGGAAGATGGTTCCTTCCAGCTCTGCCTTTTTTTTTCTGATTTTGTTAGTGCACATCTATTCACAGAAACCCAGCAAGGATGGAGTTAATTTTGCCTCTGCTGTGAACAGGCTGAATGGGCCAAATTTTGGCGTGGGCCAAATCTGGCATCTGTGTAAGCAACTGGCTATGAAGCAGGCTTGTTCAGCTCAGTGTGGGCATTGAGCAAACTCTGCTGCACTGAGCCATTCTTTTAAATCAACCTATTTTATGTCAGTGGAAAATTAAAATTGAAACCACACCCAGGTGAAAACACACCATGAATCCTTTATATTTGTGACTACTTACTAGTGCCAAACGAAAGAGGAGTTTGCAGCCCCAGCACTACCAAAAAAGCCCAAACTAGCCCCAAGGTTGGTCATATTTGAAGGCAATGGCCATGTTTTTCTTCCAAGCTTGGGCAAGGCTCTACACTATTCCACCCTGGCTGCTGGCACTGTGGTCCCACTGCCATCCCCACCGCAGCACCGCAGACGTGGCAGGACTTGAAGCCAGCACGGTTGTGGAGTACAACAGAAGGAAAGGATGCCTGTTACTCAGAAAGTATCAAGCACCAGGGGGGAAATGCCTGGCGCTGGTACAACAGTATTTTTTGGTCAAATGGGCTCTGGTGTGACACAGGGGTCCTGGCACCACAGGTGCCTGTTAAGCCCTGTTTGGCACATTTCTGTGCCCTGGCACGCTGTCACTTTTGCCCCCAGTGCTCCACGTGTGTTCTAGATCCTCCATACAGCAAATGTGGTTTCACTTGCTTTTCCATCTATTAGTTCATTGTAATTGTTTGGAAAAAGTCATCATACCCAGAGAAGTCTGCTAGTCATTAGCATGAGTCAATAATGAGTTTGGGCTTTAATTATTTTATATCGTGTGTATGGAAACACAGCGCATTGCTGGGAATTCAGTTGTAACACGTAAGTTTGTGTTAGGTCTGGATCAGGGACAGGATCCTTCTGCTGTGGCCCCCCAGTGCCTCATCACCGGAGGGTGATGCTCACCAGCAAACAAAGTGGGTCACTGTGAGTGAGATGACGTTCCTCTGAAATGGTCACATAAACAACCACTGGATTTCACATAAAAACTGACCTTCAGCAAGCTTTCCTGTGCTGGTTCGGAGGCTGGATGCTACCTCAGCCCCTTTCTTCTCCTGGGAAATGTTCCCCGTGGTTGCATGCAGGCTGGGGGCTGTGCCAGCCTAGCACCAGGGGCCGGATCCTGCCCCAGTCAGGACAGGGGTAAGGGTCAGACCCTGTTTTGCTCCATTGTCCATTTCTTGGCCTTCAGCTCTGCTGCCGCATAATGGTGAAATCAGAAACAGACAAACAGAAACAGCCCTCCTTGGGGTTTCAGACTGGGACCTCAGAAAGTCTTTTGGGAATTCACTGAGCAGCCTGGCCAGCAACTTATCATATCGTCATATTGCTGCTATTAAGAGTGATGATGGTTTTGTAACAGTGTTCCTTGCTGGGAGGATTATAGCTGGGTTAGGACAATTACTGTGTGATTTTAATTAACTTTTCCTCATGATATACTTTCTGCCTGGATTTGGCAGTTAGCCTCACAGTGTTTTACAGTACTTTTGCGTAGGAAATGTTGATATCAGCGCTTAAAAATTTGTGAATAAAACAGCAAAAAGCTTTTAGGTAACAATATTTCTGAGAAGAGCTCTTAAATTCTGCCAGCTGGGAAAGTGCCCCTTGCTTCAAATCCGATTTTAAGAAATAGTTCAGCTACCGTGAAGCAGTGATGAGCAATTACAGTTTTACTGTAATTCTCTTATGTCTTGTGAGTGTTTCATTTCTAGGTTTCTTCAGTCTTTAAAAACAATGTAGCATGATTTTATTAATTAGCAAAGACAGAGGTGAAATATTTGCTGCCAAGCTATCATCAAGCTGCTGCCACTGGTGTTTCTCCTAACCACGTCTTTCTCTCTCCAGACTACGATGTCTGTGCTGAAGCTCCTTGCGAACAGCAGTGCACAGATAATTTTGGACGGGTCTTATGCACTTGCTATCCTGGGTACCGCTACGACCGGGAGAGGCACAGGAACAGAGAGAAGCCGTATTGCCTGGGTGGGTAGAAGTGCTTATCTCTGGTTAATGATGCATCTCTCCTTCTTCTTCAGGTCTTTTAGGAGCCAGTTTAGATTTGAAGCCTTTCTCTTTTTCTTTACTATTATAGATGAAATGTGGTTTTTAACTATGCTAAGGATCGGTCCCCAGAACTAAGATATCTAAATCCCCTTGAAATTATTGGCAGGTAGTACTTAAAACAAGCCATATGCACCTAAGCACTTCGAAGCATCATGCTGATGTAATTTTCCCTTTATTAATTCCTCCTGTGGGTTTTGAGCAGTATTTGGAGCTTTGGCCTGAGAAGAGGGACATGATTTTAACCAAAAGAGCCTCAAGGCACTATAACCTTGCCTGATTAGGAAAATAAATCCTTGGGGTTTGATTTGGATGGCAAGTATCTGATATAGGACAGTCCATTTACCTGTGCTGCTCGCGTGGCTAGTAACCCCTGATTCAGTAGCCATGCTCTGCACGGTTTGCTGGGCCAGGGAGCCAAGGTCTGCGGGATTGAGCTTTGCTTGTGAGCTATTTCATGCAAAGAAACTGTCACATGGATAAAATGCCAGGTGAGTTAATAACTGTGCTGTTTGCACAGAGCTCCAGCCTGAACCAGAAGCAGTCCTGCAATTACTCATTTATTTAAACCCCAAATCTCCTGAGAGCTTTAAAGGAAGTCTTTTATTGTACTTGAGGTCTGAAACATCCAGCTTCAGGACATTTTCAGCTCTTGCTCCTCTCCAGATATCGACGAGTGTGCCACCAGCAACGGGACGCTGTGCTCTCAGATCTGCATCAACACCATGGGCAGCTACAGGTGCGAGTGCCACGAAGGCTACACCCGTGGGGAGGACGGCAGGACATGCACCAAGGGAGATAAAGGTATATGCTAATGGGGATTAAAGGTCTTGGGCCAAGGGGCATTTTTCACAAGAGTTTCCATCTGAACATCAGGAAGCATTTCTGTACTGTGTGGGTGGTAGGTCACAGGTTGTCCAGAGAAGCTGTGGGGTCTCCCTCCTTGGAGATCTTCAAAAGCCACCTGGACATGGTCCTGGGAAACCTGGAAAAACCTGGGAACCTGGGAAACCTCCTTTTTCCGTGAGCTGCACACACACAGTAAGGCAGAAGTCACATCTATAAAGTGGAAATACTCTGAAGGCTGTGGAAAGCATCTTGCCCTCAATAGGCAGAGTGGCTAAACAGTGAAAACTGCCTTTACAGCTTTGGTTAGACCATTTCTCCTGCATCACACAACAGCTACAAGCCTTATTTCACTCCCAGATCAATTTGGACTATCACAGTTCTGGATAGCCCAGAGACACAAGAGGAAAATTTGCCTGGTGCTGGCCCTTCATTAATTTAATCCGATAACTAAATTAATTTCTGTGAGTTTAGTTTGTATTTGCATGCCCACATCTGAGATCAGCAAATGGCCATGGGTTGGGTGGTTGGTGCCTCTGAGCACTCACGCATTCATAAGAGGAGTGCCTGGGAATTCCATGTATTTTTAAGCATTATTTGAACCAATAGCTGAATTGTGTTGAGTAACGCTTGAATTCTGCTGACCTGCAATTAGTTTGTGTCTCTCATAACTGCGGTCAGATTTTTTTTTTTTCTACTGAAAGTGATTTGCAATGGAAAAGGGGTGAGAGTGAGGGCTTGTTCTTCCTTTCCACTTGGTTTCAGAGTATAAATGCGTTCTGTGTGTAAATGATTTTAAAGTTGTTGACCTCACCCCAGTTATTAAATTACAGCATTTATAGTCCTGCAGATTAAATACTGATAGGGTAATTTAAAAAGGAGGGAGGAAGAGAACAACTTGTGCTCTGGAAAAAAAACAAAACAAAACAAAAAAATGCGCTTTTGATGAATGGCAACTTACCATAGGTTCATATATTATTGCCTGAGCACATATATCACTGGGTGCTCCAAATCCCACTGGATGGCCAAAGCAATTTATAATTTTGATTTTCCTCTGAAAATGTGTATCTCAAGCCACTCCATTAACATTAGTCGTTTCTTGCTGTTTTCATTTTTTTTTTATTATTTTTTTTATCTCTTATAAGTATATGGGGGTCATTAAGGAAATAGGCATAACATAAATAACCGTCTTGCAAATAGTTTTTTTAGCTAACTTTTCTTCTTGCTAGTTCAAATTTCCTGACAGGGTAATGTCCAAAGTATTCCAGATAACCAGCCATTCAGGACATTTTAGAATGTGGAAATCATTCTAGTATTTGAAAAAACAGACATTTTACACTACACGGGCCATAAAAACATCAGTCCCAATAGCTAACCTGGAATAAAATGCCCCCCATCTCTGCAACCATCTCCCAGATCGGCTGTGTGGAGCGGAGAAGGGCACCCTCAGCCACCCTGCCGGGCTCCAACCATAACGATACCAAGGCTGCCAGCATGCTGGTGCAAAAGGATGAGGAGCACAAAGGGACGAGGAGCACGAAAAGGGACGAGAAGCCTGCCCGTCGCCGTTCCGCAGGGCTTGATGCTGGCTTTGTGGCACCGCCTGCTGGCCTGACCACTTCCAAAGCTACACATCGTTTGCTTCTCGTGGCGGCTGGGACAATTAAATTTTATTTTGTGATTTAGTGCGAGAGACACGCAGGGTCTCTCTCTCTCTCCAGGTTTACGCGTGCTGCTTGTTTCCTGGGGGATTATTACTCACGTGTTTGTCCTGCCTGAAGGCTGCAGTCCAGGCTTTTTTTGACTCTGAGCTACAACAAGTGGGCTCGAGTGAGTACTTTGGATTTGTTAGCGGACTACTAGAATAGGGAACATTCTTCCCGCATCCGCAGTCATGTTGCATTTGACAGAGACAATACAGCTACCCGCTCAGAAGTAGGCAAATTAAACCGTCTCAGCAGGCTGAGCACAGATAATACAACACAGATGATCCACTAAACAGCCTCCATGCGAAGACTGCCGGCGGCACAGCTCCCCGCAGAGCTCTCCCCCGCCAGCATCTCCTTCTCCTCCGGCACCAGCAAGCCAGAGCCTTTGAGCAGAGGAAAAGAAAGCACACCGCTGCACTGAGCCTCTCTTATCGATAGGCGCCACGGGGCTTCATATCAGCGCAGGAGCATCACCCGTGATGCTTCGGAAACCCTTCCTAAAACGAGGCTGGTTTCAGCCTTCTCTGAAATAATTTTAGTTTAGGGCAATGAAAACAGGTTATGTAAGTGTCTTGCTCAATGCTGGCCTGGTAGGTGACCTCAGTATCTGCACCGCGCGTGGGAGGCCCTCGTCTAATTGCTTCCTGCCCCCTCTGGCCTGTCCTAGGTGGCTTCTGGCTTTATCTGTGCCTTATCCTGGCTTTATTTGTATTTTGGTCCTGATACAGGATCAGATGGGGGCAGAGCGAGTGTTTGATGGATGACTCCTTCCCTGAGCAAATCAACACTTCTGTCTGGTACGAGTTAGGGGGATTCCACCTCTCTCCTGGGACGCAGCTCACACTTGCTTATGTGACGCCGTTGGACTTCTTCCCCAGATAAATCAGTCCAACTGGGGCTGCAGAAATCTCACTGGAATTATGTTTTCCAAACACTAGCTGAGTCCCCCCCACACACATGTTCACCTCCATGGGTTGTTACAGCCCTGTTTTATCAACAGACCCGTGTATCACATCCTTCTGGAAGGTAAACTGGATTTTGTAATGAAACAAGAGGCCAAATTCACCGCTCCTTAATCTGTATGTTATTCTACTGATTCTAGTGGGATTTCCTAACGTTTAAAGCAGCAGAGGCTCTGGCAGTTTCTCCCTATGACTGCATGTTGCTGTCAGCAACATTTCCTAACACAATGCGTGTGTTTTATGAGGGACCTTGTTTGGTAAGACACCTATTAAAAGAAATTTTGGTTTAAACTAGTACCAAAAACAATCTGGAGGGGAATTTTTTGAAAAGGACATTTTTTAAATGTCTTTCTATATGTGTCACTGTAAATCCTACTCAAGTCCAAAAGTGAACATGTCAAAACACTCAAATATTTTAAAAGAAAGCTGAAAAGTTGGAGATGGGTGAAGAACTCCATGAGAGAGCCACAGTACTGATTTGTGGTCAAGAGAAGACTTACCTTGTAGAAATATCAAGAGGTGTCTTAATTACGGCATCATAACAGCTCTTCATTAAGGGAAAAAAAAAAAAAAGAAAAAAAAAACTAAATGCTGTGGACTCTGTTCTATCAGAGGTGGTCAAAAAGGCTTTGGAGGAAGTAAAAGTCAAAATAATTAACATTAGAAATACATCAGTGAAGAAATGAGCAGGTGCTGTATGTTCAGATATTGCCATATGAAGTTTGGAGTCCCTCTGGGAGATGCTGTAGCCAAACAAATGATCTTGGAGCCAGCATAGCTTTAATTTGGTGTGATTCTATTAAATTTTATGTAGAAGTCATTGGAAAAGCCCCAGGAGTACCTTTTAACAATAAACTTTGGGCCATCCAAACAAGGTACAGAAAGCTGTTCAGGTATTTAACAAACCATGTGCTATAAAGAAGGGCTGGGAAGCTCAGAAAGCAGCAAACTTACTGTCAGACATGCTAAATAAACTATGGAGGATGGTTGTGGATTACTGTAATGCCATTGGACTGCAGTTTTAGGAGCAGGTAGTTGATTTTTTTTTTCCTAAATTTGTGCATTGGTGACCATCTGATGGCTGCAGTGTTCCTTACTGGACCCTGTAGATGCAGATGAAAACCAATACACACTTAGGAAAAGATGAAGTGTAGACCCAAGAAAGAAATACAACATAATATCTAAGTACATTGTAGTCAATACTTTTTGAAGAGTTTGAAGATTTATTGGCTTTAACCAGAAGGACCTGCAGAGTTTTTCCATTACAGGACACACTCCGAAGGATCCGCGTTCAAATGTGTCCAATAACCCTTACAGGTAACATCATGCGAGGCCAGGCATCACATGCAGAGCCTCAGTATGCTTTATGCTTCTCAACAACTATATGTGAAAGAAAAAAAAAGCTTATCTAGAGTTTGCGGGTACACGCCACCCTGTGTTTTGGAAACCACATTTCTCTTTAAACTGATATCTGTTAAAACAGTGCTTGTTTGTTTATGGTGCAGACGTGATCCCCTGTGCATGGGACTGGAAAAAAGGGAAAAAAAAAACCTTTTGCAAGATCTCTTACAATTTGAATCATTTCAAGGATTCTTGAAAAGATCCCATTCTTGTGGACTATCAACTGGTGTGACCTGTTCTCTCATGTGGATTTAAATCCTGATCATTAACCTCACTCCCCATCTCTGGTCAGGCTGCTTACATCACATGGAGGGATAACCAGCAATGATAAAGAACAGTTTGTGCAAAGTGAAATGAAAAGACCACGTTGTGAGGGGGTTTACCGTAATTTATAGGGTATGAAAATTTGCCCTTCAGGGCACTGTAAATCAGTTCAGATCTGTAGGAATAGCCTACCCTAAATGCAAAGATAAAAGAAAGGGTGTTAACTTTTTCAGGTATTAAAAAAAAAATAAAAAAATCTTTAGGAACTATTAACTGGAAACAGCTGCTTTAAAAATGAGCTCAGAGCTGTCCCTGCAAAATTGCTCAGCCTTACACAGCAACTCACAGTCAGAGCATTAATAATGGCAAGACTGCCTCTTCTTTTCACAGTCTGGGGAAATGCAACAACCTTCAAGACTCCAGTTGCTTTTGCAATTACATTATGAACTTTCTTTCCCTTGGATCTTTATATTTGTATTGGAAACTGCTTTCTTTCAGCTGGGCTTCCTGAGAAATCTGAAAGTGTGGCGAAACCAGGGACATGCTGTGCCTCTTGTAAGGAGTTTCATCAAATAAAGCAGACAGTTTTACAGCTGAAGCAAAAGGTATGAACATTGATCAGTCGTGTCGTTATGAGACCTCCGTGTTTTACGACAACTGAGTTTTAGTGTTCGGAGCTGTCACTGCCATGTGGCTCTTCTGCCCATAAAGATGATGGCAGCATGATTTAAAATCGTGTAGGAATGTCATCTCTTCCTTTTGCTTCTGCATTGCTTGTAAGCAGATTGCTAACCAAGCTCACGGTAACAGGGTCTGGCAAACACCCTTCGCAGCCTGAGCCCAGGTTTCTTGGCAAGCTGCGTTGTCCTCAGCTTTTCATTCATTCTGAATGCAGAGGATTTTGGACTCCATCCACCTTTAGTATATGTAAGTGCAAGACGTTCTGCTGATGAGGGAACGTGGGAGAACATGATTTTGCACTACCAGGGTGTTGATACAGGATGTGTGCCAAATAGGAGGTGTGTGGCTAGACAGAAACATCACTAGCAGACACATTAGCTTTGGTTTTTTAGAAAAGAAAAATCCCTCAGCCACAAGGCTTTTTTTTTTTTTCATTTGTTTTTATCTGTTTCTGTACAAGCAGAGTATGTAATGCACCTTAAAACTTCCCCTGACCTTGAACTTTATTTGCCCCTGTATGTGACCTCCTTTTGCACTTTGGTAAGATTGAAATAACCCGGAGACCCAGCCCAGGGTTTTGAGAGCCAAGTGCAGAGGTGCAGGTGTAATGCCCTTTCTGGTGACACCTCCTCTGAACACTCAGGTTCTCTGAAATGGAAATGCTCTGCATGAACATTCTAAGCAATTCATGTTGACAGGCTGTAATCATTTCCCCTGGGCTGCTCATTTAATTTAATTGTATAAAAACACGATTTGGCGCCACCTGTTGCATATAATATTGTTCATTAATGTGATTTAAAACCAGGAGAAAGGAATCTGCTTCATGTTTTCCTTCTGTATCAGTACGGGGACAAAGGTGGACGGAAATCCACGTGTGACAGAAATTCTGCTTTTCGAACAGCCCCTGCTAGTGAACAGCAGACGGGTTAAAGCGGAGCGGTGCTGCTGAGCGGCTGCTTGTCCAGCCGCAGGCAGTGAGGCTGAGCAGGCTCGCACCGCTCTGGGATCTGGGACCACACTGTTGGCCAACTAGTTGGCTGCAAGAATTTTTGGAGACTAATGGCCTGGATTAATGGAAAGTTTTATGTGTCTGATTTCCACCGTTAGGTGCCTGTTATCCAGAATGCAGCCGTGGGAGCCTAACGCTGTCGGTACCTGTTGCTGTGTGCACTTGGTGCATGGTGTCTGTGGCCATGCCAAGCAGTTTGCCCTTGCCTCTCAGCTAATTCCCGTCATGGTCCATAGTCTAAATTTTCCCCAGGTATTTTCCTAGTGGGACTTGATCGATTTGGCATCCTCAGAGGAAGCCCGCTGGGTTGTGCCTCATGCAGACAGAGCTGGAAGAGACGAATTCCCAGATGCATTCAGCATCTTTTACCCCACAGCAGGGAGAGCTTTTGCCCATGCAGGGAGGAGATCTGGCCTCACCCTGCTCCTCAGCCCAAGGAGACACAAACCCTTGTGTTTCACCAGCCACTCCCTGTGGCCAATTTCTTCTGTCGACGACACCTCTCAGTATCTGTGGTTGAAGCTTTTCTGTTTCGTACAGAAAAATTCATTACTGTCTGCCAGAGAGACACTTTATGGGAATAAGTCTTTAGTCTTGTGGTTAAGGCTTTGGGATTCTATGAACTTTATGTGAAATTATGTTTAGCGGAAGAGCCTGAGAAGGATCCAATCCAGCAAACCCTACAACTGGAAATCAGGGTGTGCTTCTGGCAGTGGGAGGTGTAGTTTTGGGTCTCCTTAGGAAAGGAGGGGGTTGAACTCAAGTCCCTGCCACCTCTGGAGAGCAGACTATCTATCGTATTAAAGGAAGGAGGTGATGGCAACAATACCATCACGGGGTGATTGCACCATCAATTCCAAATCCAGCGTACGGTATTTCAAGGATCAAGAACAGAAAGTCAACTTGCTTGGTTATCCATGGGACACACTCTCCCCTGGATTTACAGGGGGCTGGGGGCAGCCCTAGACTGACCTCAGACCTTGCAGGAAGGAGGAAAAGCAGAAGCTGGAAAAGTAGGGGAAAGATATCTGGCATGTTGACATGCAGCCAATGATTTTTTAAAAAGTCAAGTAAGCAGTTCAGCTCTTGGAGTTGGAGCATTGCTAGATCCTATTGCACAGATGTGTTTAAACATCTTAATTAGAAATCTGTGGTAAAATTCCACAACTCTCCTATCAAGCTCTGTCAAAGTCATCTAAACCACAGATCTCCTAGAAACCACCCAAAATACCAGATGCAACATCCAACAGCGAACTTATGGGAATCTTGTTTCTAGCACTGTCTTTCTTTAAAATTTAGTCTCACTAATATTTGCACGCACATGGAAAAACATTATTTTTCAAGGGCCATTAAGATTTGGAGCTGTGGACGGAGAAAGCCAAGGTCAGTCTGGATCACGATCCTGGTTCAGTTAAAAGGTGAAATAGAAATTAGGCTAGTGAGTATAGCCAATCCCTGAGAGGATGTGAGTCAACATCAAAAACACATGGTTTGGCCCCACTGTATGTAACAGCCATTTTCTGGCCAGAAAATATCAAAGAGCAGTGAGCTAGACCAGAGCCTGGGTATTTTGGCACTCATAGTGTATGCCTTAAGTCCAGCTGACTCAGTGGGGAAACATGTGTAGATGCTTTCACAGCAGCTATGTGACTTTTTATTTTTTTTTTAACTTACTAAATTATTTGTTGAAACAGCCTTGCTGGCTGGAACAAGTCAGTACCTTATTTACGAAACAGAAAAGAATACACTCCGAAATCATTTTCACAATGCTTGCTACTAAATGCATCTTTTAAATCCAGACTGGCCATTTGCAATATAACCTGAGGAGCTGTTCAGAGCAGGGGCTATACAGTAAGAAAAAGATCCCCCAAGTAGGATCTGGGCCAAAATTTTCATACAAGCTCTGGAGAGGAGATCAATTAATCTGCCACCCCCAAGGAGAAACACTTATTTGTTCTTCAGCTTGAATAAGTGTTCCTGCTGGGGAAAACTGGAAGAGATGAAGTGATCCTTGCCTGTTTGAGTCTCACCAATGGCACCAAAAATATTCTCACAAAAAAATATATACTTTCCCCCAAAATATAATGTTCTCAGGATCTCACATTTGTGGTGTGCTGACCAAAGCTGGCCATGGGACCTCCTCATGCTGGTCCCTGGCCAGCGCAGCTGTGATAGCCCCCAGCTGCTGAATTCCGTGCAAGGTGCTGTGACCCACGCAGCGGCCCTTTAGCTGCAGCAGTCCCACGCTTCAGGCTGAGGGGTCATTGGTAAGTGGAGTTTTTTCCCTGGAAAACCCAAGATGACAGCGCAAAGGGCCCACCCCCAAAGCAGTAGATATGCTGGAGCCCAGTTTTCTGTGTGAGCAGAAAGTAAGGAGTTCCACTCCTGTGAGCAAGCACATAAAGCTCACCCAGTGGGGCTTCTGTGAAGTGCTGAGCTCATCCAACCACAGATTTCAGGGGAGGTAGAGTGAATCTACCAAATTCCTGTGAGACTTGCATCACATTGCCTAATTTCTATATAGTGCAGTCATCTTGCCCTTGGAACTGCAATGCTTTCCAAGGCCCAAGTCACAAATGGATGATAAATCCTTCTATTCCTGTCATCACATTTTGTATCCCAGTCTGAAACATCAAGCCAGTATTTCAGAAGTGCCACCAGGAACTGTCTTAGTGTTTCCAGTGTTCTTTCCTCACTTTCTCTTCCTTCAGAACTGTGCTGGTGCATCCAACCCAAAGCTGCAAGCAACACTGGCTGCCCTTTAAAGTGCAGTTCTTCACTAATAAGTTCTTTCCCAAAAGAAATTTGCCCATTTACACTATGTATTGCAAGTGCATGGCTTTGTTATATTTTCAGTGCTTTACAAACGTTAGGCTTGCAATAAGGGCAGGAGGACATATATCAAATAATTACAGAAGCAAGTAGGAGCCTTGAGAACAGTCCAATGAAGGGAATTCCAAATAGCTAATTAAAAGCACTACCAGACAACAGGAGTCATCACGTATTTTAGTTAACGCAGCTCTTCTACGCACATGTTGCAGAATCCACTGAGCCAAGTTTATTCAGGGCAGCAACAAAGCTGACCCAGATCTGTCCTGGTATTGCTGAAATATCCTTTATCTGTTTGGCAGAGGAAAATTCCCAACTGTACATGCAGCCATTCACTATTAATAAACTTCTTTCCTCGCTGTAGACTGGTCTTCTGGCTTGTTGTCTCCCTTCAGCTGCCTCTGCAGAGACTAAGTATTTGCAGAATATTTTAAAATGTGTTTAATTATTAAATACATTCAATCTGGGCAAGCAGGATCTGATATTTAATGGGCAATGACATTTTAAACCACAGTATGCAATTCTCCTTGCATTCTCATTTGCTTGTGCCTTGTGTCTTTATGCAGAGCAGATGCAGACATCCATTGGGTTAAATGGTATGGTTACAGGGCCAGATCCACAAAGCATTTTGGTCTCTTATTGAAACCTATGAAAAGTTAGGGACTTGTGCAAGCAATTGGGAACTTAATATCTGAGAAAATGTTGGCCTGAGGAAGAACAGTAAACGAATAGAGGAAAATTCACATAACAAAAAATAGGTTTTCTGAGAAGATCCAAGCAGTTATTAGCCTTCAGTTTTTGGTAACTTGTTGCTGTATCTCTCCTGAATTTCTCCTGCCCTCCATTTGGGTAGACTTGCAGTATTTCCATGATGACTTGAAAGGTGAACAGCCTCATGGGAAATATCAAGGTTTCTAACATGGTACTAGCTCCGTGTCCCAGGGGAAAGAAAGTACTAGAAGGTATGAATGCCTTAAAATCAAAGGGTGCCATGTTTTTCACATAGTATCTCCCAAGCCTGGGCTACTTCCTAGGTATAAGATGCATGAAGTGTGGATCACTTCTAGGATCCCCCATCCAGGTTTCATGTTGTGTTTTACCTTATGAGGCAATTCAACTGCATGCAGCCACACTCCAGTAGCGTGCCCATACATATGAGCTGGGCTCATACTGGGTTCTTTTACTGTTATTGGGGAAAAATGGTTGTGTTGTTGTGTTGTTTTTTTTTCTCCACACATTGAGTTGTTTGACATAATGTGAAGTCCAATCCTAACAGTGGCTCCAGAACAGTGTTAGTATAAATGCAGATATTGATAAAGACTTGACATTTTCCTGAAGCACTTAAATTTGTCCACATTAAAGTTTAATCAAGAATGCAATTTATCCAGATGAATAATGGAGGCCTTACTGTGATTTTTGGTTTTGGCAGGTTGCTTTGCTACCAAATAATGCTGCTGATCTTAGCAAACACATCACTGGTGAAAAAGTGCTTGCATCTAACGCATATATCCCTGGCCCCCCAGGCCAGCCTGGCCAACAAGGTCCTCCAGGTAAGATACAGACCAGAGGGATGTGAGTGTGAAATAGTGCCATGAGTAAAAATAATAAGCCTCAGTCTTTCAGTAAGATAGGATTTCATGTGTTACATAATTTGATTGCTATGATTATATTTGCATTTGTAATAAATCGAAAAACTCTGCAGTCATTATTCAGTCAGCCTCTGCGAACTGTCTAACATCACTCCATTGTGTTTCTTAGTCTCAATGTATTTCTTGGCGTGCAAGCTGTGTTTGTCCTGTACATGTTGAAGTTCTCCCTCTCCCAGGGATATCTCACCTGCTTCAGATGTCATTTCCCATTTCTTAACTGTGTCTTAAACACTCTCCATTTCATTTCAGAAATACCTATTACTTTAGCTCACTGTCATTAGTAGAGCAGAAAATGTGCTTTCAGTTTGCGAAGGTTTGTGCCAACTGTTTTATTTTCCCTTGTCTTGTTCTGCAAGGATTCATTTCTTGGTTTTATGTTGTGTTCTAGATTCAAAGGAATCTGAAAAGAAAAGTAAAACTCCACTCACACCTTCTGCACTTTGTTAAGGTATAGACTGAAACAATGAGAAAAGCAATGAGTTCCTAAGGCTCTAGCTTAAGCCAGACACCCTGCAATCTGCAGCCAGTGATAGTAAAAGTTTTGCTAAATCCATTGATTGCAGATCTGATTTGGGGTTAGTGATAAATGTAATGAATTTTACTACTGTTCTGAGTTTCTGGAATACTCTTACAGAGGACTAGCTGGTATTTCATACCAGGTTTGATTTGCTACCTACTGAACTGCCCTCCATTTATCCCCACTTTTGCAGTCTTGCTTTGTTTTTTGAGTCTTTATCTCATTTTCTTGGAGGATGAGTATCTTCAGTCTTCAGTATAACATAAGTGCAAGGACAATGTGGTTAGAGATTCTGCGTCAGACTCTGAAATGTACATTGTGCCATCTTGCAATCTCTCTAACATAGGCCTGACTCTGCATTTCTTCCATCTGGTTTCCCCATGACTGAGCTGTCCAAGGTACTGTAGAATTCTCTGTTCTGCTTGAAAACCATCCCCGCTGACCTCTTCCCCTGCCCCACTGTTTGCAACAGGATGGCCGGGTCTTCAGGAGGAGTCTGAGAGGTTCATCGCTGAACTTGATTTTACTCCTTATGAATACCCTAGCTGTAAATATTCTGTCCTGCTGAACCATTTTTGCCATCCGCCTTTCATTTCCTGTGTCTTTCACGTGCCTTCAGTATGAAGAAAAGTGCTCCCCCCTCTAATTAAAAAGCACTTCAGCCAGTGACGCTTTAATAATCTTTATTTTGTGTAAATTCTGTTTCAGGTGCCTTATTTTGTGTTTTGCTTTTCATAGTGTTTCCCTTGATATAAACCTCTGCTT
Source organism: Anser cygnoides (assembly GCF_040182565.1). Taxonomy (NCBI): domain Eukaryota; kingdom Metazoa; phylum Chordata; class Aves; order Anseriformes; family Anatidae; genus Anser; species Anser cygnoides. The sequence goes on along the minus strand of NC_089912.1, from coordinate 64,637,349 downwards.
TGCTGCCTGGTACCTCGTAAAAACTAACATTCTTTGCTGAACCAGCAGAAGCTGAAAAGGGTATAAAGTGAAATGCAAGAACAGAGCCTTTCTTGCCCTAATACGTTGGCTGCTGTCCTGGGAAACAGAGAGGTGCAAAACACTGCTGAAAAGGGTTTGCTTCTGTGCCAGTCATGTAGATGGCTTTGACCCAACATTTCCATGAGTTTTCTGAGGCTTTCTTTTTATGAGATGTTTCTCAGATGTGATTTGTTCTTTCTCCCTTTTTTTCTTTGTGTGAAAATGAGGCTTTTCTGCTTTTCTTTTCACCCCTGGTCTGTGTCCCTAACTGCTTGGCAGTGGAGATCTTGGTTTCTTTGAACACACAATGTTTAATTGTTTCGTGAAGATCTCTTGTACCCACTGTGACAAGGAGTAATGTCTCAAATGACTGCTGTGTTGCTTGTGTTGCTGTGGATTTGTGGATTTGGGTGTGTTAAGGCAACAAGCCCATTGGGTGGTTCAAAAAATAGTCAGTCACCACTGCTTGTGCTGATGAAATGTCCTGAAGGCTTTCCCTGGCAGGTAACCTTTGCTGTCAATTGCAGGGGCTCCAGGACCGAAAGGGAGTCAAGGAGTTCCTGGGTCACCTGGACCTCCCGGACAGCCAGGCCCCCGTGGATCAATGGGACCCATGGGCCCATCTCCAGACATATCCCATATTAAGCAGGGCAGACGGGGCCCTGTGGTCAGTATTCTCACCTCCTGTCATGTGCTGCATGGTTGGCCTCAGCTCCACAACCTGTCATGTCCTTGTGAACGCTTTCTTTTCTGTTACAGGGCCCACCAGGAGCACCGGGGAGAGATGGCAGCAAGGTGAGGAGAGGTACTGTTTTCCACAAGGCAGGCACATCTAGTCAATGCACTTGCAGTCACACCCTTTTACCTCCACATTTCCTTTGCTAAACTGAAAATGTCCCGTTGTCCTATCACCTCTTGCCTTTCTTCTCCAATTTTGTGCTTCGCATTCCTTAAGTCTTGCAAATAATAGCACTGCCAGGCTCTCAAGCAGCTTTCTTTCCTTTGGTGTGTTAGCCCATTTCATTAGACTGCTCTTTTGTGAATTTGTCCTCTTAACTGGTCTGTTTGTTACTGTCTAGGAGAAATATCAGAAGCACCAGACTCTGCTCCCACTAGAGCCAGTGGAAATTTCCTGTGTTCTTCCTGATATATTTGTTCCTACTTCATTTTCTTTTATTTTCTTTTCTTTTTCTGAGCAAGCAAAGTTAGCAAACGCTGATGATTCTAGATCCGTAGCCAGTGAGTCTGCAAAGGTAAACTGCTATTTCGGTTTCCTTTAGTCACAGCAAACTAACTGAGGTGGTATTGATTACAGGGGGAGCGAGGTGCACCAGGACCAAAGGGGATACCTGTAAGTATTGCTCTCAGCAAGCAATTCCACAGCAAAGTGATGTTGGCTACTAACAGGCCAGCCAAAAGAAAGAAAGAAAGAAACAAACAAACAAAAACTTTCCTTTGTCAAAATCACAGTGAATGACACTTTACATGCCCAGAAAAGGTTATTGGAAAGAAAGAAATTACCCTTTTTCATCCAAGCTTCTTTCCTTCACAACTCCTCCCTCGCTGGATGCTACACCAAAGGCAGTAAGTGCCCCTCCACCGTATGGCAGTGGTGGGACACGCTCAGGAGGCAGAAGCATGAGAACCCATGCCGAGTGCTAGTTAGTGCGGTTCAGTCTCCCTACTAATGGGAGTATGATCTCTGAAACCTTTTAAAATCCTACCTCTCTTCTCTCTCTGGGACTTTGAGCAAATCACCAAGAGAAGGATGAGTATTTACAATCTGTTTTTAGGTGAAATTGATTAAAATGTTGTTTCTCATTGGCGGAATGGATTTTAGGAAGGTGTCCAGTGGGTGTTCTCAGTGTTAAATAGTGTACTTTACTGTGTGAAGACAGCTAAAAAGAAATGATGATTTTCTGAAATTAGATAAAACACAGGGTATATTCCCTACATCGTAATTACCAATAAATTTAGTAAGAGATCGACTGCAGTGGGGTTAATGTATTGAAAATTATCTTCCGGACATCAGCATTCCCCAGATAAATGTAATAAATATTAATAATTATAGATTAATTATTTTAAGAACGTCATTTCTATTATTTTAATATGAAGCAACACATGGAACCAAGATTTCTCTCCTCTGTTCCCATGAGGTGTTGAGACGCTTTCAGGAGGCAGATATAGCAAAGAATTGTTAAATAACAAAGAGCTGAGAATCTAGTAAATACAGGCTCTGTCTGCATTTGCCTTTTGAAAAGTGTTTCCTGATCAGGTTGATTTGAAAAGAGGCCTTTAATTTCTGGCAATAGTTTTGATGAAGCAGTATTTTACTGAATTAGCAAGGGCAGTTATATTGACGTGTTTGAAAACTGTAAGAGTAAAGTGGAATGTGATTAATGACCGTGCCTTGTGGCTGCAGGGCCCACCAGGTTCATTTGACTTCTTACTGCTGATGATGGCAGACATCAGGAATGACATCGCTGAGCTGCAAGAGAGAGTGTTCGGACACAGGACTCATTCATCAACAGAGGAGTTTCCATTACCTCAGGAATTTACAAACTATCATGACACAGTGGATTTTGGATCTGGAGAAGACTACAAACCGCGGACATCACCCAGAGACTCCAGGATACAGAAGGCAGCCCATCCTTAGCTATGCCTACTGACAAATAGACCCCCCTTTAGAGTTCTTCACTATAAAAATGCACTGACAATGTAAAATATATATATATATTATTTCTCAGTTTTCTCTTTGCTTTTCCCCAACCATGCTGCCTGTACTGTAACTTTCCCAGTTCATGGTGGCCTCCTTGCAGTAATTCCATACCGTCAAGCCTGCACCGTGCATTGTATCTAGACTATCAGGAAAACCTTCTCAGTGTATTGGGCTAGCAGGATTAAGGCATACACTAGTTAATGGGGCAGACCACAGCATCTCATCTGCCTACCTTTGGTTCTGTGTCCAAATGACCCAGTACCTAGATTTTGCAGGGGTAGGGGAGTAGCTGAACATCATCCCTGAAAGACATCAGAAATGGAAACCTAGGTACACGGTTACTTTATACATGTAAATGAATTATACCACTGAACTCAAGTCTCCAGGTAGTGTCCCCGGGTTTAGGAGAGTGTGAAAAGTGGATCTCTGTTTCACAGCAGAGGTCAGCTTTATGTGAATTGTCTCCTTCTTTATGCCCCACTTTGGCACAAAACATGATGAAGCAATGATATAAAGATACTGCTTGTTGATCTAGAAATGATTTGAGGGGATCTAGTGACCTTCTAAAAGGCATTCACAGAACTGGAACGCAGGAGTTACAGTGTATTTGGCTGGGTATAGGAGGAGTGGTAGGTGCAGGAGTGCACATGATGAAACATTTCAAGTGGTACGAGCATAGCTAAGTTGAGGTACTGCACATGGGATCCTGTACTTCTGAAGAGGGATAAAAGGGAGTACCCTTGTTTTTTACACTGGAAAATTGGATGCACAAAGTTAGACCATACCTCATGAATGATGTATGTTAACTTCTTTTTTTTTTCTTTTTTTTTCTTTTTTTTTCTTTTTTTTTTTTTCTTGGATTTCCACAGCTGCTGAGGACTTTGCCATGCTTAGAAGATAAAGGAGAATATTAAGCACAAAACTGCAGTGTTGTATCTGTGTAGCTGCTGTTTCTACCATATGTTTAGTACTGGGTTCTATCCATGTTACAAATGCAAAGAAAACCTTATTTTGCCATGTTCTCCATGGCTTGCATGTTCTAGTAAAATAAATACTAGTAAAAATATAAGCAGGCCCTTTTTGGATAATATGGAAAGGTTTGGATCCCTTTCCATATTCTCTGGGCCAAAAGATAGTTGGTGTAATCCCTACCACACCAGAACAGGTCATGTTGTATAAACAGCTGGCTGTCTAGACATTTTATATCTTTTGTATATTATCTTAAGGGGATATGTTAATTCTTGTAATTGTTTCCCAACTCCTCACTATCAGTATGCCACAAGCAAGGGCATTAGCTTTAAGAACACTAATGTTCTTTATTCCTCTTCACGTTACACATACATCAGTATTTACAAAGCAATGACTAAGTCACTGGTAAAGCTTAGAAAAAATGATAGTGCTCTCACCCTATGATCTTTGGGCTTCTCCTCTGGAAGGAGCTCACCGAGCAGCTACAGATCCAAGTAATCTTGTGAATGAGGTAAAGGGGAAATCAGTGAGACTTGGGGAAGGAACTTGTGGCCAAAGGAAGGATGGTTTTATACAGAGCAGACCAAAAAGGAAAAAAAAAAAATCTCTAAGGCAGCAATCTGAGGCATGTATGTGTTATTTTCTTAATTTTAAACAGGCAACTATGTATAAACAATATAGTTCATGAATATGCAATAAGTACATTTGTCAAATTATGTATTTGTAATCCTTGCAAATTATGTAACTCTTGGCTGCGTTTACCACCACCACCCATGACCTGCTGAATCAGGTTGATTTCCACAACAGAACTAGCAGCTGCAGTTATTTGGACCATCACACACTAAATAATAAGTTAAACAACTCGCTTCCTACATACGGACTGCATTTTATTGCCCTGTGCCCACAGGGAAAATGTGTTCTAAAAAAGGCACTTACTTGCGTTCTAAACTCTGCTTTTCCACAAGTACCAAATGAGAAGTTTCTACATTGAAAGCTTGACCATTGAATTCAGGGGAAGGCAACAATATCCTGCTTTGCATAAGTATTTAGGGAACTTCTTAGAGTGGATCAGAAAAGTAGATAAAATACATGCCTCACTCTGAGTGCAGGAAGCTGTCCTACAGACTTGCAAACATAAAATAGGGTGCATTTTTACATGCCTGTTTGAATGATGAGCTCAATAACTTCCCTTTCTGGAGTCTGCAAGTTTTTTCACAGCCCAGAGCTGTTTTTGTTTTTGTTTTCCAGCAGACATGTTTCCTCCATAAAAAGGTGAAGGAAAGAGCTCCTTGAATTTGTCCTTGTGCTTCACACTCCTCTTTCCACAGACTCCTTGCCCCAAAGTGCTGTTGGCTGAGTCCCGGCAGTGGTGAGAGGACAACATGGTAAGGCCAAATCCACCCCACAAGACACAGGAATTCCTCCAGCAGGGAGAGCCCCTCTGAGCACAGCTATCTGGGAATGTTCAGCCTTCTGTCTGCATCCGGCTAAGATCTTTGTGTAGACTTTTATAATTTTATTTCTCATTAATTGTATGATAGCTTTCATAACATATTGTATCAGAAACATTTCACTACAATTTCTAGAGAAATACACACAGACATTCAGATAGAAAAAAATGATGATTTCTTCAGCATACCCAAAGTTTTATAAAGCCAGACCAGAGGAGTCGTTTCCAATTTTGAGCCTGGTTACCAGAGAGAGGGAAGTCATTACCTTGTAAATTATTTATTACTCTGTGGCTCCAAAAATAACTACCCAAGAATCCAAAATAAGAATGTAGAAACATCTACATGTCTAGTCTTTACTAGGCTCATGCACATGACAACTTTTTTTCATATAAATACTATGTATAATTTTATTAGAAAGAAATATTATTTTGATGTTAAGACATCAAGTTATAAGCAGAAGGATAATAAAGAGTTTGTTATTTTATTAATATTGGAAATATATTTAATGGAAACATTTGCAAGAGTGTGTAGTGATGGGAAAATACTGGTTGTTAATAAGTTTAACAGAATCATAAAGCTTGGAAAATGTTCTTTCAACACTGTGCCAGGTACATACAGGATTAGTCTTTCTTGCAAAGCTGAAATACTGACACACAGAAATTGCTATATGGTCAGGGTAAACCAGGAAAAGGATTGGAAAAGTGATTGTAAATGGAATTACAATAATCCCTGGAGTTATTGTTGGCATCACAGCTTGAGTAACGTTCTTCCGAGAAGTATTTCAGAGTTAATATGTTAAGCCCCAGAGAAGCAACAAAAGATGAGGTGGGGTCCAAGAATTTGTTAATTTCACATTAAAATCCGTATGTTTGTTCCTATTACACATTCCAATAACCATACAGGCCATTTTATTTATATATGAAATACTAAAATATGTATAAAATGATTGTGATTTTATGATGTATTCGTAACAACAAAGCTATTTTTTCTTATGCTGTTGGTAGTTGCTTTTGTTACACATCCTTTCGCTTGCGGACGAAAACGTTGGGTGGAAGAAATGAGTGGGAGGAATTATGAAGCTGCAGTTTAGGATCTGTTTTGGAGCTGGCCTGTAGAGCCGGCCACGAGCAGGGATAAGGGGGCACGAGGTACTGCAGGATAGGGTGGGTTTGTGTGTGTGGAAATGGGGAAAAAGCGGGATAAACGTGAGGGCTGTGCACGGCCTCTGCCTCCCAGCTCGGTCCTGTGAGGGCCGCGGGCGCCGCCAAGCGGAGCAGGCAACGCGGCCGCTCCCCTTCCTCCCCGCAGAGCCCACCCCCGCGGGCTGGGACGGGAGGCGGCGCCTCCGTTGCCTCACAGGCGGCGACGGAAAATGGCGGCGGGGGGCGGCGCGGAACTACAACTCCCGGCATGCCTCGCGCGGCCTTCCCCACCGCCCCCATAGGGACGCCATTACCGCTTTAGGCGCGCACCGCTAAACCGTCACAGGGGCGCGACGGCGAGGCGGGCGGGATGCGGCTGTCGGTGGCGGCGGCGATCTCTCACGGGCGCCTGTACCGGCGCCTGGGGTCGGGCCCCCGGTCCCGCGTCGACCTGCTGCGCAACCTGGTGACGGCGCTGGTGCGGCACGAGCGGCTCGAGGCGCCCTGGGCGCGCGCCGACGAGATGCGGGGCTACGCCGAGCGGGTGAGGGGGCGGGACGGGGCTGGGGGGGCACACACCGGGCGTTACCGGGCGATAACGGGCGCTGCTTCCCCTCAGCTCATCGACTACGCCAAGCGGGGGGACACTGACGAGCGAGCCATGCGCATGGCGAATTTCTGGCTGACGGTAGGCACCCCCCTTCATCCCCTTCCCCCCCGTTCCCCTCATCCTCTTCGTGTCCCCCCCGGTCCCTTCTGTGTCCCCCCCCAGTCCCAGAGCTGAACGTGCCTCCCCGCAGGAGAAGGACCTCATCCACAAGCTGTTCAAGGTGCTGGCGCCCCGCTTCCAGCCTCACCCCGGCAGCTACACCCGCCTGCTGCAGATCCCCAGCCGGGACGGCACGGACCGCGCCAAGATGGCAGTCATCGAGCTGAAGGGGAACCCCTACCCGCCGCTCATCCGCCCGCGCCGCGACAGCGAGAAGACGCTGCTCAACCAGCTGCTGAAGGGGTACAGGGAGGACAGCCGGCGGGAGGCAGCCCCGCGGCTGCCCGAGGGCACGCCGCTGTAGGCAGCCCCCTGTGCCCCAAGGGGCATCCCACAGATTTACGGGGATGGGGTTTGCCATAAGCTGCCCGCGCACTGTGCAGTGGGTTTGCCCTCTGGGAGGAGATGCCTCAGTGCTCTTCTGAAGCACGGGATCAAAAGATGTCCCAAGAGGTCGCAGGGCTTATTCCTAGCCTTAAATTGTCACAACAGCAGCACAAGCTTGAGGTTTACTTGCCCCTTCCTGTGCTTGCATACTCAGCAAGAGAAGGAAATCAAGCTGGGAGCCCTAATGATTGATATTCACTGTGTAAATAAACTATTTAGAAAGTGAGTTTGCTTTTATTTGAATTATATTCCTCTGCACATGCATTAATCTTCCCCCAAAACTGAGTTTATTACATCTTCTGGTCCTACACACTGGGATAGTGTCTCCGCTGTGATAGAACTGAAGTTCTCTAGAAGCCAGTGTGCAGGCCTTCAGGGCTGCAAATACAGTGAAAAATCAGCCTGGTTGTACTGTTGCAGCAGAGCTGAACACAAATTAGGATGGTACCACTGAAACAAGTTTTAAAAGCAGCAGTACCAATGAGACTTGGGTTATAAGGCTGGCAACATGGACAGGAATAAGTTGATACTCTTGAGCTTGGTAAGACACCTCAGCTACAGAGTTGCAAGAAATCTCTGTATTGTTCTCTTAGAGCAAAAAAGAGATAGTGGCAGAACTTCTTCAGAGAATAATGCAAATGCAGATATGAAACTTAAAGTGCTGGCTTTACCTTTGATTCGTACTTGACAGTTGTAGCTGCAGCTTATGAGTGTAAAAAAAAAATACATTTTTCCAGAGACTGAACAAGACAGGTCATCAACTGTAAGGAGTGCAATTGCACTGCTCGCAGTTGATGACCTACGGTCTTGTTCAAACAGGTACTTTATCCTTAATGGACAATATGAACCAACTGCTGTTGCTGCATAACTTCTACATTATTAGAAGTCCATGTTGAGGCTTCAATACTTAATTCTTGAGAATAATAGCCTAGTGCTGCTGTCAGGTGGTCTTTCCTCTTAGTAAAGAACTTGAGTGCATTACCTGCAATCTGATGCCCCAAAATGATAACTGTAGCCCTGTGCAAATTTCCAGAGTGCTTTAGGAGCAGAGGTGCTGCCTGGGCATTTCAATGCAGTTTTGGTGTGATAAAGGTACTGCATACTTTGAAGGCAAAGGATAGCGTTTCACCTGTGTAGTCTCTTTGGATTCAGATTAGAAATGTGAACCCTGGTTGGTAAGCATCAGACTATGTTACCTATTACTTCATTTCAGTTAGTTCAGTAGATTAACTTTTGCATAGGATTGATGAGAAACAGAAGTAGGATTTTAAGCACTGAACTGTTTTCCCTTGATCTGCTCACCTGTCACTTTCTTAGAGAAAGAAGGGCAATAACTTTCAAACTATTTTGGTTGAAAACTGAAGGGTATGATTAAAAATATGTCAGGGGAGGAAGATTCTGTGGCCCTGTAGCACTAGGAGAAGTACTGTGTTATGCCTGTGTTATTGTTAGCCAAAACACCCTTTCTGATCAAAGGACTTATGAGCCAGAAGTAAGAGAAGGTAAACATACAAGTGTGAAAATGCTGATTTAGAAAGACAGGTAGATAAAAAAAACATTTAATGAGGGAAGGCAAATCAAGGTTTTTTTCTAGTTGTCCTTAAGTTAAACATCAGGAGAAAAAGTACAGGAAAGCTAGAAGCTTCTAAGCTAAATTGGGGGAAAGGCTTAATACAGATTCTTAATACACAAATTCTGAATGTATATACACGTTTTTTTGCCATATCAGCTGACAAAGCATAATTTCACAGGCTTGGTGTGTAGTCCCTCTAAATGCAACTCTCCTACTATTATGTCCTTGACCATGTCCTAAAATTATGTAGCTTTCTATCAAGAGGGATGGTTGTCCTGCCAGTTTGTTCTCAGATGGGTCAGGCTTTCAGACGCCTGTTGAGAAAAATGAAGGGAAAGTACACTGTTAATATATGAGGTCCGTTATTATTCCCTTGCCTCCTGGCTGTCAGCCAGGTCTCCTCTATCAGCCTTATAACCACAGAACTGATGAAAATACCCGTGTCCATATGATTGTCCATATGACTGTTCTACCCCCACTTCCTCTCCACCTCTGGAAGATAAAGGCCTACCTGACTGCAGCTTTGAGACTCTGATACCAGTCATTAATATCTTGCTGGTCGCCGGACATCAACAACAGTGTCTTGTGTGGGAAGGAAAGCTGAAAGACAAACAGAATTGACTTGTGCCTGGATGCTGATTTCTGCCATTTTTTGTCAGTAGTTAGGGAAGTTTAGCATTGATACTGGAGGAAGCCAGGGTCCAGATGGTACAGAGCAAGTGCCAGATGTCCAGCTACAAATGTCAGCGTGCTTTGACTTAATGAGGTGTTTGGAAGTCAGCAATGCCACTCCGCATACGCTTATTCCAAGCTGCCTCTAGAGGTCCTTCCACTACCACCAATGCAAATTCACAGTTTAACCGAGTTCTTTTCCATGGCTTGCAAGGAATGAGCCAACACAGCCCCCCACGTGCTGCAACCTGGAAAGACCTGAACTTGAAATCCCCACCGATGGCGTTAGTCTCAGAGACCCTGCAGCCCCCAAGGAGTCGGATGCACGAGCAATGTCCATTATGATAATACCACCACCTCTGTTTTCTCTGCTCTTCGGGATTTCCTGTAAGCTCATTCCACAATCACTAATGCTGTGTATTGCTCATCATGTGTCTGTAGGGCTATCCCCAAAACATGTTCTGATCACACCCTCCTCACACGACCCATGTGGAACAAGCAGCAGCCCATACACAGTGCTCAGAAGGCCCACACCGAAGGGAAAAGGACAGCCTACATCACCCAAAAAAGAGAAGAGTTGCCCTAACTCGGACTAGCTCTTTCATTTACCATTGTCACCACTTGTCGTCTCAGTCCTGCTGCTGCTGAGACAGCTAGAGACTTGCTTTGCAAGTCTGACCCCCTGATGCTGCTGCCAGGAATACTTACACTGAGGAGCCCTCCCTGGCTCTGTGTGTGGCCAAACACTTTATCCACCATGCACTGGTGAAGTGGGTAGACAGCCGTGCATGCAAATTTGTTCGAGTTTAGAAGGTGGAGTGGGTGGCAGGGTTTTGTTGCAACAAAGATATCAGAAAAAAGGAAGAACATCCTGCGCTTCAGTTCTTCTCCCTTGGAAGGCACCACCAAAAGCCAGCCTTCTCGGATATACCAGCGCCCTAAGCATGGAAGGAAAATAAAGACAGTTGTCAGACAATCATTGGCACAAAAAAAGGATGTAATACTACAAAAAAAGAATACAATGAGTTACCCTGAGGCTACCAGGCTCTATATCCATTCCAGCCACCAGAAGGCGCTAAGCGTCAACTGGAACCTGCTCATCAGCACCCACGACAAGCAGAGATCACCCAAAACTTTTAATATACGAGGAACAGACTCGAGTTCTTATAAAGCTAGTATGTCAATTAAGAGGATACTATTATACGCAGATCTGTTCAAAGAGAAACAAAAAAAACACTCATGTTTTCAAAATGGTATGCATACCTTTAAGTTAACATAAACTGTTGGAAAACATGCCATGAACAGCCTTAAATGGTGTCACCCAATTGCTTGTCATTAACAGCAAAACAGAAGTTAACCTAAACTTTGAACATTTATTATTCTTCCCCAGTTTTGTTTGCTTGCGCATGCTAATTAAAAAAAAATCATATCAAAGATCATCTAACTATATACAGTTCTGTAGTAAACAAATTACAGAATGGAGATTGCTGTAACGATATACAGCAAAGCAGAGACAAAATGTTATTAAATGAAAGGCTTGAATAGGCAACCTTATTAACCTTCTCTTACAGAATAGGGTCCAGTATCACCTACCCATGAAATGACCTGCAATGAATTAAAAGGTAGAGAAATCAGCAGGAAAATGCTTAAAAAAATAATGAAAAACCTAGATGTAGGTGGTAATAAAAGAAAATGGCATCTACACAAAATGGAGTAATTAAAGCAATGCCTCCAACCCCAAGGATTATTGTACAAATGCCCATCCATTCACGGGAATCACAAAGACACCTGCTAGTAAGAAGATAACTTATAAAAATTCAAAGCCAGAATATGGTATCACCTGGTCTGGGAAACACTTCCCAGAAAACTTCAGCCATTTTTTTGTGTCATAGCATCTAGCTGAGCTAGTAAGTACATTTCACAGAACTGCACAATTTTAAGTATGGATTGTCATATCTGAGTATGCTACAGTTACAAAATGTAGAGGCAAGTGAATTGCTGCTTCGCTTACTCCGCAGGAACTATGTCTCTTACCTGAAAAAGAAACTGAGGGAGAGGAAAGTGAGGTGAAGGGATCAGTCCAAATTTAAAAAACAAATGAAAGGAAGGAGTAAGCAGTGTGGGACTGGGAACTGTTTCCTTCAGACTAAGTAAACTGTGATCAAATTTGCTACCATACAGATTGAGCTGGATACAGATTGAGCTGGACTGTCCTGGAAGTCTTGGGATATGGATCCACTTTCAGGATTCCCTGGGACACATAGTTTAGAAAATTCTTGTGAAAGAAGGGCATGGAAGCATCCCTAGGGAAGCTAGGGATGGCAGAACAGTGTGCTATGTTAAAAGGTGATTCTAGTTAAGATAGTTTTTGCCCTACGTATGGAAGGCAGCAAGAAGAGCAGGGTCTCCTTACATTGGGAGCATCAGACCTCAGTGATACCTGACTCCAAAACTCCAAACAAGCATTTTGATTTTTCATCTCTTCCCTCCTAGTAATAGGATGCAATCTTCAAAGTTCTGTGAAAGCTAGTTTGTTTCTGCAAAAGGGAAGTTGTTGAGCTGGCTCAAAACTAGCAATACCCAGTTGCCTCTGACAACTCCTCTCCTCCCCCATTCCCAAACGCACCTATTTTACTCCAGCTAATGGAAAACATAACAATCACAGTTCTCTGTCCTAGATAATGGTAAGTTGTCTATAGACCCTTAGTATTAGTTTTAGTACATCTCTCAGAATACATGGAGACAAAAAAAGTAGATCTTAAGCTTTCTAGCAATGTCCATTTCTGGTCTAGCTATACTGTTTTTTGCATTTGTTTTTCCCTTGGGCTTATCTTATTAATTCTGTTACCCAAGATAATTGATTTACGTTTTTACTTATGTACTATCCGGATGTGTCCAGGCACCCCCACACACGCACGATGCTTAGTATAAGCAGAGCACACCTGTGTTAGCTCTCTTTCAGCTAGCATCACCAAAAGGATTCTAAGCAGAACTAGAAACAGAATTGTAAATCAATTTGTGTATTGACTTAACATCTTGAAGAATGATAATCTGTGATAGCCTTTTTTTCTACTTTCACCCCAAAATCCACATGTAGAAAGTAAAAAGTACAACCAAATTCACAGATACCTGGAGGTGCATCTTAGAAACCTTTACACACCATGACTTCAGTGCTCCAATTGCCGCATTGTTTCTAGATGACCTCTGCAACAGCTGTGTTTATTGAGGGTGTGCAGGCATGGGTGAAGCCTAAAGTGGCCATTTCATAATTGTCCAGACCAGACGTATTTCTCATAATGTTCGTATGTAGCTTGGAGCACCTCCCACCAGCCCAGGTTGCCCAAAGCCCCACCCAGCCTGGCCTCGAGCACTGCCAGGGATGGGGCAGCCACAGCTTCTCCGGGCAACCTGTGCCAGTGTCTCACTGCCCTCTGAGTAAAGAATTTCCTCCTAACATCTAATCTAGACCTACCGTCTTTTAGTTTAAAGCCATTCCCCCTTGTCCTATCACCCAACCCCCTGACAAAGAGTCCCCCCCCAGCTGTCCTGCACCCCCCTTTAGGCACTGGCAGGCCGCTGTAAGGTTTCCCCGGAGCCTTCTCTCCTCCAGGCTGAACACCCCCAGCCCCCTCAGCCCATCCCCACAGCAGAGGGGGATGCTCCAGCCCTCTGAGCATCATCGTGGCCTCTGGATCTGCTCCAACAGCTCCGTGTCCTTCTTGTGCTGGGGCCCCAGAGCCGGGTGCAGGGCTCCAGGTGGGGTCCCACAAGAGCAGAGCAGAGGGGGACAATCCCCTCCCTCACCCTGCTACCCATGCTGCTTTTGGTGCAGCCCAGGACACGGTTGGCTTGCTGGGCTGCAAGTGCACATTGACAGCTTATGTCCAGCTTCTCAACAACCAACACACCCAAGTCCTTTTCCTTGGAGCTGTTCTCAATGCATTCTCCTACCAGCCTGTGTTTGTGCTTGGGATTGCCCCGACCCAAGTGTGGGACCTTGCACTTGACCTTGTTAAACTTCACGAGGTTGAGGATGCTCTGGGCTTGGCGAGTACCCAGTCAAATAGGAGATCCTAAAGAAACCTCATTATCCAATCAGATGAACTGACATGCCAATGACTGTGACTTTATATATCTCAACTATCAGCACAAATACTCTGATTTCTGCCACGGCTTAACCCTTTTGGTAAGAGATGTTTCCTTTCATGTATAGGGTGTGAGCAGAAGTCTAGGGAATTCGCAACTCAAAATTAAAACAAAACCAAAAACAACATATTCCTCAGGAACTGAGATGAAGGCAAGCCTACCTCCAGATGAAGGCAAGCCTATCTCCAGTTATTTCAGCTGAGATGAAGGCAAGCCTATCTCCAGTTAACTTAGCTGAGCAGAAGAAAAGCAGAGATGTCTATAAGACCCACCTGGAGTCAACACCTGGGTCTTCTGTCCTTTGAGGAGCTTCTGAACACGAAGTAGCTGCAGTGAGTTCTCTCTCTTACGAACAATGTCCTGGACCCATTGAGACACCTCAGAAGCAGATTTCACAGTCTCTGAAACAACAGCAGGTTATCACAAATGGGCATGCACTACTGCTCATCTAACTCGCTGTGAAAAGATAAGATGAAAATAGGAAGCAAATCTTTTAGAACAAGTATCAATTAACAAGTTTATTCATTAATTTCAGCAAGAGATTGCAATAGATGACCAATCCAATAAGTTTCCGAATCAGTCACTCTACATTGCTATTCCCTCTGTGTTCTCAGGGGTATCTTTTGAGCAAGATGGTGAAGGAAAATAGTAATGCACTAGAAACCCCGATAGATAAAGATTTTTCCTCCTGTAGAAACAGAAAAAATATGCAAATTGAAGTGCCAGCAAGGAAGCTAACACTGATCAAAATGCCAGCATTCACTGGAGAAATTAAAGCAGTAGCATTTACAGACAAAATCATACTTGCAAGTTTCTGGTACTCAGCACTGTCTGGGCTGGTGTTCTCCAGCAGGTCTCTGAGGAAATGCTTGTACCTGAGAGAGAAAGAGCAGTTTCATTCCACAAAGACACACCAGGAACAGCAGCATCTCCTATTAGTGACAAAATGACAAATACTCCATCAGGAAATGCAGTACACACCTTTAAGTGTAACCAAGCAGCTTTTGCTAACATTTCTTTGATCACATTCATTTTATCTTCAGATTTGTCAATTATATTATACCACATATTTTATACATTTGCAAGCCTTTGGCATTTCCTGGGGAGCTGGTAAGAACAACCTCACATATTCCTTAAGTTCATGAGACTCTAGAAGACTTCAACATTCACATAATGTCTTCAATAAAAGACAAATTGAACTCTTTGAACTATTGTGTGGTGTTTTTTTTTTTTTTTGTCTGAATGGAAGCATTCATACCATATGTTCTCTGCCCACACAAGAAAATAAAGGCATTTCAATAACTACCGGGAGACGCCTTTTTTATTTTTTCCTCTCCAGTCGTTACCAGAAAGGATCAGATCTCTGCAAATGCTTTCTACCAATAAAGCAAAACTATTTTCAGTCTGAAATGACAGAAGAAATACCACATGGAACAGATGCATAAAATGGCAGAAGTCTTATGACCCACAGTATACGTAACAGAGTTCTGATGAAACTTGAATATGAAAGAGCTAATTAATGAAAAAAATTAAACCTTCTGTTAAAAAGCCACCATTTTTCCAAACTGTTGGATGGCAACAAATATACTGCTGTTTTATGTATTCAAAGGAATGATCCAAAGAATTACAGTAATAAAGAGAGCTTACATTTGTATCTGCCAAGCTGATTAAAAACATTGAATAAAGCTATCTGAAAAACTGCACTATGCTCATCCCCAGTTATTTTCAAAGAAGCAAGGCTCCCAATCTCTTAATGGTGCTTTAGCACGAATAAGGCCATGATTAGAGAGCAGTTACTTGACTTAAAGCAGCAGCATCCGGGTTCCCAGCAAACTACCCAGGCTCTGTATTACCCCCATACCCTCCCCAAAAAAGGTAACCACTGAGTGCATGCAGCACTCTCCTCATGCAGTCAGCCTGCCTCTTCAAAGGACGCTTCAAGCAGAATGCAGCAATCCAGACTGGATCTGTCCAGGCTCAGACAGCTGTGACATGCACCAAATATGAGGAAAGCATGCAGTCAGACCCGATAACCATACATGGGGGTAAGTTCCCCTGACTTCATTAATCTTATCTCTCTCTAAAATCAACCATCCACAAGAAGAGTCACAATGCTCCACATCAGCAATGTGCACAAAAGCAAAGCAAGACCTTCTCTAGCTGAAAGCAGCACTTCTGCAGCGCTTCAGACAACCTGCTTTTGTTTAGGTCCCAACTTCAGTCACTTATTGAGATGCCAGACAGCCTTCACTCGAATTCTACCTGAGAACTAGTTGAAGATCTTATGAGCTTAAGAGCCAGAGCTAAACACAGCTACCTCTCCGCATCATTTTCCATCCACATACACTGATTCCACTTTACAAGCACATCTTCAGGACTGTTTAGCTGCAATCTATATGCTCCAATTTGGAGATATATGCTATTAACAACATACTATTATCTGCCTTTTTCCCTTCTCATACTAACACCTTGAATTACTTGCTTACTGGTGCAACCTCTGCAGAGGCAAAGGAAGCAAATCCTCTAGCTTCTTTCCTTGAAACTGAGGTCGAGTCTCTTGGAGCTTCTTAAAGCGTCGAAATGACTTATTTCTCCTCAACTGCTCCTGTGTGCAGCAGAAAAGGTATATTGCTTTGAGAGTACAGGAATAAACACGCATTCTAGTTTGCACTAGAGCTTAGAAAACAGAACCTCAGTACTAAGCACAAGCATCAACAAGGTTTTGTGGCCATGGACAAGCCATTTCCTTTTTTCTAACAACCATTTCCCAATGGGTAATTTAAATTATATACCCTCTTCATATATGCACAGAAGTATAAAACTAGTATACTCAGCATATGGAAAGAAAGAACAAGAAAGGTTTACTCAGGAGAAAAACAAGCCCACTTGTGGCTTTTTGCCATTCATTTCAAGACAAAGCACTACAGTCCCACACTCTTATCACTTAAAGACAAGTATCCAAAATGGCTTCTTTTATCTTGGGACGTGAGTATGTATGCTTACAAGCAGAACAGAACAGAAATATCCTAGTACACCCTGCAGCTGGAAACATGCACTGACAAGAACCTCAAGTCAGGTGGTTTAAACTCCAGATACAGCTTTCAGGACTTTGAAATAAAGATACATCTTTCTGAAATTTCTTGGGAGATAGACTATATGTGGAAAGGTAAGTGGGAGGGAAAACAATTTCATCTGCTGTAGAAAAAAAAATGGGAAGAAAAAAGGAAATCCCACCATTATGATACACTTGGTGGTAGTGGGAAAGACTGGGAGACCTGATAACTCTCCAGAACGAGACCACTGTCCCATAGTGTTACCACTGCAAACTCTCCAGGCTTGCCAGCCAGGGAAGAGTGGGAATTTAAACAGAACTCTTTGAGAAAGCTCTGCTTAGTGTGTGTAAACGCACACTCACACACGAAACATGCTCCAAAAATTTGAAGCTCTATATAAAGAGAGAGGTTCTCACTACTCTATTATGGCTAAAAGACTGAGAGAACAGCAGCAGCCCGGAAAAAGAAAGACAACTGACCACTCCGGACACATAATTAAGTAAAAGGGAAGGATGTAGTTGTTTCAAAGAATTGAGAAATGGAAGAGAAATCAGGAAGAGTAAAGGAGATATTTACCTTCAAGGTTTTATTTGCCTGTTCCAAGTTCTCAGCATAGTGGCCATAAAGCTCCAATTTCTGACAAAAATTTTCCAATCCCAGCCCTAAATTTCCTCTCTCCAGGTGAAGCGACAGAACTCTGTGCACAAGGAAGAAAGATAGGTAGGCATGGGTACATTATTGATACAATTTTCCCAGCTCCCTTTGGTCCACTCCTATGCTGGCCTTCATTTGTCAGTCTCCACCTCACATCCAGTTTGTTCAGAATATCTGCTTAGTGGCCAGAGTGAGCTACAGAAAACAACCTGTAAAAATACCATACAGCAGTCTTACTGCATTTAAACCACTACCCAGAGAACAGTGGGGTATCCAGATAAGTGGATACAGATCAGCAGTTTCCTGTGTATTTCTGCAAGTGCCAGCAAGGCTTGCAGTGTTAGAAGCGAATGCCTGTCTCACAAGATGCTAGCTTTATTCCCTGAAGTCTTACTTTCTCATTCTCTCCATATCATTACAAGAGTAATTGCATCAGACTGTTCACTTACTGGCTGGCCGAATATATGGATTCCAGGGGTCCAAATATGGTTTCAATTACAGCAGTTTTAAGCGTCCCTTTGGCCTTTAAAATTGTCACAAAGAACTACGAAGGAAAGAGAGAGAATTTCAAACAGCTAAGATTCACAGGTCACTCAAAGGTCATTCTTAGCACACTGCGGAAGAAAGAAGTTGCAGCCTAGCCTCTCGAGCTCCAAAGGATATCAGGTATCATGGGCACCCACCTAAAATTCCTATCACCAGATGTAAGCCATCTTGTTAACTTTGACCATAACTGTAAACACATGGAGCAGCACTACATTGACTGAGTCTATTTCAGTATTCCTAGATGCAGCTGTTTTTAACCACCTGGTTTGTAATCTATCTTTGTCTCCGCTGTGCTCCTATGTTTCATACATCGCAGGCATCTTAAGCCAAGTCCCCTGTACAATCAAAACTTAAAAACGTGTGACTGGGTAAGGACCAAAGCCAAGGGGATGGAAAACACAAGCTATCTGATGTTGCAGAGGAAGTAAAAGACAGAGGGAAAAAAAAAAACAAACACCACCTTTCAGCCTCAGCAATGTGAAAATGTGAAGAGCTGGGACTTGTCCCTTGCTGTAGAGATGCATCAAAGTCCTGCTCTGTGACCCTTCCCTATGACACCAGAAATACGTATGTGCTGTCTGAAGGTACCCACATATCAGAAAGGCCCAGATACTCACTGTGACCACCAAATCCAGCTGCTCAAGGTATTTGTGCTCAGTTTCCAGCAGCTCCTTGGCTGTCCGGCTGCGTTTTCTCTCCCAGCGAGCCCTCTGCTCTTCCACAGTGTTTGCTCCAGCCATAAGTAGCAGGGGTGAGCCACTCATGGTAGTCTCAGAGCTGATAAACAGAAAGATAACCACTCCTGAGAGCCAAGAGAGATGGACACACAACAAACATGCAACCTAGGCCATAGGGTAGGATTCTGAGCTCTGTGCTTTACTGTGGAAGGAGGGAAGCCAGTTACCAGTAACAGCCATTAACAGTTTCCTTGTACATTTCTATTTGTGCTACAGCAGCCCCCATCAACCAGAGGAACAGTGACAGTCAGACCAGACTGCAAAAGCAAGATAAGTAGTACAATTCCACCCGCTTTCCTCACCCACAAGCCACTGCTTCCTGTGCTTCATCCAACTCTTCATGTGAAATTCTCAATAAACCCACGGAAGTTGGTGGGTGGAAGATGTACTGTGCATAGGAGCAGAAAACAGCCCTAAAATGTTTGTTGGGGGAGGAGGAGAAATGGAGGGAAAGCACAGAAAGGGGGGAGTGTAGAGTGAAAGCACACTCTTGTTCATTTTCCCCTGGAGGATCCCCCAAAAAGTGAGTGGCTTGCATTGTTATTTTCCAACAGCAGTTTGTGGTTTCAGAGATTAGCATCTGCTGTGAATCACACCATCCACAACTGGCTTCGCTGCTGCTCTTCTCTTCTGCAAGAGTATCGCAGCTACATTAAACAGAGAAACAGCTTCTTTTATCACCCTCTCTCAGAGAAAGAAGCATGCACTACCAGAGCATTGCTTAAATCTTCCTCTTTCTTTTGATGAAAAGGCAGAGCAGCCTGTTGCACACTTACCACAGCATGAAGTCTGTGGTTTCTGAGGAAGTTTGCCTCCCTGTATTCAGCTACCTTCACAAGAGTTCAGGCTCACACACATTCAAGCTGCACTAGCACAGAAAGGTAAGTTGTCTGTGAGAAGTGAATCTGTCAAATACAGTCTTCCAGTGACACTTCAGATACCTGAATCAATAAAACAAAAGTTTTGCACAAAAACGGTATGGAGTCTCATTTAATGTGTTCGCAAAAGTCCAGATAGCTGAGGGACATGCAATATTTTATAGTAGCAAGAATTTCTCCAGAGGTTTATTCTCACATTTGTTCAGAAAACAACCACAAGCCTATCTGTGGCCAGGTCTTTGTCAAGACCAGACACTGCTAGTAGCCGGAGAGATAGCACTAAGCTACAGCTTAGCATTAGCAGGCCGCTGCAAAGTACTCACAAAAAAAACAGGCTAAGATGCTACCATTCAAAGAGTATTTTTAGCTAGTGTAAATTGCAGTCCCGACTGTGAAGTGTTTACCTTTTGCAGCCCACTTCCTTAAAAAAAAGAAACAAAAAAGAAACAAATCCACACCACGCTTGACCATCTCTCAACTTTAATATATTAAATTCCGACTCTTTCAAGTCTATTGGGTGAGAGTTGTCTGGAACCTCCGCGTAGACTAGAAAATACTTCACATACAAGTAATCTAAGCACATCAGCTTGCTTCTTTCTTCTCAAACTCAGAATAGAAACTATTGAATAGCTTTTTTATAGAATTAACTACTTCATGATGCTCTGCTAACAATCAGTGACGTTTCTAACTTTACTATTTATAACATCCTCAAAACAAATCTCTCTTTGTTATCTCACACTAGCCACTCTATATTTCTCTGAAGTGTTAGCAGCCTAGTGGGTCAGATGCATGGGCCACAAGGTCCTTGCATCCTGTCTCCAAGGACAGTGACGTTCCCAGGTGCTTGTGCTCCACAAGCACCATTTCCTTACTGCTGCATCTCCACCAGCTAGAAACCTGTGGGTTTTTTTTTTGTTGTTGTTGCTGTTTTGTTTTTTAACCTCTGAAAAAGATTGAGGAGTCCTAGCAGACCATCTTGCAATTAGGACTAATTGCAAGGCCCACGAGCTGCAGAGCAGAGCATTCCTCATGCAGCTCACAGGATCCCTTAATTTAGACTCCTTCTGTAGATCACGGTGAGCTCGTGCCTGCATGCAGCCCCTCCTCAGGCCGCTCCGGAACCTCTTACAGAGCCCCTTTGTATCTGGACTCCCTCCCTCCAAGGGCGTGGGAAGCTGCAGGACTGTGCTACCAACCTCTTCCTGGCCCAGCCAGGACACCGCCAGGGTGAGATGCTCGAGCCTTCGCCCTGCCACATGCCCACTACCACTGGGCAGTGTCCATCTCAGACACCTTCAGGGCACCCAAGGGCGCGTTGCTCCACACCCTCAGACACCTTTGTGGCACCCAAGGATTCCTCACCCTCCTCCAGCTCTCTATTTTCACAGGTTTTGACCTGCTCGTGGTCACCTCCTTCCTTCTGCTCCCCAAGAAGGACAACTCCGCAAGACTGGAAGAGGCTGCGGGAAGGCACCCTCTTGAAGAAGCCTTGCACTTCTCCAGCCCCACCACCCCGCACCTTCATCACTTTCTGCAGACTAACAGCCCTGGGCATGCCCCCAGCGTGGCAGCACAGGTTACTCTTATCTCCACTCTCCTTCTGCTCTCAGTTTGGAGCTGAAGCCCCCATTTTGACACCAGGGCAGGGCGATCTTACAGCCGAGCTGCTGTCAGCCGAGGGCTGACAGAGCCCTCCCCAGCCCCTCAGGCTGGCTGGGGGGGGACACTTTTGTCCCCCCAGCTCGCCCCACAGACCCCCGGGGGCTCACCCCACACACCCTCGGGCTCTCCCCACAGCACCCCCGGGGGCCCTCGGCGCCCCCATCCCCTCAGCGAGACCCCGCGGCCGCCTGATGCCGGCCCCCGTCCCCCCTCACCTCACGCGGCGCTGCCACCCGTTACCTACCGCGGCCCCACAGCCGCCGCCCCGCGTTCAAATGGCGGCCCCGCCTCGCAGGGCGGCCCCGGGGCGGAGCGGTGGCGGCGGCGGGGCGGGACGAGCCGGGCCGGGACGGCTTCGGGAGGGGTGCCGGCATGGTGTCGCCCGGGGAGCGGGAGCCGCCGGCCGGGTCGGCGGGGAACCTGGCGGCGCTGTCGGAGCTGGACGAGGCGTCGCTGCTGCGCGGGCTGCGGGAGCGGTTCCTGAGGCAGCAGGTCTACGTGAGTGCCGCCGGGGCCCGGGGTGGGGTGCCGGGGCGGCGGGGCGCTGGGCTCACGGCTCTCCCCTCTCGCCGCCAGACCGACGTGGGGGACATCCTCATCGCCCTGAACCCCTTCCAGCCCCTGCAGCTCTACGGCAGAGAGGTGAGTGGAGCGTCCCGGACTGGGAGCCCCTTCCAGGGGTGCCTGGCTCTTCGCCCCTTCCCTCCTCAAGGCCCCTTTTCCCCCCCCGCAGGTCTCCGAGCAGTACCGGTGTCACGATGAGGGCTCGCTGCCTCCACACATCTTTGCCGTGGCCGACCGGGCCTACCACGCCATGCTGGGCCGCCGGGGAGCCCGTCCACAGAGCCAGTGCATCGTCATCAGGTGAGGCGCGGGCACCGGCACGGCCCTCGAGGGCACGAAGGAGCCCGTCGCAGGTGGGAGACACAAGCAGGGAGCAGCTCACGGCCGTCATGGAGGCTGGGGTGCTGCCACTGGTCTCCAGCAGCAGTCATCCTGTCAGAGTTTGGTACTAAGCTCATCTTGAAAGCTTTGGGTGAGTCAAAACCTGGCTCCGTTAGCAGCACATCTTTGTTCGCCATCTCGATGCTTTCCAGGCAGGAAAACAGATTGCAATCAAAGATGTGTGGCAGACGAAGGTAGGTTTTGTGGAGCAACTTGGCTGCCGATGCTGGTAACAAAGCTAAATGTGTCGGGTCTGAAGGGGTTGGTTCTGTTGGGCATGTTGGAAAGATTAACCAGCGCTAACAGGTTGCTTTTCTTTGGTGAAACGACTCGCAGTGTAACTTGTGTAATAAAGGTTGTAAATCATGGAGTAGACCTGTTTTCACAAAGTAGTGTTTCCCATAAATAACTAAAGAACAGAGGAAAGAAGAGCAGCTTCTTAGCTGTAAGACCTTTAAGAATCTGGTCAGGGAAAATCATATGGCCGTGGGAAGTTATATGCACTAGAAGGAAAAAAAGTGAGCTCTTGTAACCCCACAGTGTTCCCATATAATGAGCATTTCACTCCATGATGTCACTGTTGTTTTTTCTGAAACTGGAGGGCAGCAGACAGCATCAATGCAGAGGAAGCATCAAACAGCATCATCTAGCAGCGAAAGCCTCAAAACACCAGCAACTCTCAGTTCTGGTGATGGTACAGGACAGTTTAAATGTCATCTGAGTTGAAATGTCTATTGCTAGCTATTTGATTTAGTATTTCCTGCTTTATACAGGACTTCAGATCATTTTCATTCAACATGGTATGGAAATAACTTACTGAATCACTGGTGAGCATTGTGGTGGGACTGGGAGCCAGTGTTGAGTTCCAGCCCTGCTCATTTCTTTAGCCTGCAAGCCGTCAATGCCTGTGCTTTATATGTAGCAATCTCAGAAACGCTAGTGGGCATGGTGGCCACGGAGTCAGCAGGTGGAAGAGGTGTGCTGGTAGTGTTCTTACATATGGAGAAAAGTCATAGAATTGTCTAGGGAGATGGAAGACTAAAAGACCTGTAGGCGTTTCCCGGGAAGAGAGTGGTCTCACTTTTTTTCTGACAGCAGTTTGTGGTGCCAGAGATGACAGCCTGAGCTACTGCCATGCATCTTGCAATCCTATTAGCCAGTCTATGCTACTATAACAGGAAGTTCATGGTTTTACAATCTGCAAGTGGTAAAACAGTCGGTAATGAGATTACCTGTTTTGAGCAAAGTTTGGGTGATGAGGTGGAAGTTCTTCCTGTTAGATCACAGTTTATCAGAACAGCACGGAGATGCACTATGTTCCACTGTTCTTTGTGCTTTGGGTGCCTACTGGTAAGAAATATCCATCTCCAGCCAGGAATGAACCTTTATGCTTTTCTCTGGGAAACAAATATTGCCTTCCTGCTTTTCGTGTTCTCTATTTGGTCTCTGTTGGTTTCCCTAACTTCCTCTGGGAGGTCTGGATGTCAGGTTTCATAGGCTACAAGTGATGTTGAACACAACAGCTGCCCTCAGGTGATAAAAGCTCATTGCAACCAAGTTGTCCTGTGCTGCAAATTCTACTGGCTTGTCTTTCCTTCCCAGCTAATGTTAGTCACAGCCTCAGTATGCTGTGGTACAACACGTGGGTCTCTGGGAGGTGACTTTGCTTTTTTTCACAGCCTGGGGCAGTTACACACCCACAGCTGGAGAGTGTGTTTGCAGGCCCTGGCAGACCTTTTTTTGGAGTGTGCAAGAGTGAGCTTGGATTGTGGGAGTACTGACGGATAGTGCTTCTGTGGAGGAAGGAAGTCACTGAAAACCAAAACATCATCTTATATATTTGGCAGGGATGCTGTCTGGATTGCTTATTTCTCAACTGGCAAGTGGCTTTGGTTGTCCATATTCAGACCATGATGGCCTGATCTGTGCTTGTGATCAGGTATCTGTCATAGAATTTGAGGTATTTAGCAGCCTATGACAGGTAGCTGATCACAAGCATCGAGCCACTGGGAGCTACAAAGCAGAGAAGCCACACCTGATACTCAAAGGTCTTATGTGTAAATGGAGACCTGCCCTCATAAATACCTGCAGCGTTTCCTGCATTTTTTTTAACTGCATATGCTGCATGTGTTTTCTGCCAATATGATGCCATCGGTCAAGGACACGTTGTCCCATTGTCTGTACATTTCCCCCTCCCAGTAGTCGGGAAGCTGTGCTTCCCAAGTGCTACTTGTTTGTCTTGGAGGCGGAGGTGCTGGGCGTATGTGATGCCAGAATGACGTGCAACGCTGCTGCTGTAGGTGTGACGGCAGCTCTGCAGCGGTAAACCAGCATTATCAATGGGCTGCAGCATGTGTGTGTGTGAAGAGCCCGAGATTTGAGATTGCTGCAGTATTGCATGATCAGTACTCAGTTCTGGATATAAGATGGATGGGGTAAATCTCCTTGTAGAAAGAAAAAGCTGTCAACCCCAGCATATGTGGAGGAATCAGAACACTTCTGAAGGAGGTAGTTCTCCAGAGGTTAGATATGTTTTCAGTAAGAAGGAGATCAAATCGACTGTCCTGTGCACTCCATCCAGAAATGACAGCATGGAGTACGTCTGTACTCCCTGGTAGATGGAGAAAAATTCCTCTGGGGGGGTATCAGAACCTTGTGGAACCCACTGTTTGTATTCATACACAGCATAACTGAAAAAGTTGTTAAGCTTTTGGATTGCAGAGCACTCTCCCAAGTGATGGGGCACCGAGACATGAGGGTCAGAGCAACTATACTTTATGGCTGCTGGAGTTTCCTTTATTTTTTCTTGGCAGTGGAGAAAGCGGTGCAGGGAAAACAGAGAGTACGAAGCTACTGTTGCAGCACATAATGAACCTATGCAAAGGCAACTCGCAGCTGGAGCAGCAGATCCTTCAGGTAGGTCATTGCAGGGTGGTGCTTGCAGATGCAGAAGCAACACTGCTGCAGGGCAGCTTGCACGAGGCACCGGGAGCCTCTTGATGAATCACCACTGGAAACAAGGGAGCAAATCATAAGATAAGTTATAAGAAAATAGTGGGTAAGGATGATGAAATAGCTGACCACAAGTTAGCAGAGTTGGTAGGGTCAGTAATTCTGTTTGCTGGGAACGTAGTGGTTTGATTCTTAAATGGCAGAAAACTATTGTGATCGTTTAGCATGTTTGCTGTTACAAGGGATTAGGGGCTTTTTCTCTGAATCATTTCCTGTTTGAGGTAGAATAGGGAGTTTTATTGGAAGAATGAAGTCTTGATTTAATGAAACACAGGGATGGAGAATCCACACAGCCTTCAGTAACCTTTCATTGGCTTGTTACACTTACTGTCAGGCACATACATGCTAACTGTCTGACTTAATCTTTTCTATTTTCATATACTTTTGCTAGCTGATTTTGAAACATATTTGTCTCTTTGGTCTTAAGTATTTCCACTTGACTTGCTCCCCGAGGAGTTTTTATTTTGAGCAAATCATATCCTAGCCTTCCATGTGATAGATTAAGTGGAATAAGTTCTTGGACTGTTTCATTTTAAAGCCTATGTTTCAGGTTTCTTGCAGACTCAAATGAAATGTTCTGTATTATTGCATATTATTTCAGTTTAGTGACATCCATGGTGGATCTGAGGTGAATGCCTGGGTTGTATTCTCTCTTGTTGGAACAGGGCATTTGTATGCCTGCTGGCTCTGCTTAGGGGTGGCACGGGCTGTACTGCTGAGCTGTTTCTGACTTTAGCAGGCTTAGGAAGCAGGATAGCTGTGTTTGCTCAACATTGTGCCTGGCCTAATGAGCCCTGATGGGCTTGATTGGCAATGCTTGTAACCAGCCTGTATTTGCTCTATTAACAACAAAGTTCACATCCATCCAGGTGAAGTGCCCTTGGAGCATCTAGAGGTGACTGTGAAGAGTCATTTTCACTGTAGTAATCTTACTTGGTTCCTGTAGATATATTCAAAGACTAGGTTAGCTCTGTCTGTGTCATGCTGTAAAGCTGTGTTCTGCAGGTTACCCAGCAGGTTACCCAGCAGGTGCCCCAAGTCATCATTGTTCCTGTCAGCAGGCATTCTTTGCTCAATTATGGAAAAATTGTCATTTGAACTTGTTTGCATATGGTTTGCCAGGCTGGTCTTACTGTTCTCTTAGTTTCTTTATAATTCACTGTCCTGATCATTATGCTGTCTACAAATGTCATTAGGTAATTTATCATGATTGCATTTATTAAGTGCCACTTTTACTTTGCTTATTGTTGTAGTTTAGCAGTAAATTATCTAGTGATGTCACATTAGATGTACGGAGAAGTTTGTTATACCAACAGTGTCTTTTAACAAATAAATGGATGGTCTTACTGAGATCAAGTAAGACCATAATTCACTTCAATCGTGCTTATTTTCAGTAATTTCATGCTGCTTAGGCTTTGTCATATTTGGTCTTGCAGTTCTTTTTTCCAAGATATGGGAAAACAGGTGCATATGGGCAGAGTGGTTCTTATTCCATTGGAACAGTAAATAGCAAATGCTGAAGTTAAGCTTTTCCAAACAAGCTGGATTGGGTCACTTAATTTGAAGAGTGCTTGTTCTATCTGTATACCTCTTACAGGTAAATCCGTTGCTTGAAGCTTTTGGCAATGCCCAGACTGTGATGAATGACAACAGTAGCCGCTTTGGAAAATACATACAGCTGCGTTTCCAGAACAATACAGGTAAAGTCAAGGGCAATATTTGAAATTACTGCTTTGGGGGATGGTTAGGCACTGGTGGGAATGGACTGAGTAGCCAGAACTTAAGGAGGGTGAAATTTTGTTACTTGATTCTCCGTGGGAATTGTGTGCAAGTAAGGAAAATAACAACAGCAATCATGGCTTTAAGATAAGGCCTGGGTTTGGATGGTATGGGAGTATGGGAAGGATATGAGAGTGATGGTGCAGGGGAGGTATCAGTAATGCTCAGTGGTGCCTGAAGTCTTGGTTGCTTTTAAAGGAGGTGAGCAGATACAATATGGGAAGCATCTAGAAGCCCACTTTCAGAGTGATGGGCAGCCTAGAGTGCGTTGTACACAAGACAGTTGTTTTAGACAACTCCATGCTCCTGTCACTAAAGTAGAGATGTGGGGCAGCTCAGTCAGCTTCATGTCTCCAAGTGCAAAGTTTACCCTGTCGCCTTCTTGTGTGCAGTGCGAGGTGCAAAACTGAGTGAATATCTGTTAGAGAAGTCACGGGTAGTGCAACAAGATACTGGCGAGCGGAATTTTCATATCTTCTACTACATGTTTGCTGGACTGTCTTCAGAGGAAAAGGAGATGTATGGGCTGTTGGATCCTTCACTCTACAGGTACTTCCAGGGCAGACCCTGATTTAGTCTTCATGATGGGGGGTAGAGAGGGAAGCAGCAAAACAGAGCTTATTATTCTGCCAGTGGGGGTAGAGCCTGGTACAGGTAAACAGTTGAATGAAAGCTAGAGTGGGGTCTGAATGGAGCTACACGAAGAGATCTTATGGATCATGATGAAAGCTGGTAGGTCTGTAGTCTCTTCTTTGTTGCATTTCCTTGGAAAAGTTTCCTTGCCTTTCACATCTTCAGTGCTGCTGATCTGCTTCGTTTATTTGGGGTAGGACTGACTTGCTATGCTGATTGCATGATGATTTTGTATGGGGTATGCACTTTCTCAGGTACGTAAGTGGACGGTTTGGTACAGAAGACGTAGCTCAGCGCTGGAAGCAGAAATACCAAGAGGTGTGCAATGCCCTTGACATGGTGGGCTTCCAAGAACAGGTCAGTTTGGGGATCGCTGTGTTTCTGAGTTTTCCATGGTGTTTCCAAGCCACCTGAATCTGTCAGACTTTGTTTAGATCCTTTTCGCACAGGCTGCCCGTGTCTTTCCCTCACCTCTTCACCATCTGGCCTCTCCATATGTTGTATGTTATATAGTAGTAGGTTTTCAGTCACCCCTCTTGTGTGTTTTAGGAACAAGTGGACATGCAGGCAATCTTGGCTGGCGTATTGTCTCTGGGCAATGTGACCTTTGAGCCTCCGGAGAGCAATGGGTCTCTAAAAATGAGTGAAGCCTCCCGGGGATGGCTGAAGGCTGCAGCGGTGAGTCACAAGAAGAGCTGACAGACACCTCAAAGATATGATGCTGGTCCCCACTGGCAGTGTAACTGCAGGAGCTGCTCCTGCCAGAGATGGCAGAGGATGTTTCTGCCTGTTAGTATGAGGACTCCTGAAGAACAAGTTGTTTTCAAGTATGGCCCCATGCCTGCCTTTGTGTTCACTGCTATGTGATGCCCAAAGAGACAATTTACAGCTTCTCGTTCTTGTTTATCTAGGACCAGTGTTTTGCATCTGGTGATATTACACGTGCCTTGTTGACTTCACATAATGTAAAGTTTTTAAAAATCAAAAGCTGTATGTTACTAAGTGTGATGCATTGGAGAAATTCAGGTGTGCAGTTCCTGAACACTAGCTTTGTGCTTTTACACAAATCCTGGCCACTTTAACTGCTATAATTTTTGTTGATAATCCTGAATTAAACTTTCTACTACTTTGAGTGAAATTGTCATCAGATTTAAAAGTATATATTCCCCAGGACTGTCCCATTTCTATGGTATGGCATGGATACATTATCCCACTTTGTTAACAACTTGGAACAGAAAAATGTAGTATATTTGTGCTTTTTCTCTGTCTTTTGATTTTGTCTCTTTGAAAGCCCAGCAACCTTGGTTTTGTGTTTCACTCTCATCTCCTTGCCTGTATCCCTCCTACACCATACCTGAAACAACCACATACATCTGTTCAGCAGCCAACTTCTTTCTGTCTGTCTTTTTAAAATCTGCTCCTTGGTTTTTTTGCCCACAGGAGGGGAATTCCTGTCAGAGTAATTACTGAGTTCAGTTACATCTGTTTGTTTCCTATTTCTTTTGGGTTCACGTGACTGATGTCTGCTGAAGCTCAGACACCTCAGCACCGTGCACAGTCACCTTGGTGTGGTGCTACTCAATAAGTCATTAAACCATTCAGCAGGGACTGGTGTGGCTCCCAAAGAAGGTGACAGGTGGCAGCACTAGGAGATCAAAATGGAAAGTAGAGGGAGTGCAAGAGTGATCTTATTCACTGCATGGGATAACGCACATCTCAGAGCATGCATTTGACAGTGCTGTAAGATGTTAACAGTAACACTTATTTTACAGTTTAGCTCAAAGGCGTCTGAAGACGCTGGAAACTGAAGTCATGGCCCCATTACACTGGATGTTCTACAGACAATCCCCATATGGGTTCAGTATAGAATATGGGTACAGTATCAACTCCTTACTCATCTATTTCTTCTCTCCCAGGGTCAGTTTGGAGTCCAGGAGGAAGAACTGTTGAAATGCCTCATTTGCACAATGTCGGTGACCCGAGGAGAGCAGATTCAGCGTTTTCACACCCAGCAGCAGGCAGAAGGTAAGAAACACAATTAATTACAGATGCGCTGGCTTTAAAGACTGACTCATATTTGATGGAAGAGTGTCCCTGCACATGTGCAACGTCTTAGGAACAAGGATGTCTGTCTGTGACGCTTGCTTGTTCCATTTGCACAGAGGCAAGTATATCGAAGCTTATCTGCTTAGTTTCTTACTGACGCCTAGGACCATGAATGCTGCTTTTGTTTGACCTCCAGAAGACTGAAGAGATTAAGTGAGAGATGAAAGAATTATCCTTGCTTTCTCTGTGATTCAGCCTAGAAGAAAACTGTAATGGTCTGTGCAAGAGAGAGGAAGGCTACTGCTGCAGAGTGCTGGCAGTGTGCAGAGCTTTAGGTAGTAGTTGGAGAAATAACTGAGAGAATCAGTGAGATGGCACAGTATCAGGGAAGGAGTTAGATAAAAGGGAAGCGTGTTAAAGTAACAAGTGCAAGGTGTTATTTTCCCTTTCAATAAGAAAAATATAATAATCCAAGATAATCTTCACAAATAGGTTCAGTTAAAATATGTTTTTTTAAAAATAAACATGAAATCCCAGCATTTCTAAATTATTGCTTAAAAAATGGACGAAAAAAGTGAAAATAGAGAATTATCTATTTCTGTTTCCGAAATGTCTTCTCTTACATCTATCTAGGCAATAAAATAAACATCTCCTTTCAGTAGGTGCCTGTTGATTTAGTCTCCCTCTTCTTACAACATCAGTAAATTTTTCATCACTTGGATCTTCCTCTTGCCCACTGTGTTTCAACACTTTTGGTAGTAGCTATTGGCTAGGAGAAATTTCAAGTGTTTGCAGCAGAACCATTCAATTTTCTAAGAACAACTTGTATCCTCTAGCTTGTTTAATCTTGACAGGATCCTTACCCACTTGATGGGCAGCAGGGAAAGCAAGTCTCTGGATATTCTAAAAAGTGGAGATGAACATTTTCCATTTTGTATGGTCTCACAAGTGCCCTAGTATGCCATGTCTGATCTTGTAGAAAGGTTGTGAAGATTTCAGAATGGAAGAGCTCTCTGTGAGCTTGCAGAAGGCAGGGATGATCAGGCAGATACCTGTTCTTTAAAACAGCTGTTTTTTAAAATAGCTTCATAAAGCACAAGACATTGTTACTAGAGATGAATGTAGTGAGCCAGCTTGTGTGCTATATTCCCTACTCTCCTCAGAACCCTTCAGTGTGTTTCCTCTCTGTGCAGATGCTCGGGACTCCATTGCAAAGGTGGCATATGGACGAGTATTTGGCTGGATTGTTTCCAAGATCAACGAGCTGCTGGCTGAGAACGTGGATCCTGAAGTAGAGCTGAGGGAGATAGGTGAGTTCTGCCTGCCTTGCTTCTTCTGTCCTCAAACATGCATCCCTCAGCCATGACGAAGGAAAAATGCCATGTGAGCTGTCACAGGGATTGCATGTAGGGCTCCAGTTTCAAAGACACGATGCTGGAGGTGCTAGTGAGCAGCATGAAGTCTGCAGGGCAACAGCCACTCTAGCGGTTCGTTGGTCTGAAGCAACTGTGAGGCTGTAGTTCTGGGCACTCTGGCTTTGCAGAGGAGCTGGGGGTTGGAGTGGGTCTTCTCCAAACTGGTTGTCCAAGGGGAGTTATGGGAGGGCTGCCACTAGCTACTTGGCCAGGAGTTCGTGTGCCACAAGAGCTGTGTGATGGGAGATCTGGTTGTGTGTTGGGGTCTGCAGGCTCCGTGGTGTGCTCATTTCCCCTCTTTTAGGTATCTTGGATATTTTTGGGTTTGAAAACTTTGCAGTGAATCGTTTTGAACAGCTCTGCATCAACCTGGCCAATGAGCAGCTACAGCACTTCTTCAACCATGTAAGTATGCTGTGGGTGATCTCACCGTGCATGGCAGGGCAAGCAGAACACTGATCTACCTAGCATATGAAGGAGAACTTGCTAGAAAACAGGTCTGTTGCCTGGAAGGCAACAGCAGGGTTGAAAGCAGCAGCCTTCTCTGCTGTGGCAGAAGAGCCACTGGTGCAGGGAGAGTAGGAGTAGAAGGCTCAAGCAATAACCAGAGATGGCAGAGCAGGGATGCTTAAGACTCTGAGAAGTGCTTGTGCTCTATGCAGCACCATCAGTGACAAACTTACGGATGAGTATGCAGAACAGCGGCTTCATCTTGGGCCTCTGATGCCATGGGTAAGAGAGCCATGCCTCTGTCCTCTGCTCACGGTCAGAAGGAAGATGTTCAGGGTTGTCTAACTAAGTTTGCTGGGGGCTCCAACCTCTGTTTTCTCTGTCTCAGCACATTTTCCAGCTGGAACAGGCTGCCTATAGGGAGGAAGAACTGCCTTGGGAGACTATCACATTCAACAATAATGAGCCTATTCTGGTGAGTGAGAGAGGACTGACAGAAGAGAGTCACTCCATCCAGCCTAGAGAGGAGTGTTGCTCTTTCCATCTCAGAAGGAGGAGAAGCATCTGGGAAGGACCTTTTCAAAGGGTGGTGTAGGTGACAGTGGATACCCTGTACTGCTTTAGATGTATATAATATCTCTCTTTTCCCTACAGAATCTTCTCCTGGCCAAGCCACTTGGGCTGCTATCTCTTTTGGATGAGCAGAGTGCATTCCCTCAGGTATGCATGGGATATGGGACAGAAAAAATGATGTGGGGAATGTAACAATAAGTCTCTAGGATGCAGAGAAAACTATGTGTAGGTGTGTGAAATAGCAAGATGAGTAGAGGGGTCCCTGTGTGTGTCTGATGAACAGGACAGTCAGATCAGGGACAGTCCAATAATACTGGCGTCGCTATGGGAAGTCAGAGAGAGCACAAAACTGCTGCAGAGCCAAGGCCACTTCCAATACTTTGTTTTGCTTCCATGTGCCCTGATCATGTCTCTGTTGCAGCTGTATAATTTGATTATGAAATCTGCTTTCTTGCAGGCAACTGATAAGACATTTGTGGATAAGCTAAACAGCAGTTTTAAAGGGAATTTACACTTCCAGCCGGCCCGAGGACGTGTTTTGGGCTTCAGCATCATTCACTATGCTGGGAAGGTAGGTAATGTTTGTGGGAAGACTGTTGTTGTAATGTAGGAAGGGGGGAAATGAGATGCTTGACAAATAAGGCTTTGAATTCCCTGGGTGCTGCCTTCTAGGATTCCCTGGAAGCTCTTTAGAAGGTATAGGAAGAAAGTGGGACTTCCTCTGGGAAGCACAGGACATTAGAAGTATCTGTCATGTCATCAATCTATTGGAGCTATGATCTTAAAATAGTCCTTTATAAAGTAAAAGCCCTGCATCCACAGTCCCGGAGGAGAGTCTGATGGTTTTGCCTTTACCTATTGGGGTCCAGACTACAGCAGTCAGTATTGCAAACACTGAGGAACTCAATGAAAGCAGCCAGGTAATCAATATTTTGATGGAGGCACTTATTAATATACATAGTTGGTAATTAAGCAGCTAGGTTTTTAGGACTATTACATGTAGCCTTACTGCCACAGCTTTGAAAGCATTGGCCCAAATATATCAAATTGATTTGACCTAATTTTTGGAGCAGGGTCAGAGATGAAAATCAGGTCATTCTAATATGTAATTTAGTAATCTAAGCTGTTGACTATGTTATTACTTGTGACATTCATTATTACAAACATTAACACTAGCATAGAAAGGGGAGTGGCAAACTGGAGATGAGAAAGGAAGGGAGCAAGAGAAACATTCCAGGCAGGATGAGAGCCTGTTCAAAAGGAAGAGGGAGTAAGCAAGGAAAAGAATGAAGCATTAACCTAAAGCAAATGAAACTTCAAAATCAAGGAAAATTGAACAAGAAAAGGTAAATGTCTCAGTGTTATTTTACTGTCCTGTGGTTCTAATGCATCTGAAGGGGATGTATGTGCATTTACAGAATTCACCTTTGAGCCACTGTACATTCAGATTAACAGTTGCTCCTGGCAAGCTGTGGAGGTGGCTTTTGCAGCAAGTTTGTGAGCATCACTGCCCTTTTCCCTAGGTACAATACACTGCTGGTGGCTTTCTAGAGAAGAACAGAGATACCTTGCCAGCTAATGTCCGTGGGCTCTTCATCAACAGCGTCACCCCCTTGCTCAGTGTGCTGTTCACAGGCAAGTCCCTCTGTTATTATAGGGTGTCCCACATGAATTGGGGTCCTCCTTGGCAAGAGCTAAGCGTGGGGATGAGGCTTGTGTGCTACAAATGTTTTTCAGAGCTGACAGCCTCAGCGAGATTCTGGGAAGGCTGCAGCCTGGAGTAGGGCTGCTGGCATATACTGAGCTGTCTGAGCTGTTCTGTTCCCCTTGGTACATGTGCATGATAGCAGGAATATCCGGAGGTGTTCCTCCTGTGGAATTGAAGGAACATTGCATATGCATAGTTCTGACCAGAGGCCTGACCATCTTTACAAACACTAGTTACAGCAGAGCCTGCTCTTTCCAGGCATCCAGGTTTTGGTTGATTGCTGTCTTTGCTGAAGCAGGATGTTAGTCTTCCTGTCAGCAATACCTCCTGAGATCTTCCTGGTAGATTTTCTAGCCTGCACCATTTGTTTTGACCATGGCTGGAAAGCAAGGAAGGTTGAATCCTCTCACAGAGATATAGCCACTGCTTAGGTGCTCTGTTCTTGTCTAGAAATGAAGCTGGATAAAGCCATAGCTCCTAACTATTCACATGGTAAATAAAGTGGTGTTGAGACAGTGCAAACAATGGGGGTAAAGAAGATCCTTTTAAAAAAAAATTAAGGTACAACTTGTTAAAAAAACATGAGGTTGTGTGCATTATTTCTCTCCTACCACTATACTCCCACTTTTCCAGTTACTAGTAAGTCCTCAGAGTCTCCACAACTTCTGAGAAAGTAAAGGTTTAAAGAAAAGTCAGGTAGATGCTTCATTGTAATTTGGCTGAATACAGTGCTTCTGCTGCAACTTTTTTTTTTTCTTTTTTGATCCTGTTCATAGAATCATGGAATATCCTGAGTTGGAAGGGACCCGTAAGGATCAGTGAGTCCAACTCCTAGCTCCACCCAGGACCACCAAAAATTCAGACCATATGTCTGAGAGCATTGTCCAAATGCTTCTTGAACTCCCGCAGGCTCAGTGCTGTGACCACTGCCCTGGGGAGCCTGTCCCAGTGCCCGACCACCACTTCAGTGAAGAATCTTTTCTGTCCAACCTGAACCTCCTCTGATGCAGAGACCCAACTCTGAAAGTTCATAAGCACCAGAGAAAACCTGTTCTCAGTGGAGATTGCTTGTCTGGTCCTGGGCAACCGGCTCTAGGTGGCGATGCAGAGCAGTGGGGTTGGACCAGATGACCTCTAGCAGTCCCTTCCACTTCAGTCATTCTATGATTGTATGATTCACATGACGGTATTGCATCAAGGGCGTGCAAGAGTGTCATTAGATCCTTCAGTAAATTCAACTTCCCCGAATTTTTCATCTTGTCACTGAATTAATTTTATGTTATCTGACTATATATGATCTCCCCTCTCGCATGTTGACCATGAGTGGGTGAGCTTTCCATTTGCTATCTGTACTTTTTTCTGCATTGTTAGATGCCTACTATTGATGATCTTTCTTTTGAAGGTCGTTTATGGTTGCTCAATTACTCCATTGCCTTGTCTTCTCAGTGACAGAAACTAATATTGCCTGGATGGTGTGCTTGCTATACTTGCATTTTCTTCTCACCTTCTTTAGCTCTTTCATTATATTTCCAGATAGTGAAATCTAAAGTACTGCCTGTGATTTAGCATGTGTGGGAAAATTTGTGTATGAAGTAAGTTTTGAATGTTTAGGAATGGTTGATTGTGAGCAAAGGTACAAAATTAACTATCGTCTCTGTTCTTCCAGCCACTATCTCCAGGACAGGGACACTGATGCCACATGTGAAAGCCAAGGTATTGCATTTGAGATCCACATGGAAATTGATAAAAGATGATGTAGCTAACTTATATTTATTATTGGCTGAAAATAGGAGCAAACAATCTGATGGCAACAATTTCTTCTTTGTTTTGTACAGGGTTTTCTGGTTGCCTCTGTTGCAGTGTTTTATTTACCTTCCTGCCCCTGAAATCCATTCTCTCTTCTTTTAGTCATCTGCTTTCTGGCAGAAATCTTTGGACAGCAATCAAGCACTCCTTCCAGCGGTGACCCTTTTGCTTGTGTCTGATTTCAGATCATACCAGAAGCAGACAACAAGTTCAACAGTACACGAAAGCAGTCTGCTGGAGCTCAGTTCCGGGTAAAGTATTGATGCCCCGCAGTGCCCCTTGCGATGTGTGCTGTAATGTTTTCTTGAGAGCTTCCAGGCTGCTAAGCGTATTTAAAGCATCCAGCTTGTAGACAGAGTTTTTTTTCTGGGTGCCAGGCCCAGCTGTTAGCAGTAACTTGGCTGTTGTCAGAGCCTGGGCTGTTGCTGTTACAAGAGCCTGAATTAGTGGCATGGGAAGGCAGTTCTCAGCTGCAGGGTATAGCACTGGCAGTGCTCTGGCTTGCCAGGCTGTTGATCTTTCTCTGCCCTCACCAGCATTCCCTGATGGTTCTCATGGAGAGGATGTATTCTGCAAACCCACACTTCGTGCGCTGTATAAAGCCCAACAGCCAGAAGGAGCCAGGTGTTGTGGACAACCAGATGTTGCTACAGCAGGTGAGGAAAAGCAGTTTCCTTTGCAGGTACTTCTGCCAAGTCTCAATGGGAAGTGGAGCTAAGGCAGTGAAGGAGTGGATTTAAGGAAGGGAAGGTCAGACACTACTGAAAAGCAAGAGAGATAACTAGAAGCTTACTGGTCTGACTCTCCCCTTGCAGGAGAAAGAATGGGCTTGCTTTTTGTGTGTGTAAAGATTCTGGGCATTTGGTAGTTTTTGTGACACATTGCTATGTTCAGGTTTTACAGTCTCCTCTCCCCTTTCATTTTCATGATTGCAATGAGATCTGCTTGTCAGGGACTAGGGTTTATCTTTGCATTTTCTGGATGGGGACTGGTACAGAGAGTACCTCTCCAGGGCAGCTCTGAACAGGAGCCAAGATGGGATTGCTCTGATAGGAGCTGATGTGTGCTGATATAACTTTCTTTGGATATTGTGTCAGGTCTGAGATCCAGCCACTTTAAAGAATATTGAAAATGATCTGAAGAGTTCAGAAAGCTCTGTGGCCTCTTTGGTGTGTGTTTATGTATGTATATGTATATGATGTGTAAGAAAGGTTGGGATTAAGAGTGAAGCTGATATGTGCCTCAGGGTACTTCTTTGTACAGATTTGGAAGCAGAATACTATCCTCTGAAGGACAGGGGCAAAGTAGTGCCCATGGCTGGAAGGTGAAGTTATTTCAGTTGTTGGTTTTTATGGTTTCTGAGAGTGGTTAATGACGAGAGTTGCAGGATGTGGTAAATTCAGTCTTTAGCCAAGGAAACATTATCAGAAAGAAACCTTTTTATTTTTTGAACTAGAGAGGTTTGGGCTGCAGATGGACATACTGATGCCCTACTGACCTGTTCTGGCCTGTGTCTGTTTCTCTGATCCTGTCTTTGTGGTGCTGCTTTAGCTCCGGTACAACGGACTGCTGGAGACTATCCGGATCCGAAGAGACGGTTTCTCCTGGAGACCTTCATTTGAGGAATTTGCTGAAAGGTATGTTAAAACCTCTGAATTTTCCTTGTTAGATATTGTTAGAGAAGTGACTCTGGTAACCAGATAGGGGCAGGAAGTGAATCTACTTTAAAGGTCATGCGCCTGAAACCATGGTGTTGTTTGCTGTGGGAGACCTAGTGGGAAAGACTGATTTATCGTTGTTCGCTGTGAAGGTGACATGGATCAGCACAGCACGTCAAGGATGTGGCTTTTATCTTGCTGAATTGGTTTGCTTTTCACAGATACGGAATTCTTCTAGTTAAACCAGATGTTTCCCTCACCAAAGAAAGGTAGGAACCTTTCCTTTGTTGTGTGTAATCCAGTTTGTTCATCAGAGACTTTTGTTGTCAG
This sequence comes from Anser cygnoides, assembly GCF_040182565.1. NCBI lineage: Eukaryota > Metazoa > Chordata > Aves > Anseriformes > Anatidae > Anser > Anser cygnoides. The sequence continues at coordinate 64,599,576 of NC_089912.1, read as the reverse complement.
GCTAGAATAGCAAACTGAGTAGAAAGAACAAAGTGAGGACGCGTTTTTGTGGTGATGGGGAACAGAAATTCCTAGACAAAGACAGCTAGTGTTTAGAAGGCATTTGGTGCAATGATGAATGAAATCTTTCTTGAATTACTGTGTAAGCAATTCAATTCAATTTTAAAACTTTACTACCCTCTGGAATTTGGACTTGCTAATGGACTCAATCTGGGGAGTCATGGTAATGGTTAAGGGTGTCCACAGAACTCAGTATGACAAGACTCGGCACAGCTGCCAGCTGCCTCCCCAGGTTTTTTCCTGATGGTCTCATGAGGTGAAGAAGATAAAGGCAATGCTGACTAAGCAGCCAGCACTGAATGTCTTCCAGGCTAGAAACGATGTTTCTGGTCCAAGAATTTTTTATGTGTACAGGCACAACATACCCATAGCACTTCCAGAATCTGATTGTTCCTTCCAAGTGTAAATGTTCCTCCAGCTCTGCAGTCTCACCCTGTTAGCTGTTTCCTTCCTACATGTAGGGCAGCAACTCTCCACCTCCTTGAAGTTATTGACAATACTGAATTAATAAGAACTGCAAACCTAAATGACGTTCAGAGAGAATCATATGGATGAGATGATGGTAGACAGGCAGCACAGTGTGTTATCACACAAAAATCATAGGATGAGTTTGGGAAAAAAAAGCACCTTGGATGTAGTTCCTGGCACAGCAGAAGTTGGTTGAGATAGAAAGGAAATCATTTCTGTTTTGCTATGCAATTTACTTGTAAAAAGTGCCACTATAGTTTCCCAGCCTTTGCAAGCAGAGATTTGCAAGCAGAGATCTGCAAACAGAGGGAGGAAGCTGTGTAACACAGCTGGAGTACTGCTTTCATTCCAGGCATTGCAGAAACTTTCTAAGCAAACCAAGTTTTATCACCAGAGCTTGCAAAATGAAACTGGAATTGGAAAATAGACTTTCTCCAGGAAATCTTGCCTTGGTGAGCCTGTAACTTCTGTACTTCAAAATTGCATAGAAATGAAATGAGGAAAAAGGCTCTGTGGAACTGCTTCCCAGAAAGCAGAAGGAAGTCTGTATTTGGGAGCCCCTTTGACAATGTTCACAAATGCAGTCCTCTCCTAGCTGTACCTCAAGGAGTGCAATAGATTGACAGCTGGTTGCTGAGTGTCATCAGGTGACAGGACAGAGAATGCAGTGCAAAAATACTGAGGCAGTTTCTCCCTCTTTCGGCACCTAAAAGCACTGGCCACAGAGTGGTCAGTCTGGGTGGAAAAATATTTATTTCACTTTTCTTCCTGTCTTTCAGCTGCTTGGAGATACTACAAAGTACAGACCTGACAGGCTGGATATGTGGGTAGGTGTGGATAACTCTTGCTGGGAGTGAGGTCCTGAACTGCAGAGACTTTATACATGTGAACTGTTACCTGGTTCCCTTCAGAAGAACTTTATGGCTGTAGGAAATGCCTGTCCAAAGGGTGACTGGATACAAATTTAGACAAACAGTATTTCTCAATACTTCCTTTTCTCCCCTACCTCACAGAAAGTCACGGCTTTTCTTTAAATATTGGCACCAGGAACAGCTGGCAAAGTATGTGGAGCGACTGGAGAGAGCAGCAGTTGTCATACAGAAAGGTGAGCACTGGGGCAGGAGGATCCCTCAACTCTGGTCACATACCAGAGCAAGGAGGAACTTTTCTCCAGTCCCTGCTTCGCTATTGCACCTTCTCAGGTGACAGGCAGGCCGTCTCCATGTCAAGGCCTTGTGGAGTCAGAGTGTTTACTGCCTGTGTCCTCAGTGATTACCCTCAATAGGGAAGAGCCATCAAGCAGTCTGAGCCTTGGAAAGGGAAAGTATGTGTGCAGGGGAACTGAGCTGAGCAGGACAAGCATATGATTTGGCTGTGTCCCGAGGACTGGCTAACTGCCCTCTGGAGTGAGGGCTTGTTTGTGAGTTGTGCGAGCTGAGGAGGCAAAAGCAGATGAGCCTGAAGCAGATCTCATTCCTACTTTCAGGGACAGGCAGAAGGGTGTGGGGTTTCTTGGGTTGGTTGGTTGGTTTGGTTTGTTTTCCCTTTCCCTTCCAGGTAGTGTCTGCTCTTGTTTCTTCAGAGCAGAGCACAATGGGCAGTCTGGTGCTTCCCCCTGCACAGGCTCCAGGAGGACTGTGCAGTGAGGAGGAGCTGTCACCCTGCCTGGTCCCTCCCTGTTGTGCTTCTCTTCCGCATGGGTTGCTGCACGGCAGTGGCATCTGAGCAGCTTCCAGCCGTGCACCGCACAGTGACAGACATCAGTCACGTGCTGCTCCTTGTCTTCTGTGGGGAAGATGTGTGGGTAGTGTCCAGAGGGGAATGAGAGGGTGCTGCTTTCAATTCATGTACTTCAGTACTGGTAAAGGAGGCACAATAATGCGATGTCTCTAATCCTGTGGGTGAACCCTGTAATGAGAACTTAAGGGAAAGGTTATCTCATGGACTGATAGCAAGGAAATCCCATCTCCTAAATAGAAGAGCTTTGCTTTTATTAAAGTAGTGTCTGAAGGGTGCTGAGTAGATAGATAGCTAACAGCAGCCCTTCTGTGAGACTGTTTTTTAGGCATCCCGTGCCTTGGCATTAGAGATGAGGGCTTAGATCTGTAATTTGATGTTTTAAATCTGTGATCTGGCAGCTTAGAGAATAGAAGACAGTTCTCACATGGTTTTGACTGCCTGCTCACAGCAGAGTGTCTGCATCGCTCTTTTGTTAATGTGGTTCAAGTGTTGAGGGTTTTGCACTGGGTGAAGGAATATCATCCAGTGGGCTTCCCCCAGGGAATGAGAGAGGCATGACCAGCATTTTTCTTTCCTAACCACAGCTTTTCTCTGAATAGTTTTCAGGGGATTCCGATGCAGGAAGAGTTACCTGAAGCTGGTGGCTGAGCTGAGAGCTCAGGCACAGCGGCAACAGGAAGAGGCAGAGAGAGAAAGAAGCCGACAGCAGGCAATGGAAGCAGAGGCCCAGAGTGAGTCACTCCCACTCCCACTGTCCCATGCACAGCCACTTTGTAAGCTCCGGGTGCTGACGGCCTGCCTTAGGCTCTCGTGGGGATGATGGGGCGGGCAGAGAGGTGCTGACATTTCCACCCTTTGAAGGTGAGGATTTCTCTGTGGGGAGCGGAAGCAGCGTGGTGAAGGTCGTTTGCCTGGCTGTGTTGGGAGGAGTGCCAAGCTGTGGCCTTCCCACCTGCTCTGTGCAGGAGAACTTTGATCATAGCTTTGCGCCTGTATGTAGCTTTCCTTGTGGCATGCAGAGTGGGAGTTGACAGTGATTGTGAGGCTGTGCTCTTTGCCTCTTTTGCCTCTTCCCAGTCTCAGAAGCCTGGCTGAGGAGAGATGGGAAAGGACTAAGCTCCACAAACATGTTCTTGATGATCCCTCTTCCTGCTGTTGCTATTGTGTGTGCTGGAAAGACAAAATCTTTCCTCTCCTCCGAGGGTGACAGCATGCCTGGGAGGATGGATCCCATGGATCTTAGGTCTTAGATTTCATCTACTTCTTTCCTCTTCTTGCAGAAAGAATCTCCTTTCCAATCCCTGTGCCACGGAAGAGACTCCCTAGGCCTTGTCCCCATCCTCAGACTGCCCCTGATATGCCACCACAGCCACCGGTGCCACGGCCACGCAGCAAACTAACAGAGGTAGCAACCTTGGCATTGGGGTCACTTATCCAGGTGTGCTGGTTTCCTGCTCCTTACACATGTTCTTCTGCACGTGGTCAGGAGAGCATCATCTTTCTAGTAATCAGAAGAGAGAGTCCTTTCCTAGTGTCATTAGTTAAAAAGTGTGTCAGGACCTTTGAGGAACTGAAAGCAGCACATGATAGTTTGTGACTGATCTTGTCTTGAAGCATTTAGGAAGGGGATCTGCCAAAGTGATTCAAAGTCTGACCTTGCTTTCATTCCCACTTTCCCCCTCTCCCCATTTTCAGTTCACTCCTTTTGATAACTTCCTTCATCCTACTGGGCCTCGCCCTGCTCTGGGGACAGAGGAACAGACTGGAGAAGAGGCAAAAATGAGGCAACTCAAGAGAGGAGCAACTCTCCGCTGGTTCAGAGAGACGCAAGCCCAGAAGGTCATGCAGGATGACGGGGCCTTTCCGAGCTGGCTGCATGGAATGATCAGCCGGAGGTGAGTGTGCTGGGCACACGGGCCACAGTTTGGGCTGCGGCAGGCAGGCAGGAGCTGCGGTGTCCTTAGGAAGAATGTGTAAGTTGGATTCCCCTGGATTTGCTTCCTTGAGGAATGGGAGTGACGTGCATCACCTTTCGCTCTTAGGCTGGAAGCTTCAAACCATTAGGGGGAAGCTCGGAGCGCTGTGTCACAGGATGCAACTGCTGAAGCTTTACATAGGTCCAAGGAAAGACTGTGGACTTTTCTAGTTCGTAGCAAATAAATTCCCTGTGGGTTCCTAAATACAGCTCCGGTGCACAAAAGGGAGGCTGGGGACGTACGTGAGAAAATACATATATGTGCTTGCCATGTTCAGGACCATTTGCATAGATGTGGTATTGAATGAAGATGGACTTTTGGTCTGACTCATTATGACTATTCTCACATTCTTAGTTTAGGTGAAATTACAGCAGAAGAATAAAGAATTCAGTATTCATTTATTCCTGAAAGTATTAAGAAAGGGTTTAGTGGGTACCCAATGACAAGATTCACCAAAGTCCCCAGGTATGGAAATAGAAGAAGGCTTTTTTGTTGATACTTTTCTTCATCTAAGTGCAGTATAGGTGGAATTTACATCCCTTTAGGCTGGGAGACACATCCACAAAGCCCTACTTTCTTGTAGAGATGACTGAACTCTCGTGCTTTTTTGGAGAAAAAAAGAAAAAAAGCCTTTAAATTAATGTCTCAAATTCTGCTACTGAGTAGGCCTCACACTGTACTCTCTTGGCTGAGCCAGGCACTAACTCTTTCCAAGCAGTGTGACAATCAGGGAAATGCTGATTATACCAGTGATCAGATAGGAGCAAGGCAGTGGGGTTAGCCAGGTAGATGTCAGAGTTTCTGGCTACAGTTTTCCCTGGGTTCAAATTAATCTGTAGAGTTGCAAGCTTGCTAACTGCTGGTGTCCCTTACTTAGGGGGACTTGTGTGGGGGCTCTGGTGCCAAATATGCCTTTCATTTGAGCACCCTTGTCATCTTTTTCCAATTTGTAACTTTTATTTTCTGTTAAAACTGCAAGTCTCCTTTGGTTTTATTAGATTACAAATTACTAGATTTTGTTGGCTTATCAGGGCAAACATTATTCAGAGGCATTACACAGCATGTTAGCTTAGTAAAGAGCACTACAGTAGCTGACAGCTCTTTGGTAGCTGCATTTTTTTTAAAACATAATTAACAAAGCCCTCACCTGCATTACTGCTTTGTCCACAAATTCAAGAATGCGTGAAAACAGCTAGTGCCTGGGAGACAAAACAACTACTGCCTGGGAGTTCAAATGTAGGCTAGCTATGAGTGCTTCACAGTGAAGGACAAGGCAGGTTCTCTGCCTGCAAATCCTTCCCAAAGACACTGGGGTTTTAAATATTTTTTAAGTGGTGCTCTCTGGTGCTGAATTTAAGTCTCCATGCAGTAGCATAAGCTCAATCTCATTTAACGGAGCAGTCAGAGCAATCCCAAATTGCACTGGTGACTTACAGTCACCTTTAGCCTAGAGCAAGGCACATGGCGAGCACAAAGCACTGCTTTGTCCTTTGGGCAGAGAGGGGGAAGACCTCCTTCCAGCAGGAAGTAGAGAGGCAGTGGGGTAAGCACACTTGGTGTTTTTCTACCTTGTGCTGAGCAGCACTAACCTACACCATACTGAGTTCTGTCAGCCCTGGTGCCTTGGAGAATGTGCATGTGCCCAACCTCCTCATCTCAGCGATGCTTTGTTATGTGATCTGTGCTGGAAAGCAGCTGCTGCAGTCAGCAGACTGCTGGAGTAGGTTTGGAGCAGCGCTGCTTGGAAGGGCTTTGTCTGAGCGTATTGTGCCTCCCGAGTATGCTAATGTATCCCTGCTCCAGCAAGCCTGAGACTGGAAACCTCTAGCTGGGAACACATGGGGCAGATGTTGGCCTCCCAGTGGACTGGGATCACTGCCATGGGAGCAGATGAGATAGATTGGGAATCTCTGCACAGAGGCAGCTGCTCACTGTCTGCTGAAAAATTCTTTCCTGCTTCCAGGGAAGCTGAAAACCTGCTGATTGATAAGCCTTTGGGTTGCTTCCTTGTTCGGATCAGCCAGAGCCGACCAGGCTACACCCTGACGTACAGGTAATGAACCTCGCAGAGAAGAAAAGTTAAGGTCCTAAACTGAGCTGTGCATGGATGGAGGAGTTAGCCTTCTCCACAGAGGAGTCCATTAAGTATGACATTCAGCCTCCCCTGTTGTGGGTGACTCAGTTTGGAGTGGCAGACAGAACCCTTGCAGTCTGTCCCTTGCCGTGGTCTTTGTACAGCATCAGGCAAGGGGCGGGGCAAAGCTGTAATGTAGATAACAGGTGTGGGAAGCAGTGTAGTCTGCTGGGGTTTGGATGCAGCTGCCTGTGTTCTCCTGTCACTGACTCTGGGGAAATTGCTGCTCCTCCTGCGACTGTTAGCACACTGTGTGTCGCTTCAGCATGGAGGATCTCCTGCATCTTTGCAATATTTGCTACTTTGGCTTCTGATCACAGCTGGGCTCTTAAGAGCAGAAAGCAATGACTGGATCCTAGAGAGACGTTGTGGCCCCATGCCATGACTGTTTCTGTCTGTCCATTTCCCCAGGGGCGAAGGCCGCTGCAGACACTACATGATCGAGATGCAGCCCAATGCACGGTATGTGATCCTGGGGGAAGACCGCGCTCACACGTCGCTCACCGAACTGGTTCGGTATCACCAGACTGTGGGCATCCAGCCCTTCATGGAGAAACTGACTGTTCCCTGTGGGCAGGTGAGTACTGAGGATTTGCAGCAGGAAAAGGATATAGGGCAAGGACTGTGCCCTGCACTGAGAGTCACTGCGGCACTCTAGTTTGGGTTCCTGCTGGGGGTATCCTGTGCTAGCCAGGCAGCTTGGCCTCTTCTGCATGCACCAGGGAATGTGAATAGCTGGGCACTGGGGAGTCCTGGGGTGGGGAGAGGCCCTGGCTGATTGGTGTTGCCCGCCTGCCCCATGTTTGCCAGCAGTGATCATAGCTGGGTTTTCTTCGGGGCTGTGCTCTTTGGGGGGCGTGGAGCATCTGCAAGCCACTGCTGAATCCACTCTCCTCTCCCTCAGAATAGCAGCGAGAGTTTGGATTACGAAGACCTGGAGTCCCTCACACTGACCCCCACCGTGGCGGCAGAGGAGAGGCCCCATGAGGAGCAGCCCTGTCCCAGTGGGTCTCTGGCTGGCAGGACCACCCTGAAGGCGGGAGCAGCCGCAGTTCTCAAGTCCATGTGGTTCAGGAGGAGCAAGAATTGCCAAGAGCGACAGAGCCTGGACAAGAGCAAGACAAAGTCAAGCTTGGGCAAGGAGAGAGGCAGCCAGCGGGCCTTCCCTCGCCTTCACTCTTCCATACGCCTGGCAATGAAGGAAATCCAGCAGGTGAGCAGGGGCAGCTCCGGTCTTCCAGTGCCACAGCCATGCCACACACAGTCACCGTGGGGCATGTGGAGCTTATTTCCACAAGTAGTGCTCCTGGGTCACAGGTTTTATTCAGTGGCCTTGGGTTTGAGACTGTGTTCATTGAAAGTGCTGGGCTGGGGAGAGCCTGGGGAGAGGCTCACTAAGATGCCTAAAGAGAAATCCACAACATGTGGGGCTGAGAAGTGTCCAGAAACCCATTTGGTGCTACCCTAATGCTGTCTGTCTGCTTCTCACTGCAGTTCTCTTCCATTCCCTTGAATGGCTCCTGCAAGGAGCTCCAGTCCAGCCCTCAGCGTTGAGGATGTACAGCCGAGTGACATGGTAAGAGGAGACCACACGCAGGAGGGTTAGGGTTAGGGTTAGCTTCCCCAGGAAATTGAGGTGCAGTGGGGCTCCTTCCTGTCCTACGTGCTCCACCTGGAGCAAGTCTTGGACATCAACTGCTTAGAAATAGACCAGGAAAAATGGAGGGCAGCTGCCAGCTTCCATTCCAGGGCTGCAAAGAGACCAGTGGCAGAGGGAGGCTGGGAAAAATGGGAACAATCAGCATCAGGTTGGGTTCCTAGCACCTGTGGTACGTGGTGTGCTTGCAGTACAATAACAAGGCTGCTGGAGGGAGCTCACAGTTTGTTAGAGACTGAAGTTCAGGGGCCTGGGGCTGGAAGGAGTGCTATCAGAAAGCATATCTGCACACTACAGTAGTCAGCTGCAATGGCTTAATGTTGTGGAGAGAGGCACACATCAGAAGCAGGTGCTGGGCAGAGAGCCCTGGGGGGTAGCAGAGGCAATGAGCCAAAGGCAAGGCTGAGAACATAAGGAAAGGCAGCAACCTATGAGGACCTCTATGAGGACTTTAAGTAAGGGCTTTAAACAAGGTCTCAGCAGCTAGAGACACAGCCGGTTACCGAGGCTGTAATGTACTGGGTGGATTATAGGAGTATATGGAGGGGGCCAGGAAGGGCCTTCTGGCACAGCTGGCTGTGCTCGATGTGTTAGTTGTCTGGAGCATCTAGTGGGTGCACAGCTCCCCTGTGCAGCCAGCTGGCTCAGTCCCTGCCCCGTTCAGTTGCTAAAGCCAGGATGAAGCAGTTGTGGGGCTGTTGTACACCTCTGAAGAAATCTGGGTTTGTAACAGCTGGGAGTGAGAGGGATCGGACAAGTGTGCTGTTGGCTACAGACTCACTGCCTTCATAGGGACAGCAGGGTTTCCTGCATGGCTCAGCTCCATGAATTCGTGTTGGAGCAAAGCTTTTTAACTGGGGCCTGTCTTGTCTTCCTCTTGATGGCTGAGAAAGGCCTCTCCCTGAAGGGCTTGACTCACTTGCTTCATTCCTGCCTGTGGGTATCAGTGTACCCAGAGGATGCTTCTTGTGCTTGAGGTTAGGCAGAAGCCAAGTGAAACCTGTGGGATCTGCACAGATGATTGTAAACGTGTTGTGTTGGGACTCCTGAATGGAGCCCTCCTCTCATGTCCTGCACTGAGCTGTGTTTCATGACTTTTTGCAGGTCAGAGTGTCTCAGCCCTATCCTCTTCGGGTGCTGCTGGGCCTTGCGTAACTGGGTGAACATATCCAGACATACAGTAGTCTTCTTTTTTACCATTTTTTGCTGCACCCAGCTGGCCCTGTGCCCTTGGACTGGACTCCTGCAGAAATGAATGTTCTTCAGCACTCAGACAGTCTCAGTGACTGAGACTTTGGCATCTGGATCATCCCGGCAAAGAGGAGAGCACGGGAACAGTCACACTCTGCACAGATCCTCAGTGCCTGATAACGTGCGTGTCAATACCTAAATGTGCCTGGAGACCCCTCACCTCGCGCTGTTAATAGTCACAAGCTGGATATTTCACAACAACGTGTTCACTCACAGCTGCCTCTACTGATTTCCTACCTGTTTCTCCTCAAGTCCACTGTCTTTCTTTTGGTCCTTTGGACCTGCTGCTCTGGGTGCTAAGGAAAGCTGGGCTCAGGCTTGGGAGGTGAGGAATGAAACTTCTGTGTTCTTTTTGTTGAATGCAGGAATACTTGAACAGGAGCTGAGACAAGGGATGAGAAGATCTTCCTGCCCCTGCAGGAATTTCTGCCCTTGCATCAGTGTTGTCCTGGCATGCTGCTTCCCATCCCTCAGCCAGAGCTCAAGTGAGGGCACCAGTGCTGAAACTTCCTTGTTCGTCTGCAAGTCTGGGAGTCACTGCAACTCCAGGCTACAGAACATGCTTCTTTACACTGAGGGGAGAGGGATTGGGAACATACAGGACCATGCTACTTGTTATGTATTTTCTACCTTTAATAAAAAATACGTTTTCAATTAAGTTCTTCCTATAAGAAGTTCAGTGTTTTCTTTGTGCTTATTACTTGCAGTCAGTTTGGCCATGGACTGCAAAGAGAGGAGAGCACCTAACATCTCCTGTGAACAGTAGACACAAGATCTTCTCAGGACACAGGATCTATTCCAAAGTCCAGTAACTGCAGCAGGATTTGACCTCTGAGGAGCTTAAAACCAACCTGTCCATGCCTGCGTAATTGCCAGCACCCGCCCACATGTTGATGGCCTCTGAGATGCGGGGCTGCTTCCAGCTGCTGCCAGCAAGCACCAGGGAGCTTGCCCCTCACGTGTGGCCATCGCAGGGTCCTGCCAAAGGTTCCCATTTGCCTCCTCTGGGGCGTTAGGAGAGGTGACAGCTATGACATGGCCAACTGAGTCCATGCCGGGTGGCACGTGTGCAGCCCCTCAGGCAGTGCTTTGCTCCAGCTTGCCTGCCATGGCCTGGGCATTTCCAGCGCGGGGCTGTCCTGCGCTGATGTACCCTTCAGCGATGCAGCTGCCAGCTCACCAGGGACTGGAGTCACGCACTGTTGGGTTTTATGTTGGGACAAGCAGTGTTAAAAAGCAAGCAGGTTGCTGCCTGGGTTTCCTGAAGGAACCTGGGAAAAACGTACAGCCCCATGGAGCTGAGCCAGGGACAGCTATCACAGACCTTTGCTTCCTCCCTTGCGCTGTGCGCTGCAGAGGGCTGTGGTTTCAGGAAGGGGCAGTGTGGTTTAGAGGCTTGGCCACGTTACCACTGCAGATTACTTCTGAACATGCAAAGTGTCGCAGTGGGAGAAGCTAAAGGTGGTGGGCCAGTAATCCTGATGTACAACTGCCACCAGTAGTGCTCTACCCCCCCTGCAAATTCATCTCCCCACATGTGCCCCGGGTGGGAGCACCCTGCACGGAGCCACCTCGGCGCTTCCCCAGGCAGGAGGACACCCCCGTGCAGCCTGCCTGAGGTGTGAGCGCTGCCCCATCCCTGTCGCTCAGGCTCCAGCTGCCACCAGGGAAGCTTGTTAATGTTGTACAGGGTGCTTGTGTCTCTGCCTTTAACCTCGGGGCTATTTCTCTTCCCTTCCAGCAGGTTTGAGCATTAGCACCGAGCTGCACTGGGTCACAAGGGAATGTTGCTGGGAACCAGACAGGGAAATGGTGGTTGTTTCAGCCTGATGTCCTGGCTCTTCCCAGCAATGCCTTGGAGCATTAACACGCCTTTTCTCTTCCTCATGCTGGGTCTTGGCAGCTGCTTTGAGGCTGTTCAGGACAGAACTAGTCCAGGCAGTCCAAGGCTGCTGCTTGCAGAGCCTTCCTGACTAAGCCCAGGGGCGTTTTCTGGGCAGCCTTGGCTCCTGTGCCAGTGTTCTCCTTGGCTTCGTCCACCGCTGGGCAGCTGCAAAGCCTTCCTCCTGGGCAGCACGTAGAGCTGCCTCGTGGCCCAGACATTTCTAAGAACTCTCATGCACAGAAATGAGACATGAGAAATGCATTTCAGGAACTGAGCTGCCGTGTAACTCTTTCCTAGTTACCATGCCACAGAGCGTGGTGTAAACCCAGGGCTAAGATCCAGCTGCAAACCACTCCTGGAGCTCAGCAGGGATAATGCTGATCCAAGGAGGGTGACGAAGAGCTTTCCCACAGCAGCTGCCTCCAGTGCTTCCTAGGAGCTGCTGCAGGCACAGCTCACAAGCGATGCTGGGGGAAACAACAGCAGGGGAGGGCCAGGACTCTTCTCCGCTGCCTGCGTGTGACATCTCCTGGTACACTTCCCAAAAACAGAGCAGATGGATCACAGACTCCTTTTTCCCCTGGTTTCACTGGTGGGAAGTAGAATCACAACATGGGCAGCCAGGGACCTAGCATGGACCTGAGCAGCGTGCCTGGCTGGTGGGATGGCCTTCTTCCACCTGTGTTACATCTGCTCTTTCTGTGACGTGGTGGGAGGAAACCAAGGGAAGAGGAAGTTGAGAAGCTGCTAGGCTGAGGAGGTTATGCAGCACTGGAGGCATTGGGGTGATTGCTACGAGGCTCTGGTTTGCAGGAGCAATAGCATGTACTTGATGATGTGCCTACATGCAAGGTCTAGCCAAGCTTGTGGGGAGCTGTCTGACAGGTGCTGGCCTCTCATGGGGAGAAACGTATGCCAGAAATGGGGAAAAGCTGGGAATACAGCAGGTTGCTGAAGCAGTAAATACAAATTTGACATCTCTAGCACTGTCTTTGCCTGCATGCTTCCAGCTTGTGGCCAAAGCCAGGCACTGGAGCTTCAGCTCTGTGTAAGGGGGTGAGTTAGCCTGATGATTTCTTTCATCTACTCCAAGAAGGAGGTCTTCTCCATCAAAGAGGAGCAGCTGAACTAGCAGCCCTATCTCATTTCCTACTGCAGCAGCTTGCCTTGCATCACTTGAGAAGTTATATCTTACAAAAAGCAAAGAGCAAATTGTGTAAGGCAAAGTGGTAAGGCTGTTCACATCACGTCATGTTATAGTTCAGCTGATGTGTGGTGGGCTGCGTGGGATGTACTCACATAAAAAGCAAATACCAGGGCTGTGTCAGGCTGTGTGATTAGGAGCATCCCCCAGATCCCCCAGGCACTGCATTTCATGCCCCACCGGACTTGAGGTGAGCTCAGAGAGGAAGGATTGGAATGGGTGCCCAGGGGTGGGGAGCCTGCAGAGCCTGCACCTGGGGAAGGCAGGGAAAGCAGGGAGAAGATCTGCCGTCCGCAGGAGCGAGAACTAGAAGTGCTGGAGGGACCTGTGGGCTTGGAGAATGGGGAGGAATTTTATCTCATAATCTGAATAAAGGAGAGAAGGTGAATAGAGACAGGCTGGTGGAAGGGGGTTAATGTCCTCAGTCTGAATTAAATTCAGAAGTTTGCTTCTGCAGGGGCTGCCTCGTACTCTGTGCAGCATTCAGACTCTCAGGTCCTGACCTCAACAAAGGTCCTCACCAAGCTTGGATTTCCATGAGGCTAAACTTCATCTGAACTGGAAAAAGGACCTGAGTTATCCGAGCCGGCAGCTTGGATAATTTGCAGCCCTTGTCAGGACGCAGCACTGCAGAACTAATGGCACAACTGGAGAATGCATGACAGCACCACCTGGTAAATCTTAGGTTGTACTTGCTTCAAAAGGGAAGAAAGAGTGCCTGCTTGCATTAGATATATTTTTTTTCCGTCTTTTCTGCCATATTCGAATCTCATTAAACACCTGGTAACTAAACAGGTGTTTGCTTACGTATTGCAGTTCACCCCTCTTTGCAATAAGCTATGCACAGCATTTAGTTCTCTTTCACGTCAGAGCCTGCCCTTTCCAACCCATAAATCATTCTCAAAGCTCTTCTCCTGCACCTCCTCTGTGCCCTGTCAGACCCCCGCCTGGAGGCAGGACCCCCGCAGCTGTTTCCCTGCACGGAGGCAGGATGAGCCTTGGTGCAGCGAGCTCCCCACGGCCGGAGGAGCTGGAGGGTCCCTGTCTGAGCCTTGTTACTGTGCTTCAGTGTGGTCCCTGCGTCCTTTAGAGAGCTCCCCTAACCTGCCCCCCTGATTTTGCAGAAGGGTTTTGTCTCCCGTTTTTATCTCCCCCAGTGCTTTACATCTGGATGGTCTTGGCTGCAAACATTTCAGCTCATCTCCTCTAGGCTAAGATCTGTCTTGGTCTGGCCAAACTGGGGCTCTGGCATCTCTTTGAGTTTTTTTTGGCCAGCAACTCACCATCAGGCTAACTAAAACAGAGACTTTCCTCTCCTTCCATCCTCAACCCTTCTAGCTCCCTCTTCTCCCAGCTCTGCCTTCTCCTCACCTCTCACTGGCCTGGCCATCGACTTTAAGGTAGCTCTGAGGTTTAGGAACATGAACCTCTGACTCAAGAACCAGCACAGCTTGTAATCTGTTTTCACAAAACCGGCAGCCTTGGTGGTGTTTGCTTTCTTCCTGGAAAACGTTATGGTGTATGTTGACATGTGTCCTTCCTCAGATGTGTTTTAAAGACCCATTTGGCCCTCTGCCCAGAAATGGCTCTCCACAGTGCCCTCAGTCTCATGCTAGGTTATGTCAAGTGCCTGTGGAGTGTTGTAACAGCACCTCTGAGATATGTATGGTCTTCCCCACCTTCTAGTCAATGCTACTGTGCAGACCAGGTGCTTGTGAGGTGTGCCATTGCTTGGCAGCAACATTTAGGTCAGGCTAATTGCTTCTCACGCATCACAAGAGCATAGAAACCGCTGTCTGGGACGTAGGGGTCAAACCTGACATCAATCCAGGCTGCAGCAGTGGCCAATGCGGTACGCCTGGAGCAGATTGGAGGCTATAAAGCAGTGCTTCCTCTGGTATGCTCTTCCAGCAATATCCGCATTAGTCATACTCTGAAAAAAGTACCCCTACCTCTACGCTTACCTCTTACCTCCCCTCTAGGGACCTCCAGGGCCCTTTCTGCGGGGCTGCTCTCCAGCCTCTCGCCCCCCAAGTCTGTACATACAGCCAGGCTTGTCCTGCCCCAGGTACAGAATCAGGCACTTGCTCTTGTTAAACTTCGTATTGCTGGGCACTGCCCAGCTCTCTCATTTGTCAGGATCTCCCTGCAAGGTCTCTCTACTCTTAATAGAGTCAACAGCTCTTCCTAATTTAGTGTCGTCAAATTCCTCAGATTTATGACTTACAGTGAAGGAGTACTTAGATCTGTTTGGTTTTTAAGAGGCTATATAATTATTTAATCATTATGCCCTGGTTTCTGTGCTATATAACACCACAAATGTTTTCAAAACACCTCCCTCACTGCACATGATCTTACACACATCTGTTTCTCTCCTCTGGTTGTCTTCTCTGCACAGCTCCTGGTGGGGCAGCGCTGGTAACTTTCCTCTGTGTTAAGCACTGACCATTTTCCACTTGCTATCTTCTGCCCGTTATAAATGATGAGAAAGAACATGCTGTGGAGAAGAGGGATTAAAAACATTGGGTGGATGACCTTTCTGAAAGTGTTTTGAGCATCCAGGTACAGCACATCCATCTGCCCAGCCACAGCCTTGAACAGGATCCCTGACTCCCCCAAGGAGTGACTTGACTTCTTCCCCAGAGCGGGGTTGTTTCTTCCCCCTTCATCCCACTTCTCCGCATGCCCAGGAGTGCTGTTCCTAATTCCCAGCATGGAACTCAGATTTAGAAGACACAGATCCCTAGACCTACCTGAAGCACTTAAAAAAAATAAAAAATAAAAGCCCAACCCTGGCATCTCGTTTGCCTGCCGTCACTCCTCTGGTTTCAGGCTGAGTTAAGCAATAGGTTGCATGACCCAGAGCAGCTGAGAGATCTGTTTGGGTTCCTCCAGAGCTCTTGGATAAATGCCATCTGTGTCACTCGCTGATTGTGTTATTAATTTGTTTTGAAACATATCTGCCAACGCTTTTGCTTGAAGCAAGTTGTCACATTCGTCCCCATAAGAAGAGGTCTCAGTGTGGGAATTTCCCTCAGCTCTTTGATAGCGTGGATAACTCACGGTGTGTTTCCGCTGTGCCTCTATCTTCTCTGAATGACTCTTTCATGTCTCTGTTATCTGTTGACTTACTGGCAGCCTTCCAGTGTGAACATTTTTGTGTTGTTTTGAAGTGTGCTTTTTTTAATTATTATTATTATTTTCAGCTTTAGTAACTTATCACTCTAACGGACTCTGTTATGGATTTCCATTTAGTTTGTTGTGGTTAGTCTCCTTCAGAGAATCGCAGGAGGTTTTGAGATATGACAAAGGGCACATTGTCTTCTGAAGTATGTCTCATTTATTCTTTTGCGTACTAATTTGGTTCTTTAGTACTAGCCTGGAGTTTGCTGGAAACCCACGAGGAAATCACGTCCTGTTTGCCACCCTCCAGTCTCTTGCAGACAGCTTTACGTGGCATGGTTACACAACACTTAACATTTCACCTTGAAATGCAGTTTCACCTTGAGCTCCTTTAGAGATGTTTTGGAAGAGGTTGGGACATGAAGCATCCAAAGGAGGTGCAGGATTAACGTTTGCACCATGGCCCAGCACCCAGCAACAAGATTATGGCCAGTCCTCAGCCCTTTCTGCAGTGCTTTCAGACCCAAGTGAGGCTCTGGGCATTTACTGACCTCGCTGTCATTGCATTTTGGGATGCAGTGACTACAGACCTGCAGCAGGGACCCTGGAGGAAGCATCATGTTTCTGAGGCTCACAGCTGCTCTGGGCCAGGGCAGGCTGGGCTGGAGGGTTTTCAGCCTGGGTTTTGGTCTGTTCATTGAGCTTACTGTGTCCAGGGCGGGCTCTGAGCATCACAGATCCTGGCAGTGAACAGCCTGGGGAACCCTGGGTGACCATGGATTTTGTCCCCAAAGCTACTTAGCTTCCTGTGAAGCGAAAAACATTTGGCAAATTAGGATTTTGGCAAATCGGGAAGAAAGACCGCTTCACAGTGTCACGAGACTTGAGGGAGCGTTTCCAAGGGTTTCTCCTGCTGCTTTTGTGCCTCAGAGGTGTCTGCCAGCAACAGAGCCCTGGCCTGTGTGGTGGGCATCAGCACAGCTGCTGAACCTCTGCCAAAGGCATCGTCTCACCCAAACATTGTCCGGCTGGAATGACAGCAACCGCACGGCAAGGGCTGGCCGGGCTGAGGGTGCGCCAGCCTCACCCAGCAGCATGACTGTGCTGCAAGGAGGAGGAGGATGAGAGCAGGGGAGATAAAATCCCTAATGCTGAAGTTGCACAGGGCAGGTGTGAGCGTGGGCGCTGCTCCAGCTCTGAGCCGGCTCTGCCTCACCTCTCGCATCGGCTGGGAGCAAGGGGCAGCACGTGGCCTCCGCGCAGGGGGCATCTTGGTGCACAATCCCCCTGCTGATGGGGATTTGAGATGGAATTGCATGGAATTGCTTCAGCTTGCAGGTTTGCTCAAGCAGGTTCTTAACTTACTTATCTTGCTCAAGTAGGCTCTTGTGAAAAAAGCAGCTGGGCTTCTTCTGTCCTGGAAACTGTAAAGATGTTTATGTGCCTTGGGTGTGGGTAGAGTCACCTCTGCATCTCCGCATCCGCCACATGGTTAATCTACAAACCATCCTCAAACAAGGCAGAGCTGAAGGTTTAGAGGGGACTTTGTAATTGAGATCGTTCTTTCAAATGTGACCCTGTGTCGTGGCCATTCGCTAACATGTGCCTTTAGCTTTCAATTTCGTTTTTGTCCAAATTAAGGTGCTTCCGTTCTCGTTCCCAGGAACTAAGCGCAGGACTTCAGGCTCGAGCCCCACTTCTCCGTAACTAAATTTTCCATTCCTCTGTAACCTATTTTGGAGGAAGAATGGAGGAAGCCTCTCTGGGAGCACCAAGGCGGGTGCCATCAGCCCATCTCGCACGCGCATCCTCCAGCTCTGCAGCTCCTGCGACGTGCTGCGAGCGCCGGCCGTCCCTCCGCCAGGGCGGAGGAAAGTTGGCCGCCTCTCAGCCCGGTAGCTAGCGGCTGGGACGGCAGCACTCACACTGCATCAAAGGCTTAGTGAATTCCAGAATCATGTGCTCCACGTGACAGCGCTAATGCCCCCTTCAGCGGCTCACTTGGGTTTCTGTTAAAAGCACGGATGTCTGACAAGTTCCCAGAGCTCGTTACCGCTCTTTTGATCCTGCTGTTCCCTCGTGGTTCTGCTGTAGCAAAGAGAGAGGCCGGGTCATCAGCTCTGTGCGGGGCTCAGCAGGACCCCAGCTGTCCCCTGCCATCAGCCGGACAAGGATGTGGTGCCACCAAAGATTCCCCACCAGCAGGCAGCTCCTATGGGACCCAGCAGTCCTGGCTTTGCTGTTCTTTTTCCTCTTTTTTTTTTTTGGCTGGTCTTTGCTACCTTCAGGTATTCTCTGACAGATTTCTATCCTCCATGGAGGATACATTTTGAGAAGGAAGCTGTTCTGCAGTTTAATAATGAATGGCCGAGGTTTCTCTGCAGTCCTGCTGAAAAACAGCAGTTATGCGGGTTTGGCACACAGCACCTGGTGCATTCTGCCCACATTGGCCAAACTCAGTGTGATAAGTTTTGCAGACCTTTTCTACTTGCTCTTCCCGTATATTTGCACATGTACGTGAAACAGTGATGTTGTTCTTCGTTCTTTCTGAGTTTCAGTGATGAACATCTTTGTTCAGGTTTGTCTCCTCCCTGTGTTCACGCAGGTTTGTTTTACGCTGTGCTAGAGCAATTCCCACTTGGATGAGTCCCTCCCCTGCCTCTCCCCAGCACAAACCAGTTGAGTTGCTCCGCCTTTGCTCCCGACATTTGAAACATATCCCTTTCTGCAGGGACTTCTGCCCAAGGAGATGGCTGATCTAGTTGGATTTGAGTAGGAGAGGAGCGTGTGCTGCTAGCAGAGGGCTTTTCATAGCTAGTTGGGGTCTGCCTTTAGGTTTTGGCTTGCAGCATCCTTCCCCAGAGCCTATCTCTGCCTGCCTGGTAGGAGCTGAAAGGTCTGGAGCTCCTTGCAAGGAACAGTGTCAGGTTGGATCAAATAAAAAAAGGGTGTCCATTTCTCTTGAGTGCATATAATGTCCAGCACGAGTGGCGGTTGGAAATAGCACCGAGGAGCTCTTCTGCAGGAAGCACTGGATAAATGAGGTTCTATGATTGCCTGACTTAATGACACTTAATTTGTTATTGCAGAGAAAATGGGATCTAAGAAAATGGGATCTGATGTGTCAGACAAACAAAATGCTGGAAAACTGATTGTGGGAGGAGGGAATTACCGGCACCTCGTGTAAGCAAATCCATGTTCTCCGCATTCCTGCCGTAATTACACCTAATAGAGAGGAGTCTCTGTGTAACAAGAAGCTCTACATTGCCAGCAGGAAAGGAGTTATCAGTCCACGGTGTTATCAACTAGCCCTCAGATGGCCCAGGGGAAGGTTTACATGCAGCCCTCACGACAACGAGCACGGCTTCCTCCGGGGCTGGACTGTGTCCTTGTGGCCAGGCCATGCTTGTTGGCTCTGCTGCTATCTGGTGGCTTGTGGCATCTCACTCTTCTGCCCCTCAGACTCAAGGCCACGAGCAGAGCCCTCTGTGGCAGGCAGATGCTGAAGACTTGCCGCTGCCAAGAGTTTGGAGGCTGGTTTGCTTTCAACGTTTAAAATTGTCATTGTAACACAAGTTCTGCAGGGGTTTAACACCAAGGCACTGAGGTCAAGGTGTTCAGCCGTAGGGCTGGGGGTCCTGTGCTCCTGCTGCCATTCTCCATGCAGCACCTTCCAGCTCTTCTGGGCTGTTTTGGCGGTGCCGCAGCCTACGCCAGGTGCCCTGGGACACCTCCTTGCTCAGGGACAGCCTCCTGCCTCGGTGGCTCCGGGCTGTCCTGGCATCACTTGAGCGGCAGTAGGACCTGGCTGCTCCTATGAGCACTGTGCAGAGCATCTGCCCTACTTCTGCTGCCCTGGGCAGCCGTGTGCCTACCACCCACATGCCTCTCCTGCGAGCACGTTGCTACAACACCTGCAGAGATTTCCAGTCTCGATGTTTGCAGCTTTTCCACTTGCCTGGCAGGTCAGGGCAGGTGGACGCTAGTGTCATGCAGAGCCGTGTGCTTTCTCTTGCTGCCCCTGATTCCCTCCATCTCGTCTCCCTGCCCGGGGCAGCAGCGTTGGTTATGTTTGCCACAGTATGCTGCAGCGTGCTCCGAGCCCCAACGCACACCTCGTCCACGTGAGCTGCTGTTGTCCTTGCACACGTGGAGATGCAGTGACAAAGCATCCCAGAGGAGGCTGGTGCCTGCTGTTGGCATTCAAAGCAAGGGATGCCTGGTCTGGAGCACGTCGGCAGATAAACTGATGCTAAAAAAAAAAGTCACCAGAGGTTATGAAAGGTTTTAAGTAAGAAAGTTCTGGGAAAACACTGCACTGAGACCTGCACTGGGTCACGTCCCCTGGTACTACATGAGAGCTCTCCTAGTGCATTCTGCCAGCAGCATCAGCTTCCTTGGGCATCACATGTGCTGGGAGTCAACGTGACTGGAGAGGAGATCCAGGTAGGACTGGGTCAGAGACATGTAAGGGCCAGCTTGCTTCACTGAGAGTTTGGTGAGCTTAATAGGGTTGTAGGAGGGTTTGTTAGGGAGTCTCCAGTTCTGCAGGAGGGAGAAATACTGGCTGGTCTCTAGCACCATGTCGGGGTACAGGTAGGTGCCCCAAGACTTTGCTCTGTGGCCCTGTGCCTCCAGTTGAGTCCCAGCTGAGCTCTGCAGCCCTGGGGCACCCCAAGGCCTTGCTCTCAGGGGCTGCTTCCTGCAGCTCAGGGTCAGCGCTGCCAAACAACATCCCTTCTGCCTTGCGCTGCTGCCGGCCAAAAGGCATGGATTAGGGTAGCAAAGGAACCTGGTGCATGTGATGTCAGGGCCCTGCCAAGAAACCTGGGAAACAAAACGATTTTGCCAGAGCACCTTGGCTGGGCAGTGCGTGTATGCCAGCACTAATTGCAGATCTTAAGCCCAGGAAAAAGCAGGAGGAAGGCAGGAAGGGGCAGAACCAGCTCGGGAAAAAAAGCAACTTGCAAACAGGTGCTTGGGTGAACTGAGACATCCTCGCTCCCTTGGGAGGAGCTCCTCTCCCTCCCAGGAGTCATCAGTGCCATCAGTGTTGCTTGGCTGTGAGTAGGAGGGAGACAAGGAGCAACTGGATCCGAGGCTGCCCCGCACCCTGTGTCCTGCTCCTGTTATCATCCAGATCCCGTGCCAGCCCCTCCACCCCTTGCTTTCAGGAAGATGCTCTGCAGAAGTTGTGCAAGGGCCTCTCCAGGAACTGCAGCCCTTACTGCTGTCTTTGCTACCAGCAGCACACTTCTATAAGGCTTTCCTGCCCCAGCTCCTCACCGTCTCAGCTCATGCTGTGCCGCTGATCACGTCCACCCCAGCACCCCGCTGGCATGGTTATCTGTGGGTTTTATCGCCCAACAATGCGTGCAATGTTATTGTGCTAAAAAGAAAACAAAGCCTAATCCATTTTAAATTAAAACAGCGCCCCAGTGTCATGCAACGGATGCAAACACAGTCTGGCTGCTGACTCCCGCGTGTGACCCGAGGGGCTCACCCCAGAGGGGCCCCCTCTGCTCCCGGCGGACAGCAGCCACAGCCTGCAGACAACAGGGGGCTGGTTGGTGCAGGACCCCCCGGTCCAAAGCCTCTGGGCTCTCCGAAAGAGCTGCATCGCTTGGGATGGGAGGCGAAGCATTGCCATGTGCGAGAAATTAGCAGCGGATAGAAAACAGAGAGGATAGAAATGCATGGGATCCTTCTGTTGTGGTATAAGGCTGTCATAGAGCCTTGGCCAACCCTTTACAAAGACTCTAATGGTCTGAAGAGGAGGGGAGCAAGGGGACAACATTTGCAAAGCAGGGTACCTTTGGCCCAAGAGACCATTTTTTTGGTTGTCATGCTTGTGTTGTAAGAAATTTGAGCGATGATGGCTGCTCCAGCAGCATTTGTGCCCCCTGCCAGCCCTTCTCCAGGGCATTTTGGTTCCAGCTGATCTGTGCATGGGCGCTGGCCACAGATGTTGTGTGGAGTAGATCCGTGGTGCCCTCGCTTGGGGATGGGTAACACTTCATGGCCATGATAAGAAGCCTCAAATCCTTTTCTCTTCTGAACGTAGCAAATTGAGAAAAACTTAATCCCACTGTGGAGGGGACCATGCCCTGTCCCGGCCACCTCCCCGTGCTGGGCAGAGCTGCTTGATCTACAGCTCTTTTCTTTCTCTTTGCGCTATTGTGCAGCCGTCATGGGTCCGGGCTTCACCCAGCAACAGCCGTGTTGCAGCAAGCCTTGCCGGGGGGGCTTTGCCTGCAAATCCCTCCTGACATCCCTGACCGTCCGCTCTCGCTGCTTGCTGCTGTGTGCAGGAGGGCCTGGCCCCCTTGATGTGCAGATCAAGGCCAGCACGCACTGATGGGACTTGAGACCTGCTACCTTGCTATGTTTTTATAAGCAACTAAGCCAGGTGGCAACGAATGAAGGCTCTTTAGTTTGAGCACCGCATCTCTGTGCACCTGCCCAGCGCCCTGTTGCAGCCGCGTGTCTGCAGCTGGCCCCATCGCTGCAGGGTGGGCGCTGGGCGGGCGGCTGGAGCCGTGCACCCCAGGGCGTGAGCGTGGTGCTGTGCTGGCTCGGCACGTGGCAAAGCCTCATGACCTCTGTGCTGCTTGCTGGCTGCGCTCTTGGCTTTCCTCTCCTGTGTCAGAACACGACACGCGTCATTTATGAATTTGACTTCCTTTTCCCCAGCCCGTTTTGCCAGCTCATCTCCGAAGATGATGATTAAGAATGGGGATGAAGCAGCACCAAACCTCCCCTGACCCCGCCGTAACACTGCCTGGCTACGTGCTAGAGAAGCCTCCTGTTTTCTGTCTGCTGGCTTCCACACAGGCAGCGGCTGAGCCCGGCTCAACCTGTGCTGACTTTTGGTGATGGGAGGGCTGAACGTTTACCTCCCCTTGTGAAACCTGCTGCAGGGCTGGGGGTCAGGAGCTGCTGCTGGCTCTTCCGCAGAGACCGCTTCTGGCTGGGGGCAATCTCCATTTCGGAGGTTAGTAAACGAGGCCTCTGGCGAACCCCCAGCTGTGCTCGAAAGCTGGCTAAGTGATGATTAACTATGAAGCCTGAGTGACCTGGTTGTCTTTGAAAGCACGGCCGGTGAAAGCCAAGCATGAGGGCATGGGGCAGGCTTAGGGAATGAGGGAGTTTTTCCTGGAAATCCATGTGCTGGAAAATGATTTGGGGTTCTGAAGGCAGGATGGCATTAATTAATACCAGGATGTGCCAGGAGCTGATGTTTTTCCAGACAAGGATCCTGCACCAGTAAGTGGCAACAGGGCAGAGATTCTGCCTTGGCGTGCAGTTTTGGTGAGGCTGAGGCTGACGTAAAGGTTCTCTTCTGGTGTCCACATTTGTGAAGTAACTTTACTGGAAAATTGGAGAGAGCACAGGAAAAAAAATTACAGACTGCTCTACGGCCAGGAAAGTGCCCTCTAGAGAGAAATTTAAGGGGCTTCAGGCAATGAATTTATTAAGGTGGCTACTGAGAGGTTCTTTGGTTAGGATATGGGAAAATACACCGGGGCCGTTCAGGATCCTGAACTAACACCAAGGCAGAACAAGAACCAACGGCTCGGTGTTACAATTGGATTAAAGAAAAACAGACCCGAAGCACGTCACTTCAACACCGAGGGAGGCTGCGCATTGGAGGAGATTTCTAAGGAATTCCTAAGTGAACGCCTCCCTGAGATTTTGGAGCTCTGTCATCTGAAGGTTTCTGATGAAACTGGCTATTTCCCGCAGGCCGTGTCTTAGTCACACACCAAACTACTGGGCTCCGTACCAGGGGTGACTGCGTGTGGCGATGCACAGCCAGGCAGAATACTCCAGCGAGTCTCCTTGCAGCTGCAAACCCATAGCCGTAAACTCCCCTGCTTGTTCTGCAACAGGAGAACATCCTGCCCCTCATCCCAGGTGCTTTGTATTGTGTTTAAACTGATTTAGGTCAATAAGACTCTTTCAGAGGAAATCAAAGTTGGTATTTTTAACTTGCTGCCCCACGAATTTCCCTTCTTTTAGATGTCTGGCTTGTGGCCGCATGGTCCGAGGGGAGGTTTTGTTAGTTCATCTCCCTTTTTGGAGAAGCGTTTTAGGAAGAATAATTCATCATGCAGGACAATGCCAGTGATCTGAGTAGCTCTAACCATCACCAATCATCCCCCAAGTAGTGAATCATGTTTGGTTTTTAGGGTACTTTGCAGATCTGGGGAAATGTTTACCAGGAAGCATTTCGCAACTTTCTGTGAATTACAGGCAAGATCCTGAACTCTGCTCATTTCTTATTCATTGAGACATCATTTCTCTTTCCCTAATGCCAGTTCACAGTGGGGCAGCAGAAGTGGGAGAAACATGGTAGTTTCCTGTGACACTCCTCTAAGGCACTCCAGAGTTTGCTAGTTGCTTCAAACACAAAAAAAAGCTGCTTGCATCAGGCGCTGCTCGCTCAGTTTAAACATCCAAGACACCAGCCAGAGTTGATGGTCTTTGTTTCTTAGTTGGGCTGTAATGGGAAGTTATTGTACAAAAGGTGCTGACTGAAAATAACCTTATATTGAGTGATAAAAAATAAATAAATAAATAAAGCAGAAGGTTAAAAATGTTTACAATCAAGATTCTTAATTTCAAGGACAGCAGCTAGAGGAAGAAAATATGAAAACTATGTATGAAGCCACCTGGATTGAGATGCGTGAGGACTTGGCACAGAATAAAGACTGGCGTGGAGTTTATTTGTTCACTTAGTACAGAAGATGTCTGAAACTTGTATCCTGAAAAATGTGTAAATATTTTAGGGGGTGACTGCAGCCCCCAGTGGCTGTGTAACTACAGTGAATGGCACTGAGAATGAACAAAGGATCAGCTAGCAGTAGTAAAAGCGGTGGATCAGCAAAGGAGGTACTGGCTTGGTGGTGAGGATGTGCACGGAAAACCTCGGAACCGTTCCCAGTCAAGACCCTGCAGAGGAGACTCTAACACACCACAGAAAGGTCTTTGGTAGTATTTGAAGGGGACTGGGGGAAAACAGAGTGGAGATGGCTACTGTGTAAAGATTAAAAATTAAATGTCAGCTGTGACTCCAGAACAGAAGGTGTTTGCCTCCATGTTGCTAGGCACAGGGACAGAAGGAGAGGTCCCATCAAAAATCAAGTGTAAGAGCAGACCAACCCACCCAGAATAAAGCTCGGATGGGTCAAATTGGCGTTCAAATGGGTCAGAGTTCACAACCCGGGAGCTGAAAGAACCAGCAATCAGCTTGCAAGTCTGGTGTCCAGCTGGAAGCTGTGCCACAGGAGGAGAGAATAATAGATGTACCTCACTTTCAGTGGGGAAAAGGGATCAGATCAGATCAGATGAGGGGAGGTTACAGAATAAGCAGGAAGAAAGATAAATTGCAATACAGATTTGCTAAAATAATTTTGTACCAAACTAGCATTTTTTTTTTCTGGCTGAAGGAAGCTTTCTGGGTTACTTTACCAGGATTTCAACAAGTTATTTGATATAATTTCAGGTGTGAGCATTAATGAAAGTGAAGAGGATAATCTTTACTGTAAGCATTTCATAAAACAGGAAAACCAGAGGTTATCTCAAGAAAAGAGGCATCCATCAGTGAAAAACATATTACTGAAGTTCCTTTTGGACCCACTTTTATAAATAACATCATTAAGGACCTTCACAAAGTGCAAGAATAAAGCTGGGAAACTCTGCCACTGCAGCTGAAAATCAAACTATTGCAGCAGGGTTGTGAAGGCTGCACAAAACCTCATACTTCTGAGTGCTGATGAGCTGCTAATGAGGACTCCTGGTATAAACTAGCGTAAGAAAAAGAGAAAGAAGAGCAGGCAAACCACTTGTTCACATGCTTATTATGAGCAGTTCCACATTTGGCAGGATAAGCATTATCCATATAAAGTGCATGTGTAATTTGGGATGTGTGTTTTCAGAGAAGGTCAATTAAAACTTGAAGAGGTGCAAAGGGTTAAAGTGATTGGGAGAAGAGGCATCTATTTTCTGATAAGCTAAGCTTGTTTGGACTTCAGTTTAACCTTTCAAAACGGGGTTTGAGGAGGGATAGAATTGCTGTCTATAAATACATCAGAGAATAAATGTTACCAAAAGGGCAGCCCTACATAGGAACAAATAAGTACAGTTTAATGGAAAAATCAAAGAAACACAAACACTGAGGCTATACAATAAACTCAGAGAAGTACAAGGCAGGAGGCGGACCACGTACGCCTGCACCAAGCCGTGGGGGAGGCCACGGAGCTGCTTTTTCACAAAGGGAGATTGGACTCAGCGCCCGGGCAAGTGCTGTCAGTCGTAATTTGCACACAGCTATAGGTAAAATCTTTTTCTGATTGCTGTAATTAAAGAGTTTGGCTTCGTCACTGCTTGAGAGAGATCGCGGTGCAGCTGATTGCTGTTGGAAGCGTTTTCCAGATGGAGTCTCCACGTTTTGATCCTGCTGCAGCTGGTGTTTGCCAGCAGCTGCTGGGGTTGCTGGCCAGCCCGGACACAGGGGGTCAGAGGCTCCTGTGTACACCTTGCCTGAAGCCAGGCTTTCTAGTTGCTGGAAGTTTTGCTATTTTGAAGCTCAGATTTGGGAGAAAATCTCTTAAAATTAAAGCCAAATCCAGGTTCTCATCACTCCAGATTTTTTAGGTTTTACCGATAAGTAATAACAGAGGTATAAATATTATAATTTTATATAGAAACAAAAGCGTGTATTTTTAACCAATCCCTAGTAGAGCTGCTGGAATTCATAGCTCCAAAGCAGCTGCCACACCAGAGGGGTGGCCCTGGCCCAGGAAATCCCAGGGCAAGCGGCTCCTCTGGCTACCTGCTTCCTACAGCCTGGTGGCAGTGACCAGCAGAGCACTCCAGGGACTGACTCCAGATGGGGTCCAGCATAATGTGAAGGCGCTGAGGTTACTCTGGAATTAGGAAATTTTATCCTAGAAAATGAGGAGATGTCAGCAAGCTAATTAGCACTCTCGCCTCAAAATGTTTCTCGCCATCCTACCCTCGGCACTGCAGGCTGGTTATTTGTTGGAGATGGAGCAGTGGTGGAGGGTTTGCGGGGTGATGGCGAAGAAAAATGGACGTACAGCGTGACAGAGCATTTCCTATGGGGATGCAATGGGTTTCCCGTGTAACACATGTCAGGGTGGTCCCACTCTTTTGGTGAACGTCAGCAAGGTGTACACTTTTGCAGCTCGCGCTAACTATCCTGCCTCTGTGATGGAAAACATACCTGCTAGAGCAGTTGTTGATCGCTGGTCCTTGGAAGTATCTCTCCGTGTAGCCTAGCCACTGTCAGACCTTGTTTTAACAACACACACAACAAGAGTGGTCACCAGGCCATTCCTGTTAGGAAGGTGGGTCTGTGTGTTCCCGTTTTCAGCAGGCTGACCCTTGTGCTCACTTTCCCAAAAGGGATTTCGGCATAAAAGCGAGCAGCTTGTGAAGTCTGAGCAAAGTCTTTTGGGCCTGCTTGTCCTTCAGATGCCAACAAAAGGAAAGGTATAGGGATGGAAGTGAAACAATTGGAGGGAAACATTTTGTGCAACTTTTGCGACTGCAAAGCAGAGTTTAATATCACATTGAAAGAAAGGTCGTTTTTACAACTATTTTAACCAAATCTCAGCAACAGAATGCAAACTGCAGGTGCCAGTGTCCAGGATTCACCCCAGTGAGTGGCATAGATCAGCCAGGTTTAATCTGGAAGTCATCCAGTGAACCCCTAAATCGTGAAGAGGCACAATAGCACTGACGAACCGGTGCCTGCTGCCGTTACATTAAAAGTAACAGACAATCAGCCTGCACAAGAGCTCAGGAATTCATTTATATGTCCCGTGGGAAAGGATTACTGCTATAAATTTGAGTCAGGCACAGAGTCACAAAGTTCTCCTAGGGATCCAAGTCTTTCCTTAGCAAGAGTTAATTTTCCTAGGAGTGACGTCTTTTTCCTAAGAATTAATCCTTTTACAAGCATTTAGAGGTTATCCCTCCCCATGGCACTGCAGCTAAAACAAGACCAGGCAGCATTTCCAAAAGCACATCCACTCTAGCACAGCCCCATCCATCTTATGCAGCTGAGGGTCGGAGAAGCTCCCTGGTACATCGTTACTCTGTGCCTCAGACTGGATCCACGCTGAGCGGAGCAGAGGACTGATGCTGTGCATTTCAGGAGACCCCACGGCAAGGAAAGGCACAGAGCTGGGGCCTGAATCCAGCTGGCCAGGTCGCCTCTGACAGAAGTCTGACAGAGTCTGACAGTCCTTTTTTTGAGGACCTTGTGCAGGAGGACGAACACGATGCTCTTCTGCAAGGCTGGTGGGATGGGGCCGTGATCTTCAGCCCCCAGCGCTCCCTGTAGACACATCCAGACAAAGTGCCCAGATCACGGGGTCACCTTTCACGCTAACGGTGTCTCCAGCTGCTGAGTATCATTGTCTCAACAAAAAGCTGACGAAGTGTAAGAGATGATAGGTGGAAAGGAGACACATGCAATTACGGCTTCTGTGATATGATACATGCAGCCTCGAAGAGTAACAAAGAAGGAAGACGGTGAAACTTAAGACAGGGCAGCAGAGGTGACGGATCCATGGCTTTGCCACCTGCACAGAGTGTGAGCAGGGAACGCAGGGTGAGCTGTCTGCGGGAGCGAACATAAGGGCTATGCCCGGGTGTGTGGTGGGAATTGCATGGGGCTTGGCCTGAAAAGGGGTAGACTGATCCTCTCCTTGCCTAACCAGACTCCTTCCTCTTCATTCAGGCTAACACACATTTTGAGGACCATTAATAAGACAGACTACAGGAATGTGAGAAGGAAAGGTGTTGGAATTGCATTTTATGGTTTGTTTCCCCCCTGCAGTCCTGTTTACTTGAGCTTTGACAAATGAATGTCTTCCTATCTGATGGTTCAGCTTATCTGGTGTTGGGAGGAATAAGGTGGATCAGGATACAATCTGCAGGTTGGGAGTGCATTCATCCCACCTGCAGGTCATCGCCGGTGGCAGGGCTCACCAGAGCCCCCAGGTGCAAGGCAAGGCACCTGGCAAAGCGGAGAGCAGGAGCCCACCATGCCAGGTTGCAAAGGATTGGCACAGCAGCTTGCTTTCCTAGCTGTCAGCTTTTTGGGAGAGCTTTCTCCTGCTCAGCACAAAACCCAGGCCCTGCAAGAGCTCCTCTACCCCATGGCAGGTCTTGTGCCCCATCGCAGTGACAGCAATGTCTGCGCTCAGCAGATGCTGAGCATGTTCATATAGAAAGGTGCCGGGATGACCGAGGATTTGGGCTGGGAAACAGCTGGGCAAACTGGTTTAGCAGAGGTGTGGGGCCCATGGGGACATGGCACAGAGCTGGGACGCTGGCAGCGTGGAGGAGAAATGAACCCATTAACTTGTATCTTCTTGCATGGGCACAACGCTGCCCATACATTTGAGGAAAGGATTTCCCCCATTCTCTTCTGCAGTATGTGTAAAGATATTTTTCTGGTTGGCCTCAAACTTCCTGCTAGTTGATTTGGGTTGATTGTGCCGTAAATCCGCCACCCCAGGAGTAAATACAGGTTCCCCACTCCCTGTTCCTGTACAAGCTGGGAGGACAAAGCCACAGACTTCACCTCTCCAGGCTGGGAAGCCATGCTTGCTTTGCTCCTTCCTTGTGTGGAAGCCACTCCTGCCTCCAAACAGCCCTGGGGCCCTGTGCGTGCTGTTTCTGCTTCTGTCCCTTTTGTGATGGGAGAAACAAAACCGTGGGTAACAACCGAGAGGAGGTTTCACCAAAGATTTATACAACAGCAGTATGTGTTTTTCTGCTGTTTTGTTCTTTGTTTCCTTCTTGATAATCCCTGATGTTTACTTCGCTTTGTCTTGGCAAGCAGTCAGCTGTCATCTCCACGACTCTCTGATCTCTTTCTGCGAAAGGCAACATCTGATTTAAATCCACCCTCGTGCAGTGTGCCCTTGCTTACACCGCCTGTGTGTTCCTTTGCGGATACCAAGGCAGACTGCAACCTGCTGCAGTGCCTGGCACTGCCATGGCCTCCTTGAACTCTTTGGGGCAGCTTCAGTCTTTTCCTGCCCTAAATTAGCATCGCAGCTAATTCTGTCCTGTCACTGCCCGGGCACTTTTCCAGACCATTGATGAAAAACACTGAAAGCCTGAGTTGTAGCACAGTGCCCAGGGAGCCATCACTGGCACCTCTCTGCACCCTGAGAGCTGGCCTGCCCTCCCATCACCTGCCTGATCTCCTGCTCCTCATCCATGGGGAGATGGAGACCAGCATGAGGCTGGCTGAGGACATTCGGTGCAGGTTAGAGGGCTGGGGCATGGGGCACACTGCAGGCAGGGCCTTGGTCACAGCCCTATGCTTCCCACCTCCACTAAAGATCAGCAGCGGGGCATGGCTTCCTCCAGGAGCAGGGCTGAGTGCTCCCCTGGACGTGATACAGAGAAATACTCTCCTTAACTCTGCCCATCTCCAAAGGCTTACAAACCTGCAGCCCCCCCAGAAGGGCATCCCACCTCATCTCATCCACCTCTGCCACTCCTCAGGTCCCAGGCTGAGTTTAGGCACCTCAATTAGGCTCGTCCTCAGCTCCTGACCTCAGGGAGATGCCACCCCAAACCCCAGCGAGCACTCTGCCACCCCTCTGCTGGGGGATGCCCACCACTGAGGGCGGCTGTGAAGATGCCTTTGCTGAGGGGTCTCTCACCTCACTGCTGGGGGGGGTCTCTCAGCCTGATACTGAGGGGTGGGACACCCAGTGTGGACGCGGTCCCTCAAGCCCCTGCTGAAGGGGGACACCTAGAGCTCAAGAATTCCCTCACCCTATTGCTGAGGGGGTCTCTCACCCCGTAGATTAAGACAACCCTCACTGACAATGGGGGATGAGGGCGTCCCTCAGCCCAGCACAGGGGGAAGACACCCAGCACTGAGGATGTCCCTCACCCCATTGCTGATGTCCCTTACATCCTCACTGAGCACGTCCCTCAGCCCGTTACTGAGGGGGGGGTCTCTCACTCCCTCGCTGAAGATGTCCCTCGCTGAACACGTCCCTCACCCCATTATTGAGGGAATCCCTCATACCTAAGTTCAAAACGTCCCTCAGCCCCTCACTGAGGGGGTCTCTCACCCTGTCGCCAAGGATGTCCCTCACCCCATTATTGAGGGGGTCTCTCACCCCCTTGCCGAGGGGGGACAGCCATACTGAGCACGTCCCTCACCCCATTATTGAGGGAATCCCTCACCCCGAAGCTAAAAATGTCCCTCGGCCCCTCACTGAAGATATCCCTCACTGACGACATCCCCCACCCCATTACTGAGGGAGTCCCACCCCGTTACTGAGGGAATCCCCCACCCTGTAGCTGAAAATCTCCCGCAGCCCCTCGCTGAGGGCTCCCCTCGCGCCCCCACCACAGGGACCCGAGAGGGGCGCACGGGGCCTCCCGCCCCGGCCGCGCAGGGCCCCCCGCAGGTGCCGGCGGCCCCTTGCCGGGAGCCGCCCCCCGCCGCCGGCCTCCCGGGGGCGCCGCGGGTTCGAGTCCCGGTGCGGGGGGCGGCGGCGGCGGCTCACCTGGCCGTGCCGGGCGGCGGCAGACTTTGCCTCCAGCCTCTATAAAAGGTAACGGCGGCGTGAGTCAGGGCCGCCTCTTCCCCCGCCCGCTCTCACGTACGCGCGGCCGCCCGGGCAGCGCACGGAGCCGCCGTCCCGTCCCGTCCCGCAGCGCCCCGCACCGCGCTCCCCGCCGGAGATGAGGCTGCGGGTCTCCCTCCCGGTCCCGATCCCGGTGCTGGTCCTGATCCTGGCCGCCACGGGCCGTGCCGCCGCCGGGCACGGGCACGACGACGACGGCGAGTCCCTGCACTCCGAGGAGAGAGGTGAGCCGGGGGTGCGGGGCTGCGAGGTGGGGGTCCCCGGCTGCACGGGGCACCCTCGTACGGGATTTAGGGTCCCCGATAGACGGGGCACCCCTGTGCTGAATTTAGGGTCCCCGACGCACAGGCTCCTCAGGGCGTGGAGCACCCCTCTGCCAGATTTAGGGTCCCCGACAGAGGGGCACCCCTTATACATGGTGCGCCTTTGTGCCGGATTTAGGGTCCCCAATGCACGGGCACCCCAATGCACGGAGCACCCCTGTGCTGGATTTAGGGTCCCCAATGCACGGGCACCCCAATGCACGGAGCACCCCTGTGCCGGATTTAGGGTCTCCGACGCACGTGTGCCCCGATGCACGGAGCACCCCTATGCCGGATTTAGGGTCCCCGGTGTTTGGAGCGGGGGTCCCCAATTGCTGGCTGTAGGGGCTGCCGTGCCTCCCCCGTTAGGGGCCCCCGGTGGGGCCGTGCCCCTCCGGCATCGCGCAGCCCCGCAGCCGCACGTCCCTGCCTTTGTCCCCGCTCCCGCCAACTCCGGTGCGGCCACGACCCCCGGCAGGAGCAGCCCTGTTCCCCCCCAGATCCCGTTCCCACCCGCCTGGGGGGCTCAGGGCTCCCAGCACTAGGTTTCAGCCTCCCGGAGGGGCCGGTGCTATGGGGCAGGTGTGGGGCTGCCCCATAGCCGGGGATGGAGCACGGGGCTGGGCGCTGCTGGGTGCCTCCCCCCGCCCTTAGGGAGCTGTGTCCTGGGTGGTAGAGGTTGCTTCCAATTTTTGGGATCTCTCTTTTAGCGAGGGGAATGCTCGATCCCTTTGGTCTCAGTCCCTTGTCTGACCCGGAGGCTGTGGCGCTGCCAGCGTTCAGCAGGGATTTTGGGGCAGTGCCATGCCTTAGCTCGCCCGGGGCAGAGCACGGCGCGGGGACGTTCCTGTCCCAGCCTGGCCCGTGGGTTTGTGTTTCCCAGGCTCAGCCTCGTAGCGTGTCCTTGGTTTTGCCTCTGGTAAGAGTTGCCCTGACCTGTACGGGGACGGCTGCCATGCGGCACGGATCGGCGATTGTTTGGTGCCAGGAGCTGCTTTTGTTGCTGCGATGAATCACATTTCTCACCACAGCCTCGCCGGGCTGCGCGTGGGGACGGGGACGCGGATGCTCCTCGCCGCAGAGATGAAGTAACTCCGGCTGCAGGGCAGGAGGGTGCCAGGAGCCGACTGCACGGGGATGGAACTGGGAAAAGGGGGGCGGGTGGCAAACAGGCACCCCGGCTCCCCTGAAGGTCTGGCTGGAGCCCCGTGGGGGTGTGGGGTTTGGTTGGGACCCAGGAATGCCCCAGCATGGTGCTGGAGCTGTGTGCCGCAGCAAGGCTGGCTCCTTTCCTCCTCCCAGCATGGGCACTGGGTATGGCCGGTGGCACCTGGCACAAGCTGCGGGTTGTCCTCGAGGCTGTCCAGCTCTCTGTCCCCTTCTTGCTCATCCCCGATGCCTCCTTCCTCCGGTGGAGCCCATTTCTTTAGCTTAACCCACTTTCAGTTACCTCATTCCCCCGCCTCAAGCCCCACTCTGCCCCCTGGGATTCCCCATTTTTCTCCCTCCTGCTGGCACGGCCCTTTTTGCCCAGGGCCCTCCAGCTGTTTCCTTTTTCCCCAACACTCACCAAGGCCACTTGGGTTCACAGGGAGCAGGAACAAGCCGTGGTGATTCCTGCCCTGTGCCTCCCCCATACAAATAACTTGTTCCTCTGTGGGATGCTGGCTGCATCTCGGGGCCCCGCAGCCCCCCAGGAGCACAAAGAACAATCCCTGTGGCAACCTGAGCTGCCGGTGGCAGATTAAAGGCTGATCCCCAAGGCTTGCGGTTGGCCAGGGTTTATAAACACAAAAAGGAATTTAACGCAGACGGGCTCGGGCGAGATCAGTGCACGCAGTGGTTGGAAGGGCATGGGTGCTGCGTGGGGCTGTCTGGGGGGGAAAAACTGGGGCTGTGCTTGTGGGGCAGGGCTGGGGGCTTGCTGCTGTCCCGTCCTGTGGGGCGCAGAGGTTCCCTGTGGGATTTGGCAGGAGGATGCTGCCCAGACGCCGTGCCAGCCCCAAACCCCGTGCCAGCTCTGTGCTCACTGCAGATAGGCTCAGGGAGCTGGCCGTGGGTAGCGTGAGCACGGCGGCACAGCCCATGTACCTTGATCGGGTTATTGCTTGCGAGGGGAAAGGTGCCTGGATGTGTCTGCTAGGCTGGGACCTGTCTGCAGGGGCTGGTTGCTGCTTTGAGACTTTCTCTCTGTGCATCTCTGCACGTCCTGGTGCCCCCTGGCTCCCTGAGCACCGTGAACACCCCCCTGTCCTCTGCTCCGTGGTCCCCCAGCCTGGGACTGGTCCTCAGGAAGCTGGTCCTGCCATCACCCCACAGCCTTTGGCCAGGGTTTGGTTCAGGGCTGGGTGTGAGCAGAGGCTGTGGCAGGATCCCAGGGCTGCCTGTGGCTGAGCACAGGGCATCGTGTGCCCGGCCGATAAGGGAGCAGGATGTCCGAAGCTGTGAACTTCTCCTGTCGGAGCTGAAGGCGTGGAGGCACCAGACAGCCCTGCTGCCATCGGATGGCATCAGCACCTGGCTGCCACCCCGCATTTGGGCATCCTCAGGTGCCCTGCAGGCTGTGCGTCCCCTGGATTGCAAACAGCTGAGGGCAGAAGGGGCATCCCCCTGTTTTCCCCCTATTGCCCGGCTCTGCCGAGGGTGCCTCTTGCCCTGCACAATCAGCCATGGGTGCGTGGTCTGTGCCCACGTCCCCGCAGCGTTTCCTGGGAGCAGCCTGCTGCTTCGGTGCCCTTCCCCTGCTGCTAGCAGCAGCCCCTGCTCCTGCTGGCCCCTCACCGTGCCCGAAGCTGCTCCTGCCCTCAGCCCCAGGCTGCAGGACATGCGGAGCAGCACGCTGCTAATGGCAGCGCCTGCCCGGGCTCGGCAGGAAAGTGTTGTTGGATGGTGTTGGATGTCAAGGAGCGAGCGCCAGGATCCCGAAGCGGGAGGGAGTGAGCAAAGTACATGTGTGTGCGTGTGTGTGTGTGGGGGGGGGGGGGGGGGGGAGCACCGAAATGGGGAAACTGTGCTGATGTTGTGTTCCCCCCAGCTCAGGGAAGGGGGCGGGTTTGGTGCTAGGTGGGAGCAGAAGGGCTCCACGTGGCTGAGCACAAAGGCTTTTAGTGCCTGCAGCAGCAGCCAGCTCCTGCTGGTGCCCCATGTTTGTTCCCTGCTGGGACCCCACCGAGCAGTCCTCTCCTTGCACGCACTCTCCCAGTGCACTCATCAAAGTGCTGGGCAGCAGCTGTGTTTCTGCTCCCCCCCCCCCACACACACACATTTTTGGGAGTGCTTTGCAGCCCCTGTGCATGCTCGGGGTAGGGCAGGGCGTGCAGAGAGCTGCAGCACCTCTGTTGTGGTGCGCGGCAGCGGTTCAGCGGTGAGGGGAGCTGGCCCCGCGTGGTGCTCGGAAGGAGAAGACGTGCTCCGGCGGGGAGCGTGGGAGGGAGGCTGAAATTATGCAAATCAGGGTTTGCGCAGGGCGGTGGGGTAATGTTCGTGACGAAGGGTCTGGAGAGTTGCAGGGCTACGCCAGGGTGGGTGCTGAGGGCTTGATCCCACCGCCGGGCTGGGCTGGCCTCGGTGCTCCCCTACATCGCTCGGGGCGTGCACCAAGGGACCCGTCCCCGGTGCTGCGCCCAGCTCCATGGGTGGGGAAATGCTCTCAGGTGGCCTCGGTGCGTGGGTGGGTGCTCGGGTACCAAGGGACCCCCGGGGGAATCTTGTACCCTGTGTGCAGCTGCAGCCTTCAGGCTGTTTGATCCCCCTCTCCCTGTAGGGGCACCGAGTGGTCTGGGGCCGCGAGCCCCTGCGGAGCCCCACCAGCCGCAGGAGCAAGCACGGGGACCTGGGAAGCCGGGGTGGGTGGCACGGTGCTGATGCAGCAGGGCAGGTGCCAGCACCGTGCTGTTGCTCAAACTTCAGGTGTCAAGGCAGAGTTCCTGGAGGTGAGCAGAAAAGCAGGGTGCCGGGGCAGGCTGTGCCGGTTGAGGCATGTGCAGCGCACCCAGGCATCGTGTGCCAGCCCCGGGCTGCCGCCTGATACCTGCTCCAGGCCCGCCACCCTCGTGCTGCGGGAGGGGAATCCTGCCTGGGAAAGCTGCTGAAGCACCTCTTGGGGGTCCCATCTGTGACCACTGCACCCCCGGCACAAAGTGCACACGCATTCCTGCCCCGTGCAGGCAGCTGCATCGTGCCCAGCCCTCTGCGTACACCTCCGGGAGCACCCCACGCCTTGGGCGAGTGACTCCCGAGCCTCTGACGAGCTGCAGAGACATCACCACCGTGCTGGAGGCAGCCCCGAGGGCCGTTCCCATATCCACGGCTCCGGCGTCCCCAAGCATCCGCGGCCACCAGGGCTGCGGCCGTGCCTGGCTCCTGGCTGGGAGGAGGGCAGGATCCCGCTGGGCTCGGGGCCCCGCATCAGCTGCCTGGGCCTGGGAAAGCGTGCCTCTTCCTTTCTCACCCGTGAGCTGGAATCCGCTCCTATTAATAGCAAGCGGCTGTCGGTGGCCGTTGTCAGTGGCAGGGCCGGGGACCAGCGCGGCACTTGTTGGCCCCTGCAGCACCCCATCCAGGCTAATGGGCACTTGCCCTAGCGAGGGATGGAGATGTTTGGGGAGCGGCCCGTGCCCTGGGGAGCTGAGGGAGCAGGGTGGGTGCTCGCCCCAAGCCTCTCCCACCCTCGCGTGCCGGGATGTGCCAGCTGGGGGTAGCAGCACCATGCCACCAGGAGCACCCTGGTGAGAACAAGTCCGAGGAGGTGAATTACCTTTGTCTTGGTGCAGCTGGAAGAGCATGGGCACAGCTGCTCAGCGATGAAAAGCCTGTATCTGTGATTTATTTTTTCCCATTATAATGATGATAACAAAGTGTCGAGCCCCGGAGTTTCCCCTCAGGGTGATGCACGCAGGCCTCCCTGCTGGGAGAAGGCAGTGCCCTCCGGGAGCATCCCCGGCTGTGGGGCAGGAGGAGGAGGAGGAGGAGTGGGGAAGCAAAGGCTGGGAGGGAGCTGAGGGTGCAGTGGGAGCCCTGGGACCTGCTGCCGGGGCTGTGAGCACTGCCTGTCTGTGTTTGCTGCCAACCTTTCCCTTCCATTCATGCTCTTGTGTTTTGTCTTTTTTTTTTTTTTTCCCCTTTCTTTCTCAAGGTCCTGGTGACAGCCACTGGAGCTATGAAGGTAAATACCCTGCAGTTACTCCTGCTTTCCCCCACCACCCAGCGCACGCTGGGCTCGAGCCAGCCGTGGTTAATGATTACATGGCTCCTGTGCGCACTCAGCGGCTCGCCCTTCCCTCCTGCCTGACCCTGACGGTTCAGCGGTGCCCGAACCTGGGCACGGGTGGGCTGGAGAGCCCGGGGTGCCCCCATTTGGGGGGGGGGGGCAGCAGCAGCTCTGCTGGGGGATCCCCCAAACCCTCGTGTTGGGGTGCCCTTGGGGCCAGGCTCCCCCCCCCAAGACGGGTGCTGGCCGCATCCTGTGCCAGGCTGGGCTCCCCAAGGCTGGACTTGCAGCCTGTGCTGGGACTTTGACCTGCCCAGGGATTAGCTTGTGTCCTCACCCCTGTCCTCTGTCCCCTTGAGAGGGGTGGGTTGGGGGACAGCCCAGGCTTGTGCTGACCCGAGAAATGCTAGAAGCAGCCCCCTGCGGTGCGAGGGGAGGTTTTGGAGACATCAGCCGTCCCTTTGTGGGGCTGCAGGGCACAGCTGGGGGCCGGCACCTTGCCGCCTGTGGCTGCGGGCTCGCGTGGTCCTGGTGGCACCGTGCTCGAGGGGCTCACGTAGCAGTGGGAGAAGCAACAAGGCTGCGCCCGGCAGCAGCAAGCGTGTGACGAGCTGCAGGCTCCTCCGCCTGCCAAGTCCACTTGTAAATGATCTTCTCGCGCTCTTCCCAAACACCCCTAAAATAGACTTTCCTGGCAGCTCACCGCGCTCGGAGCCCTTTCGTGGCACAGCTGCGCGCCGTCACGCGGCAGCGGGGAGCTGCTCCCGAGCTAGCTTGGTGGAAACCAAACCTGTGAGCGTGGTGCACTGCCCAAACCGCGCCTGCCCCTTCCCTCCCACCCACCCCAATTGCCCCGGGGGTCTCCTCGCCTGGCTGGCCTCACCGCTGCTGCCTCCCCGTTGCAGAACCAGAGCGCTGGGGCAAGCACTACCTGGCCTGCTCGGGCACCATGCAGTCTCCCATCAACATCGAGACGGAGAAGACCATCTTCAGCCCCCAGCTGCGGCCCATCCAGCTCTCCGGCTACAGCCTGCCCGCCAGCAAGAAGCTCAAGCTGAAGAACAACGGGCACACAGGTGGGTGCGAAAGGCACCGGCCTCTCCTGGCAGGGCCAGGCTTCTCTGAAACCCTCCCCGTGGCTCTGGGAGGGCTTCGCTCGTGTCCTCTTTGGGGCTGCAAGGGGAACGTCAGGCTGCCAGGCTGGTACGGACCCAGGGGCTTTCCTGGCTGGAGGGGAGAAACCAGGAGATGGAGAGCTCACAACTCACTGCCTTTGGGTGGTGGCTCCGGGAATTTGTTATAATCCATGTTTCCTCTAAAAACATGCCCCTAATACTTCTGATGCAAGTTTGCAGCCGTTGTTTCCACTTTCAAAGGACTGGTTGGTCCCTGGTGTGACTTAGCCCTTAAGGTACCTACCCATCAGTCTTCTAGGAGACACAGCTTTGGCCAACTTAAAGCCCGTGCTTCGAGATGCTATCTCAGGATCTTAAGGCACTTTAAGAAGTTGTTTATTTCCCTTTTCCAGTTTTAGAAGGGCTTTTTCTCCCAGCATCTGGCATGGTGAGACTGATACTGCGGTAATGTAAATGGATTCTGTCCCAACTTTCTGGGGGGGACAAAAAACCTCTCCTTCCTGCCCTGCAGCTGGAGGTGGCAGCTCCTGGCTGCCACCAGGTCCTTCCAGGAGCGCCTCGCTCATCCTGTGCGCGCCGGTGGCTGCCAGTTCCCAAGAAAAGCTGTTGGGGACAGCAACGTGTCGAAGGTGTGATAAGACAGCCCCGTGACCTGGTAGCTAGATGGAGTTGATGCAGCAAACTCGACCAGTCGGACTCGCTGCGTGCCCAGAGCTTTACTTTACAGCCTCCCGCCCTGGCGTGCCTGCATAGCTGAACGGGTCGAGCTCAGTGGTTGCTATTTTAGACACCCTGGCATCTGGTGTTGCTTGGTGTTCAGAAAGCGCTCGTAACATTTTTGTCGAGAGGGCTGGGGGGGTGAAGAAGTTTCTCATCTGCTTATAAGATGCCTTTTTTTTTTTTTTTATTCTGGTGACTGCCAGCCTTCTGTGATCGTTCTGAAAAGCCGGGATATTTCTGCTGTCACTCCTCCTTACACAACGCATACGCTACACAAACTTTTGCAAGGGCCTGAAAATGACTCAGATAAATAATAGGAATGCCCTGATCTAGATATACAAAAGAAATGTTAAAGCAGATAAATCCCCAGGGAGGGAGCAGTGTCCCACTTCCTGTGTTTGAGTTCTGTATCTCCGAGCCCGGTGGCAGGCGGCACAGGAGAGGACAAATGACTCATCACGGCTGCCTTGTGTTCCTGATCCAAAACCTGTGCCCTGGCTGGTGATCTGACTGACACTTCACCTACAGAGGGATGAGGAAGGAAAAGAGCTGACTTTAAAAATGAGAAGGTGCTGGGAAGGATAGGGCAGCCTTTCCCAGGGTCCGGGGATGCTCCTGGTGGCTTTGGTGCATGTCCCAATAGCTCAGCCCTTAGGTTTGCCACACCACGGCATGAGGGCTGGCTCTGCTAGGTGGGTATTTTGGACTTGGCCTTGGCCAAAAATTCAAATCCTTGAATTTTGTCTATCCTTGAATTTTGAATATCCTGCCTATCCTTGAACTTTGCCCACGGTCTCTTTATAATATCCTCGCACAGTGCATCAGTTGTTGGACAGCATCCAGCGTGGAGCTGCCCGGGGAGTCTCTGCAGAGGGGCTGCTCACTTTGAGCACTTCCAGCTAAAGGAACAGCCGCCGTGATTTACTTACCGGGGTGTCCTACAACCTGAAGCTGAAAGCCAAACCCTGCTGCATTTGCACGGCGCTATCCATTGCCCCACCTATAGCCTCATTAAAGATCAAAAGCGAGTCTGTTTGCTGTCACCAGCTTCCACCAGCCCAGGGTGACTGTTTCCCTTAAGCCGCCTCCTCTGCAAACCTGGGACGGACTGGACGCTGTATTTTACTGACCGACCTCTTCCTCCTGCCCTGCAGTTGTCCTGGAGCTGCCCGAGTCGCTGGCCATCACGGGCGGCTATGCCCAGCAGTACCGAGCCGTGCAGCTGCACCTGCACTGGGGATCCCCGACGACAGCCGGCTCCGAGCACACCGTTAATGGGAAGCGCTTTGCTGCGGAGGTGAGGAGCCCTCGTCCCCCTCGACCGTCCTCTCCCAGCGCTGGGCTGATGGAGCAGGAGTTTTCTCTGTACACAGCCTGCCCTGCCAGCTCCCGTCTGGTTTTACCCCCTTTTTCTCTAGCTGCTGTCCTCCAGCCCTGCTGTCCAGGGCTGGTTTGCTGCCCATAAGCAAGGCAGCTCCCATGGGCAGCTGTTCACGCTTGCTTCTACCCATTGGCACGTGTTCTCTCCATCCCACCTGCACACTTACCCCTAGCAGGGATGCTCAGCATGGCCGTGTGCCTCTCCCAGCCCTTGCTAGGGCCGGGGAGCCTCGTGGGGGTGTGCACCTCTTCGGTGTGCCCATCCTGTGTGTTTCCCTCCAGCTCCACGTGGTCCACTACAACACCAAGTACGACAGCTTCAAGGCGGCGGTGGCCCAGCCGGATGGGCTGGCCGTGCTGGGAGCCTTCCTGGAGGTGAGTCCCAGAGCCCAGCCCTGGGCAAGGAGGGGTGGGAGTGGGGCTGGGGTGGGCGTCAGGGGTAATTCTGGGGAGAGGCAATGGTGCTGGTGCCCCTGGGGAGGAGAGGAGCGGCAGCCCTGATGGGAAGGAGGGTCCGGCAGGACAGGGTGCCCCTCGCAGGCAGCCAAACCTCCCTTTGCTGCTGTATTGCAGGTCGGGCCGAGGGAGAACCCATTCTACCAGGAAATACTCAAGCATCTCCGCAAAATCCAAGGAGAAGGTGAGGCCCCCAGCAGGGAAACCCCATGCAGTGGAGAGGAAGGGCGAATCTCCTGCCCTCCCCGGCACGCCGGGTGCACGCAGTAGGGTGGTGCGAGGCTGGGCTGGGCAATGCCCCAGGCCAGGTGTGCTCCGTGAGCCCCGTGCCGGTCCCGTTCCCCTCCTTGGGGCTGCCCTCACTCCCGTGCCTTCTCCTCCCAGATGAGGAAGTCCTGGTGCCCGGGTTCAACATCGCGGGCTTGCTGCCCGACAGCCTGCACCTCTATTTCCGCTACAACGGCTCCCTGACCACCCCTCCCTGCTTCCAGTCGGTGACGTGGACGGTCTTCAACCAGACCGTGATGCTCTCCCATGACCAGGTCTGTCGGGGCAGCATCCATGCCGGTCCCCGTGGATGCCGTGCGCCGGGGCTTTTTGGCTCCTGGCAGTGCGCACCCTGCTCTATTCACGCCCTTCTCCTCCCAGATCTCGGTGCTGGTGACAAGCCTGCAGTACGACTATGGCAAACCCCTGCAGAACAATTTTCGGCTGCCCCAGGGCCTGCACAAGCGGTGGGTGCTGGCGAGCTTCGAGCCCACCTTCTCCCGGGAGAGGCAGGTGCCCACGGGTAAGGAGCGGGCGAGCATCGTGGGGCTGCTGGGGTGCAGGGTGAGGAGCGGGGCTCTGCTTCCCTTAGGGGAATGCATTTTTTTTTTACACGGGTTACCCTGGGTTTTGGAGCAGGGCTGGGGGCTGTCAGGCTGGGTACTCACCACTCTGCTCGAGGACAAACAGAGGCTGGTTCCCTCGGTGCGTCCTCGAAGCCCTTTCTGTCACCGGTGGTTTCCAGCTATGAGCAGAAGTTCCTGTTAGCCCTCAGGTGCGACTATCGCTCTGCATCACCGCGTCCGTGCCCCTTTTCAGTTCTCTGAGCTCACTTGGGGTTTTTTTTCCCTGTCCAACATCCTGTTCCTTCTCCTTTCCGGTGGCGTTTGTCGCCTTGTGTCAAGGTGACTAATAGAAATAGCGCACAGGATGGGTCCCAGGCCCCGGGGGAATGCCTGGCTAACCGCACAGCGGCCCGCCGCCCCCCCCTCGCCACCCCACCTGCGGCCAGCTCACTGAGGGCTGCAGGATTTAATCACCGTGGTCCTCGGCCTCGCTCGCAGCTTCCCGGGCGGCACCACGGCGAATGGTTCACTGAAGCCCGGGGAGATAAAATCTACCGCATTTTCTTTGTCTGGAATATCACTTATCAAAGAAGGATATCGGGTTAGGCTGGCATGCTCTATCTTTGGTAAACCTGTTAGAAACATTATCGTGCTTTCCATTTACTGCCGAGCCCTTTCTTTTACCCCTTTCTGCAGAAGCTATTCCTCAGCAGGCGCTGGCAAGAGGCGAGGGGGCGGAGGTGCAAATAAGCTCACCTCTTTTCTTCCCTTATTTGCTATTTCTATCAAACCACCCCCAAACAAAGCCCTTGGCCCTGGAGTCGTGTGTCTGAATGCCGGGCTGGTGTCCCCGTGCTCCCGGATGAGGTTGCCGGTCCCCAGACCTTGCATGCACCGGGGTGGTGCAGCCTTCCCCGCTCCGCACTGCCCCGTGCACCGGTGGGGCCGGGTCCCGTCCCACCTCGCTTTCAGCTCTACCTCCTTCGCCCACGCTTGTTGATTTTTCCCAAGCTGGGGGCTCAGGGAAGCTGCTCCGTGAGCTGCTGGATGCTGGCACCGATAGTGCCACCCGGCGCGCGATGCTGGAGCCGTGCAGGTGATAATGCTGCTGCGGGAGAGCAGCGCTGCTGCGCTGGGTAAATAGTGCCTGGCGCAGGATTTAGGGCACGGATAGGTGGTGTTAGGGCTGGCTGTCCCCACTGTACTGGCACTTTTCCTCCCCTCTGGGCCACCCCCTGGCTGTGCCATGTCTCCTGGGGGTGGTGGCAGCAGGTACGGGAAGTGCTGGCCCTGGGGAGGGTGCTGGGGGACACCCAGTGGGGATGGGGGGGTCCTGGCAGCCCGGTGCTGAGCCTGGGGTAGGCAGCTACGGGGGGGCTGTTCTGGACCCACCCTGGGATCCCTGCAGCGGGCTCTCACACTTCTCTTTTTTTTTTCCTCAGCGGGACAGACCAGCTCCTCCTTTCATGCAGGTAAGTGTGCTCACCCGAGGCTGCTGGCTTTGTGTCCCCTCCAGCCCTGTGTCCCCCACTGCCCCCTAAACCACCACCACCCACCCCATGACATGCCTGTGCTGGGCTTGCAGGGGACGTGCTGGCTGTGGTCTTCGGGGTGCTCTTTGCCATCACGGCGCTGGCCTTCGTGTTCTACGTCTACAAGCACCGCAGCCAGAACGCACGGTGAGTGGTGGGCAGAGCAGGGTTGGGGGCACGGCACGGCTGTCCCCCCCCCCGTGCCCCTGCACGCAGCTGTATGGGAAACGAGCATTATGCAGCTGAGTTATTGGGGTCCCCCTGTCTGCCCTAACACCCTGCTCTTCGTCCCACACCAGGCTGGACTCGCCCACCAAATCCAAGGTCATCTACACGGCGGCCACCACCGAGAACACAGCGTGAGCCCCGCGGCTCAGCCCCGTCCCCTTGCTCCCGCCCCGAGCTGGGGGGGCACCAGCCTCCCCCAGCTGCACGGACTGTTCATCTGGGGCAACACCCAGCCCCAGCAGATATTTTTGTTACAAAAAACGATAAAAACTTTAATAAAAAAGGCCAAAAAGCTCTAAGAGCTTCCTGCGCTGCCGGCCACCCGTGCCGTTCCAGGACCAAGCGGTGGAGAGACGCCGGACCCTTCCCATCGCAGAGCATCAGCCTCCGTCCGTGCCCCAGGCAGAGCTCCAGAGCAAGCAGTGCGGGGCTCCTCGCGCAGCCTGGCCCTGCCCTTCAGCGCTCTGGGACTTCTTCCTCCTCTTATTTGTGCAAAGTGTTGGAAAAACAGCGCCGGGGGCTGGGTAGGGCCGGAGCGCTGCAGAGGTGAAGGCAGCAGACCCTCTGCTTCCTCGCCGGCCCCCACCCTGCTGCTCTCGAGCTGCTGCCCCTGAAGGCTCTCGTGCAGCCCGAGCCAAGCCCTGGGGAGCATCGGGGCCCTGCTGCAGCCAAGAGCAACGGGCTAGGCAGGGGCGAGGCGAGGAAGCCTCCACCCTGGTGGCAACCGGGGAGCAGACGAAGCACGCCCCCAGGGCTGGCACACACCCCACTCAGATATGGTACTTATTTTTTTTTATTATTGGTATAAAAGCCCACTGTAGACAAAGCCGCCTTCTCAGCACTGAGCCCGTGGGCTGTTTCAATATCCCCATCTTGTAGCACAGCATCAGGGCCGGTGCCTGCCTGAAAATCCCCCTCTGGCCCCTGGAGAGGGCGATGATCCCCGGGAGCAGCCCCCAGCACCCCTCCCCAGGCCGTGCTGGCACCAGCTGCAGGCTCGCTGGCCCACGGCCACCCACCAGGGCTGGTGGGATCCACCTGCCCACATCCCCTCCCACCACCCTCCGTCCCCAGCAGCTGCCCACCCACGCCAGCCCCCCGACAGCACCCCCGGGATGCCAGCTCACTGCAGTCCAGCGCTGGGGCCACGTCTCGCTGTGAGCAGGGAGTGAAGAGGTGGAGAGAGTAGCAC
Organism: Anser cygnoides; assembly: GCF_040182565.1. Taxonomy (NCBI): domain Eukaryota; kingdom Metazoa; phylum Chordata; class Aves; order Anseriformes; family Anatidae; genus Anser; species Anser cygnoides. The sequence continues at coordinate 64,555,428 of NC_089912.1, read as the reverse complement.
CACAGCGTTCAGCCCTGGCCCAGACAGCGCCCTGCAAAGCTGCTTCCTCCACCCCGGGTGTCCCCCAGCGGCACAGGGGACAAGGGGGCATCTTCTGCGCCGGGGGGAGAAGCGAGGGGGTTCCTTGGGATCAGTCCGAGGAAGGATTCTTCCCAGGCAGGATAACTCGGGGCCAGCAAAGCCAAGTCCCGCAGGCTGAGCTGTCCCCAGAGGAGCAGGCCAGCCCCAGTGCCACTTGTCCGCTGGGTGCTGCGGCTGGGTGGTGGTACCCGCCCCTCCGGGGCTGGCCGGGGTCCCCCCATTCCAGGAGAAAATGTATTGCAGAGGAGGCGAGTGCCGATCTTGCCGCCGAGACGGAGGGGAGGGCAGGGGCAGGTGGGGACGGGAGCGTCCTGCGGGGCCTCAGGATGCCAGCTGGGGGCTGGCTCCGCTCTGTGAACCTGCAGGAACCAAGCCAGGGGGTGGAGATTTTCACCAAATTTCACACCCCAACCACTTCCCCCTAAGAGTCAACCCCAGGGTCTCCTCCTGTCCCGTAGCAGAGGGAGTCACCTCCTTGCCTCATTCCCCAAGAGACCCTTTCCCCACCCCAGGACCCAGCATCCAAAGGGACACACAGGGTCCCCAGGACCCAAAGGGTCCCCTGTCCCAGTTTCTGAGCAGGACTTACAGAGCAGGAAGCGGCGCAGGTTCTGGGCAGAGCCCCCCGAGAGCAGGTAAGCCCAGACGGCAGCAGCGGCCATCAGCAGGTAGGAGGGCACCAGGCTGCCCACGTACAGCGGGTTCCAAAACGTCTTGGGGGGAGAAGCAGAAAAGGGAAACGGTGAGCAGGGTGTCCCACTGCCCAGCTGCTGTACACAGCCATCGTGTCCCCCTTCCTCTTGGTTCCAGCGGTGCGGCAGCTCTGGTGAGGGGCTGGGACAGGATGGGGACGTGTGGCAGTGCCCAAGGGGGGACTGGTTGCAATTCCCCAAACACCAACAGTGCTGGTGGTGCCCCAGGCTGCTCCTCCACAGGACGCGGGGACCAGCACACCCCCAGCCATCCCTGGAGGCAGCACAGAGCTCTGCTCCCAGCCACTCACCGACCCCGACACCGCCAGGTGCATGACGACGACGGCCGCGATCTCCCACCAGCGCCGGTTCTCGCAGCCGTGGAAAAAGAGGATGCCCCAGAAGGTGTGCAGGAAGATCAACACCATGGTCATGAAGGCTGCGGGGAGCAAAAGCGGGGGGTCACCAGGGAGCCACTGGCCCCGCAGGCTCAGGGAGGAGGGAGAGGAGCAGGGACAGGATGCGGGGGCACTGATGGGCTGGAGAGGAGCAGGGAGAGGCACAGTGGACGAGATATGGCAGAGGGGGGCTGCAAGGGGCTACGATGGCTACGGGGAGCAGGAGCCTTCGTGACGCAGCAGGGATGTGGGCGAGGGGCACGATCCCATCCCTCACCTGAGGTCAGGAAGTAGAGCTGCGAGTCCCCATGGATGCCCACGGTGCCCGGTCCCAGCGCGTCCGCCAGGAGGTTGATCATGGAGAAGGCGCCGCTCATGAGCCCAAAGCCCACGCCAGCCACTGCCGGGACAGAGAGGCCGTGACACCCCAAACCCATGGTCCCCCCACCCCTGGCACCTCCCAAACCCCATCAGACCCCGGGTATCCCCCTCCCCTGGGCCCCGCGTGGCACTCACCGTATGCCATTTGCTGGATGGAGATGGGGGAGCAGCCGTCCTCGCTGAGGGCCACCAGCCCCTCGATGGCCTTCCTGCAGGGAAAAGTGTGGTGGGGCACGGCACGGACCGGGCAGGGAGATCCCCACCAGCCCACCCTCCTCAGGGCCACCCCGAAAGGGTGCAGCCGGGTCTCCGGCAGGCACCTGGCTTCTTGCTCAACAATCCTGCCGTTAATTAATGGATCTACGGGCACTTTGCGCACCACTACACCACGGCAGGGAGCGGTTAGGACTCGGCTGACAGCCCCCGGAGCGCTGACCGGGCATGGCAGGAGCACTGCTGCCACCGCTGCAAAAACACACCGCGGGGACCTCCCCGAGCCACCGGCACGGGAGTGAGGCCACATCGGGTACTTGTTCAGCTCTGGGCCCCTCAGCACAAGGACACTGAGGGCCTGGAGTGTCCAGAGAAGGGCCATGAAGCTGGTGAAGGGCCTGCAGCACAAGTCCTGTGAGGAGCGGCTGAGGGAGCTGGGGGTGTTCGGTCTGGAGAAGAGGAGGCTCAGGGGAGACCTCATTGCTCTCTGCAACTGCCTGAAAGGAAGCTGTGGGGAGCTGGGGGTCGGCCTCTTCTCACACGTAACCAGTGATAGGACCAGAGGGAATGGCCTCAGGTTGAGCCAGGGGAGGTTCGGGTTGGAAATGAGGAGGCATTTCTTCTCAGAAAGAGCAGTCAGGCATTGGGACGGGTTGCGCAGGGAGGTGGTGGCGTCACCGTCCCTGGGGGTGTTCAAGGAGAGGTTGGACGTGGTGCTTAGGGACAGGGCTTAGCGGGTGACATAGGGGGTAGGGGGATGGCTGGACCAGATGATCTTGGAGGCCTTTTCCAACCCTAATGGCTCTGTGATTCTAATCCAACCCCACAGACCAGCTGTAGGGGCTGTCGGGATGTCGCAGACCCAGCAGCAGCACCCCCAGCTGCAGAAAACATCCCTAGGGCGTGCACGCAGCTGGGAGAGCGGACCTATTTTTTTTTTAGAAAATGCAAAAAAAAACAACAACAACAACAACAACAACAAAAAAACCATAAAACACAGGGGGTGCAGAGAGCAGCCCAAAAAAGCTAGAAGAACGGGCTGCGGGGGGAGAGGCCGGCATCACCAGGGCTCCGCAGGACGGGAGCAGGGCTGGCGGCTGCGGCGTGGAGCTCTGCCACCCTCTGCCTGCGTGCCGCAGTGCTGCCGCCCACCTCACGCCCACACCGCGGGCCCGGGACCAGACTTTGCCCCGGCGCGGGGCACCGTGCCGCCCCGACACCCCCGCCCCCTCTCACCTGAGCAGCTTGTAGTAGAGGAAGCGGAAGGCCTCCTGCAGCAGCACCGAGAACATCACCCCGAAGATCAGCAGCCCCCTCTGCAGCGCCTCGTCGCGCGGGTCGCTGGCCTTCACCGCGATGAACCAGATGAGGGAGGACAGCAGCAGCGACACCAGCCAGAAGAACGCCCTGCGGGGCACGGCGAGCCCGTCACGGGGACCGGTACCGGGGACCGGACACTGATGTGCCCTGGTGGTGCCCCGGCACTGGTGCCACTGCGAGCACTGGTGGTGCCCATAATGGTACTGGTGCCCCGGTACTGGTGCCACTGCGAGCACTGGTGGTGCCCATAATGGTACTGGTGCCCCGGTACTGGTGCCACTGCAAGCACTGGTGGTGCCCGTGAGGGTACCGGTGCCCTGGTACTGGTGCCGCCATGAGCACCAGTGCTGCCCGTAATGGTACCGGTGCCACTGCGAGCACTGGTGGTGCCCCTAATGGTACTGGTGCCACTGCGAGCACTGGTGGTGCCCATAATGGTACTGGTGCCACCATGAGCACCAGCGGTGCCCATAATGGTACCGGTGCCCTGGTACTGGTGCCACCGTGAGCACCAGTGGTGCCCGTGATGGTATATCAGTGCCCCGGTACCGGTGCCACCATCAGTACCGGTGGTCGTGTTATGCCCATGACAGCACTGGTGCCCGTACCAGTGCCGGGTACCGATACCAGTATGGGTGCCGGTGGCCCTGCAGCACTCACAGCAGTGCAGGTACCGGTGGCCGTACCCGTGCCCACACCGGTGCGGGTGCAGTACCCAGCTGTGACCACCCGTACCGGTGCCGCCACCCTTCCCACACCAGTACCGGTGCCGGTACCGGTGCCCACCCCAGCCCCCACCAGCACCATACCCACACCGGTACCGGCCGCAGCGCCGTGCCCCCGGGCTGGGTGCCGCCACCCGCAGCACCACCAATGCCCGTCGCGGTGCCGGTGCCGGTCCCGGTGCCCGTCACCCCCCGCCCCCCGGTGCGGCGGTACCGGCACTGACCCGGCGATGAGGATGATGATGCGCAGCGGGTCGCGGGCGATGGTGAAGAGGAAGAGGCTGAGCGCGGGCCCGAAGGCGATGAAGGTGCACCCGAAGAAGACGGCGAGCGTCATGGCGGCGGTACCGGCGGCGGTACCGGGGGGCAGCGGGGGGGCACCGGGGGCACCGGGCACGGCTCGGCACCGGACGGGACCGCGGGCACCCGGCTGCACCCGGCCCGCGCCCCCCGCCCTTCCGGGGCCGCCTGACGTCACCCGCCGCCTGCGCGCGCCGCCGCCGGGGCCGGAAGAGCGGCGCTGGGCGGGGCCCGCACCGGGGAGCGGGGGCGGGGAACCGGGAGGGGCGTGGCCTTGTGGGGGCGTGGCCTGGGGGCGGGGGCGGGGCATCGCTGCAGGCGGGGGTTGCTAAGGGGGCGGGGCTGCGCGGAGGGGCGTGGCCTGTGCGGGGGGGGCGTGGTTTGATGTGATGGGGGCGTGGTCTGGTCGGAGGGGCGTGGTCTGATCAGAGGGGGCGTGGTCTGATCGGAGGGGGCGTGGTCTGGTCGGAGGGGGCGTGGTCTGGTCGGAGGGGGCGTGGTCTGGTCGGAGGGGGCGTGGTCTGGTCGGAGGGGGCGTGGTCTGGTCGGAGGGGGCGTGGTCTGGTTGGAGGGGCGTGGTCTACATTGAGGGGGCGTGGTCTGGTCGGAGGGGCGTGGCCCGCCCAGGGCCGCCTGGTCTACCCGGAGCCGACCGTGGCGGTGTCATGGCGGCGGCCTCCTCGCCGTGCCGGGGCTGGCCCGCGGGGGTCCCCGGGGGGGAGGCCGGGGGTGGTCTCGGCAAGGCGCTGCAGCTGGGTGTAGTGCCTAAAGGGGGCTGCAGGAGAGCTGGGGAGGGACTCTGTGCCAGGGGGTGGCGATAGGACAAGGGGGAATGGCTTTAAAATAAAAGAGGGGAGATTTAGGTTAGATATTTGGAAGAAATTCTTCACTCAGAGGGTGGTGAGGCCCTGGCACAGGCTGCCCAGAGAAGCTGTGGCTGCCCCATCCCTGGCAGTGCTCAAGGCCAGGCTGGATGGGGCTGTGGGCAGCCTGGGCTGGTGGGAGGTGTCCCTGCCTAGGGCAGGGGGCTGCAACTGGGAGGTCTGTAAGGTCCCTCCCAACCCAACCCATTCTGGGACTCCATGGTTTGGAATTGTACAACAATTGGAGTTGGATGATCTTTAAGGCCCCTTCCAGCCCAAAACACTCTGTGATTCCATGGCCGTTGGGCTGTCAGGCCCGGGTCAGCACATCCAGAGACGCAGCAGGACAGATACCCAGGGTGACGTGGCCGGGACACAGCCCGCAGCCGACACCTCTCCATCGCCAGCCTCCTGCGGCTCCCTGCTCCCTGTAGAGCAAGGGGCAGCAGAGGGCGGAGGGGAGGCAGCGCGGAGCCGGGCCCTGGGGGGTCGGCTGGTGGCCTTGGTGTTCCCATCGCCGGCAACAACCGCCAGGCCCTCGCAGAAATGAGTTCAGAGGTGAAGGAGGATCTGGCGGAGGGATGTAAATGGTTAAACAGGCCAATGCGATCCAGGAGGCTGGAATGGGGAAAAGTACTGGGTGTGAAAGGGCTCTTTGTCCCGGCAGGAAGGCGAGGGACGCCCAGGAGCTGGGCACTGGGGACGCGCCCTGATAGGGAGGCCGGGCAGGCCTGTTTGCAGGGCAGGGTGCTCTGGTGGCTTTGCCCTCTTGTTCCTTTGACAGCCGGACGAATCCACTCCGGGGGGGCGCTTTGACCAAACACCAGCTCAACACGGTGACGTGCTGAAGGGAAATGACAGACCTGACCAGAAACCCCAACCGTTGCACAGGACAAGCTCAGCCAGGCGGGAGAGCACCGTCCTTCTCCTCCAGCACATCCTGGGATGTGACGACCCGAGGGAGAATGAGCCCTGAGGCACAGAGCGGTGAGGGGAGCCCTTTGCTGCACAACCAAAAGTCTTCAGAGCTCCAAACGTGATTTGGGGGGCCAGGGGGAGGGCAGGAGGCCAGAAGCACCTGGGCAGGAAAAGAGCTGCCATCTCTCCATCCTCTCCCGAGCTGAGGGGCGCAGCAAATAAAGGAAAGCAGTCAGGGAAAGCTCTCCCTGTCACTCACTGGGGTGATGGCCTGGCCCAGCGAGGGGTCAGCGTGAATTAATGTTTCCTGGCCGCCTGAGGCTGTGCTGCCAGGGGGATATCCGCCGAGTAGTGTGGGACAGCAGGGCTCCCTGCAAGCCGTGGAGGGGCCCGGAGCAGAGGGCAGGGCTAGATCGCAGCTCTGGGCATCCCCAGGGAGCCCACCCCTTCTCGGTGACAGCGGTGAGGCACATCCTGCCACTCTCCTCTTTGTGTTGGAGAAAATACAACAGAGCAGGAGGAAACTTCCTGAGCGCACTGGGAATTGGTCGCCTGCCATGTTAGTGTCTGCTAGTTTATACAGCTGTCCCTCGGGCAGCCGGTAATAGAGAATGCAACGGGTGCGTGGGGTGAGCAGCTCCGGACCTGGAGAAGACCCTGGTAAGTAACAGCGTGTGCACGTGTGTGGTCACACACTTGTACGTGTGCTCAGGTGGCATCATTAGCATGGGCCGTGGAGCAGAGGCGATGGATAAGCCAAAGGCCGTGTGGCTTCCCCAAGTGCCCAGCAGATGGAAGGGGACACGCTAGCGACATCCCTCTGCCGCTGTGTGCTTGAGGAGGACGCTCATTTTGGGCTGAGCTTGGGACTTTAAGGTTTCCTGTGCATCCTAGGGAATTGCTGTCAGTCCCATCCCAAGGCCCAGGACGTCCTTGTGACTGCTGTACCTGCCCCACAGCAAGGTCCCTGCAGAACAATCCCGCGTCTCCCAGTGCCTGCACCCACCCACAAAGACCAGGCGCACCCGTCCTTCTTGTCAAACTGCTTTAATATTTGGACATGAAGACAGGACAGAGCCGTTCGGGCTGTGCACAGACAAGACGCCCCCCGAGCCACGGTGTAAGGCTGCAGGGCTTCCCTTCTCAACGGATGTGTGGATTTGGCCAAGGCGCAGTTCAGCTGATGACATCCTGAGCGTGCCAGTGGGGTGCACGTGTGGGGTAGGGAAGAGGGGCGGGGGGTCCCCAGGCAGCTCAGAGGTTGTTCAGCTCCAGCAAGGTCTGGTCCAGGACCTGGTGGATGCCCACGTTCTCCTCTTTGGCACTGGCCAGACTCTCTGTGAACACAAGGGACACCCAGCCACGCACACAGACACGGCACAGGCGTACCCAGCCGGACCCACGCACACCACGCCAGGCACAGACACACGCACACGGACACAGCTCAGTATGAGCAGCCCCAGCACCAGCAGGGATGAGCCCAGCCCCTCCACGACCCCCGGGGGGTCAGGCAGCCCCCTCTCTTCAGCTTCTCCATCCTCCCGCTGCACCCCGTAACCCTTGGCCAGCCCCTCCGTGGTGCGGGTACCGCCACCGCGGCCCCATCTCTCCCCGTCCTGCCGTCCCCACCGGCACGTGCACGAACCCTTGAAAGAGGAGAGCCAGCGCCTGCGGCACGAGCCAGGTGCTCCGTGAAGAAGAGGAGTGAGACAGCAGCCCAGGAGGGCGGGCAGAGAGGACAGCAGAGAAGGAGCAGAGATAACGAGGCTGCAGGGGCGAGCTCCGACGGGCAGCCCGCTGCCGGGGCAGCCTCCTCCGGTGCTGGCTTCCAGTTGACATCCCCCTTCCCATTAGAGATGGGGATGGGGGGGCTGTGCCCACCCCGCGCCCTGTGGGGACCCCACTCCAAGGACATCCTCCTTGCGTGGTTTGGGGTGACCGGAGGGAGGGGGAAGCAGCAACACAAGTCTCCACATCCCTCCCCAGCAGGGCCAGGCTGATGCCAGGGGACAGCCACCACCGTGAGGGCATCCCAGGACATGGCAAAACCCCTCATCCCTCTCCCCCCCAAAAAAACCATCAGCTCCCCAGGGGCTCCCTGTCCCCCCGAGCAGGGCGGTTATCCCAGCGGGGAGCGGGCAGGGGCTCCCAGCCCCAAACCAGCCTGGCCAAAACGGGGCAGGGGGGCAGTCGGGGCTGGGGGCGCCCCGTGGGTGGGAGGCTGTGCTGGGGCTGGAGCTGCCTTAGCTCAGTTGTTAAGTTCGGTAAGGATGACCCGCAGCTCGTTAGTGAGAACGCGGTTTTTCTCAGCCTCCTGCCGGGAGCGCTCTAGAGAAAACGGAGAGACATCAGCGCAGCAAAGGGGGAGAGAGAGAGAAAAGAGAGTTAGTGAAAAGAGACAGTGCTGCCTGCGAGAGCCACTGGTGGGCACTGGGGACCAGTGGGGACGGCGGGAGGAGGCAGCCAGTCCTGGGACCATCAATTCTGAGTTTGGGGAGAGGGCAGGATGCTGAGGGGTGAGGATTGGGGACCCATTTAGGGCCAGGAATTGCTGCCGCACAGTAGGGACAGCCCTGTTGGCGCGAGAGGGAGACGGAGGAGACGTCGGGGCTGTGAGAGGTTGTCGTGGTGTCCGGGAGTGAGGATGGGGAGCGGACAGGACCAGGTCTAACCCTACTAATTCAGGCCGAAGGAGCGATGGAGAACGTCTTGGAAGGTGGCAGAAGATGAGGAAAGCTGTGTCCGAGAGCCGGGGGCGGTGGGGGACGTCCCCGGGCTGAGGCACAAAGGGGCTCAGCTGCAGGGACCCCGCGGCCACCTCGCACCCCCGGCTGCCGGCGTGAGAGAGCAGGCGATGAGGGGTGAGCGTGGGGAGCCAGAGCAGCATGAAGAAAACGAGGGAGAAACCAAGGAGAGAAAACGCTTTATTGAGACCAACTCGGTGACCCGGAGGGACAGAACAGAAAAGAAAAAGTCATGAAATGCAAACTGAAGAGCAATGTGCAAAGGAAGGAGGGGAGCGGGGAGGGGGGGGGGGGGGGGGGGGAGAGGGGGGAACCGGGGTCTGCCTGCCTGGGGACGGACACCCCTCGTCCCCTTGGGGCTGGAGCCCACCTCTCCTCGGAGGTGCTGCTACTCCTGGACGTGTCCCCCCACCCTGGGCTTGGCAAGCAGCACCAGGGCAGCTTTGCTGGGGGGATGCAGGGTCCCCGGTGCTCACGCTGCCGGTACGTGGGGGCTGCTCCCCTTTCCCCCAAGCACCCCGTAGCGCCTACACCTTGCTTTCCTCCAAAAGAGGGACACTGCGGGGACCCCCCCGGGCCGGCCCCTGTGACCACCAGCCGCGGGCCGGGAAGGACAGAGAGGGGACAGGGAGGGCAGGGGGAGCGGTGGGGGGGGGCCGGGCAGGCAAGCGGCCGAGCTGGGGGGGGGGATGCAGGCGAGGATGGGGGGGGGGGGGGGGAGTGCGGTGCTGGTGCCGGTCGGAGGGGCTCAGAGGGAGGTGATGTCATTAAGCGCATTGTCCAGCTCCTCGCTGATGGCTTTGTACTTCATCTTCTGCGCATACACTTCGTCTGCAGGTGGGGGGGAGCGGTGGGGGGGCGGGCGGTGGAGCGGGGAGCGGGGCGAGTGGCAGAGAGAGAGAGAGTGGCGGTGAGCGGGGCACGGGGGCGTGCGGGTACGGCACCGGGCACAGGCGGCGTGGATGCGGCCCTATTCCCCTCCCACGGACACCAAAACCCCCGCGGCATCCCAGCCTCCCCCCCTACCCACCCCCTGCACGGGGACCCCCACCCCGGCTCGCCCATGGGGTGCTTTGGCCTCAGCCCGGCCAAGCTCCCCCCCCGCAGGGACACGTCCTGTCCCGTTCTCCCCGTGAAAAAGGGGCAGGAGGCGGCGGGGACGTTTTACCTTCCAAGTCATCGATGGTTTTCTCCAGCTTCGCCACAGACCGCTCGGCAAACTCTGCCCGGGTCTCCGCCTGCGGGAGAGGCCGAGTGTGATGGGGACGCCCCTGAACCCGCACCCCGAAACTGCCCCGCACCCCGAAACTGCCCCGTCTGCGTCTCCTGCGCCTGGGCTCCTTGGAGGCGCCGAGCGCCTGGATTAGCCTCCACGCCTGGGGGGTGAGGGGTTATTTTCCTTGCTGCCCGTATGCGTCCCGGGAGCACCCACGGGGACCCGAACCGAGCCTTACCTCCTTCAGTTTTTCCCCTAGGAGCTTGATTTCCTCCTCGTACTTGTCCTCCTTGGTGGAATACTGCGGGGACACAGAGGTACGTCCGTGAGCCCCGTGGGACACCTCCCGTCACCCTTCACCCCCCCACACCCTGAGGGACCCCGTCCCCCCCCCCCGAGCCCCAAGCTCTGTGCCCAGCCCCAGCAGCCCCTACCTTGTCGGCCTGGGCCTCCAGGGACTTCAAGTTGTTGGTGACAATTTTCAGCTCCTCCTCTAGGTCACCACATTTACTACATCCCAAGCAGGGGTTGTGGGGGGGGGGGTGGGAAGCGGTGCCGGGAAATGGGGGGGGGGTGATGGAGGAGAGGAGTGGGGAGCAGGAAGAGCGGGCGCGGGGAAGGAGGAAAGAAAGAGAGAGAACAAGTTGAGAGAGGAGAAAACTCAGGCAGCGCGGGGGGAGGAGGAGCAGAGCCGCCGGGCACGGGTCCCTTCCTCGTGCCTGCGCGTGTCACCGCGTGCCACCGCTGCCACCGCATCCCTCCGAGGAGGAGGAGGAGAGCGGGCACGGAGGGTGGTGCCCAGCCCACGGCGATGTAGGGGAAGGTGAGGTGAGGGCTTGCGGCCGAGGCAGAGAGGAAGAGAGGTGGCTTGACAGCGACAGAGAGAGGGGGGGCTGCCGCACGTCGCCCCGCGCCCCTGCCCCGGTACCTCTTCCTCTGAGGCAATGAGGGATTTGAGGGTCTGGTCCATGGTCCGCAGCTCCTCCTCCAGCTGTCTCACTCGGCTGGGGTGGAAAAGGGGCGCCCCGGGGAGGGGGGGGCCAGCAGAGAGCAGGGTCACGGATGTGCTGGGGGAAGTGATCCCTCTGCCTCCCCCCCCCCACCCCTTCCAGGTGGCTGGGAAGGGACATCCCCGTCCCCACGGGGACACGCGGCCACCCCTGTCCCCCACGGACACGGCGGGGGGGTGGCGTGGGACCCTCACGCGCTGCCCACCGGGAGCCCCATGCTCACCTCTCCGCAACCTCTGCCCTCTCCTCCGAGCGCTCCAGCTCTCCCTCAAGGACGACCAGCTTGCGGGCGACCTGTTGGTGGCACCGAAAGGAAGGCGTCAGCCCCAGCTCGGGGTGTAAGGCCGGGGGGAGGTGGCCCCGGGGGACAGCGGGGGACAGGACTGGGGAAGGGTGGTGGCACGCACCTCCTCGTATTTGCGGTCGGCCTCTTCTGCTATGTGCTTGGCCTCCTTCAGCTGCATTTCCTGGAGCTCCATCTTCTCCTCGTCCTTCATGGCCCTGTTCTCGATGACCTTCATGCCTCTGAGGGAAGCCAAAGCAAGAAGATTAGGAAGAGTTTCTTCAAGGAGAGAGGGGCCGAGCGTCGGAAGTCCCCATCCCTGGAGGTATTTCAGAGACGCGTGGACGTGGCGCTCAGGGGCATGGTTTGGTGACGGGGCTCAGCGGGTCAGGCTGATGGTTGGACTGGTGAAAACGAAGGTCTTTTCCACCTAAATGGCTATAATTCTAAGATGTTATGGCTGTGGGTCGGGGCGGCACCTGCACCGCCTGCCTGAGCCTGCCATCCTCCAGCTCCAGCGACACGGGGCATTGCCTGGGGACACTGGCACCCACTTGGCCACCCCATGCCAGTGGCACCCCAGGGCTGCTGCTGTGCACAATTAAAGCAGCAGAGATACCCCAGGGCCATTCTGGGACCATGTCCTGGAGCAAAGAGATGTGGCCGCGGTGCCTCTCAACCAGGCAGGTCCCGAACTCATCCCTCATCGCTCAGGTGCTGCTGCTCGAGCTGCTCTTTGCCCAGCTGCACGTTGCGGGAAGCCCCTCAGTGGAGACCAGGGGGCTGCCTGCTATCGAGGGCGACCCGAGGCGACCCCGGCTGTGCCCCCCCCTCACACCTCTCGCTCTCATCCGCCGCCTTCTCGGCCTCCTCCAGCTTCTGCAGGGCGGTGGCCAGGCGCTCCTGGGCCCGGTCCAGCTCCTCCTCCACCAGCTGGATGCGGCGGTTCAGAGAGGCCACCTCAGCTTCGGCCTGCGGAGCGGAAAACCCTCGGTCACTGCCCGTCCCCACGAGTTTTCAGCAGGAAATTTTGCATTTTGCTAGCTGGAGCACCCCTTCGCACCGCGCTCACCCAGCTGGGACGCACGTCCCATCGCCCCACCATGAGCACAGCGGGGCTTTCCCCATCCCAAGCGCCTCATCTGGTGCCACACAGCCCTGGCACGTGCAGCCCCGGCACCGCATCCTCGTGCCCCGTAGCCCCGGAGATGGAAGAGGTGTGCTCCATGGGTCGGGGGCCGTGCCAACACGGGGTTTGGGGTTTGCAGAGCCGTGAGTAAAGGAGGAGGAATGCCCTGTGCAGATTCGCTCCCGAAAAGGAGATGGGAGCCACTTGTGGATTTCCTGTTTACGGAGGCGGCGGCGGAGCTAAGCGGCCGGGACGCCCTCCCCAGCCCCACACCACCGAGCCCCACCGGGCTGTGGGGCCGTTTGGGGCCCCCACGCTGCCCCCCCCCCACTGATCTACAGCCCGGCGCCGGGGGCAATGGAGCGAGTCGCCCTCGGCGGGCTGGATCCTGGCCAAACCGAAGCCTCCGGGGCCGGTGGGACCGGGTCCCATTTCCCCTCCCCAACCTCCGCCGCCCTCCTCCCCGTTCCCAGGCTCCCCGCGCGCGGGGCCGGGAGCCGAGGCCATCCGGGAGAGGTGGCCCTGGCCCCCCGCCAGCCCCTCGACGCCTGGCCCCGCGCTCTTTCCATTTGCTAAGGCCCCTCCTGCTCCGTCACCGCCGGGAAACGCTGCCTCAGCAGCTCCCGGCCCCGCAGGGGGGGCTGCTGGAAGGAGGGGGGGGTGGGAGGAAAAAAAAAAAAAACAAAACTGGGGTGCAAAGGGATGGGCAGTGGTGAGAGCCCGGGGGATCGTGCCTCCTGCTTATTCATGGGCTGGAGCAGGCCCGGCACCGTGCTCCTGCAGCACCCTGGGGACACGGAGCAGAGGGAGCAGGGAGCCAGGCAGGGATGTCCCCATACCCGCCACCACCGTCCCCTACAGGAGAGGGATGCCAGCACCTCCACTGACGCTCTGCATCGCCCCGGTGGGGGGGGCTTTTTTCCCCGGGGATGACCCCCCCCAAAGTGGGTCAGAGCTGCCCGGATGGGCACTGGGGAACATGAGCTCACCGGCAGCGCCTGGTGACCGGGGAACCCGATCTGCAGCGGCAGGAAGGGGCCGTTTCCTCCGCACGCAGCCCGGGTGACAACAGCCCGGGTACCGCACCCAGCTCTGCCGCCCCTGATAGCGCGGGGATGTTACGGGAGCGGGGAGGGCAGAGGAAAAAAAAAAAAAAAGAAGAAAAAAAAAAACCAACAAACCAGCCCAACAACAACAAGAAAAAAAGCCGCAGCAGGAATGAGCAGCCGCCTGGAAACGCCGTCCCGCCGCCACGGGGTGGGAATTTCAGCCCGCGGCGGTGTGATGGGGTGGCCTCTCCCCAGCAAGGGACACGGTGGGGAGCAGGGGGGCTCTGCTGGGGAGCCGGGCACAGAGCCTGGGCGTGGGATTCTGTGCCGAGCCTCCGGGGGGGGGGGACCCTTTCCCAGGGTCTGCTGTCCCCAGCCGAGCCGAGGCGGTGAGCTGGACGCTCACTGGGGAAGCCGCGGCGAGCCCACAAAGGAGCATCCCTACCAAGGCCCACGGTGCCCCTCTGGCACTGGGGACCCTGCCCGGAGCCCCCCAGCCCGTACCCACACCCAGGGGGCTCCCACACACCGGGATACACGGCTCGGCCACCCCGTGCCCCCCCCCCCCCCCCCAAGCACCCTCTCCCCGGCGCAGCGAGGATGCCGGTGCCGGATGCCCCCGGGGCGTGCCTTGGGGCAGCTGGGGAGCGGCCATCCGTGCCCGTACCGGGGTGGCCAGCACCCACGGGGCCGTGCAGCTCCACTCCCCAGCGTCCAGCCCCATGGGGCCAGCGGTGCTGCCCCAGCAGCGGGGGGTCCCTGGGGGTCCCCAGCCCCAGGAGCCTTACCCGCTCCCGGGCCTGCCGCTCGGCATCGGCCTCCCGCTGCAGGTGCTCGGCGCGCTCCTCCGCCTCGTCGGCCACCTGCTGCAGGCTCTGGATCTTCTTCTTGACGGCGTCGATGGAGCTGATGCCGGCCATGGCCGTGCGGCCGGCGGGGAGCACAGGGAGGCCGCAGCACCGAGCCCTTTGTGGGATCCGCCTGGCTCGGGCAGGAAGCGCTCAGGCGGCGGCCGCTCCCGCCGCCCGCCCTGCCTCCATCCCTTCCTGCTCCTCCTCCTCCTCCTCCTCCTCCTGCTCCTGCTGCTCCCACTGCTGCCATGGACAGACCCAGGCCCGCTGCGCTCCCCGGACAGAGAGCGTGGTGCCCCACAGATGGGGCACGTGGATCCCCGTCAGGCTGGGTGCCAGCCCCCCCCGAAGAGGAGATATGTGACCCCCGCCCCCCGGGCATGGCACATGCCCCCCCAGGCTGGGGTGACGGGTCCCCCCTTGAGGCAAGATGCATGGTGCCTTCAGGGCAAGACATGTTGCCCCCCACCCTGGGCAGGGTGCCCCCCAGCAGGACATATTGCCCCCTCCCCAGGCAGGGTGCATGGCTCAGCACCCCAGCTAGGGAACGGGGTGCCCCCCGTACAGGGGATGCAGCCCCCTCCTGAAGCAGGGCACGCAGTGCCCCCAGGCAGGGGTGCATGCCCCCGATGAGCTCCAGCAGGCAGGCAGAAAGGAGCTCGGAGTCGATTTTTCGGGGGCAGACAGGGGTCTGGGGAGTCTGGGGGTGCCCTGTGGGACCCCATGGGCAGGGGAGCAGCGTACACACGGGTGGTCCCCAGCCTCCCCATGCCCCTGCTGCAGAGCTGAGGGGGAAGGATTTCTGCCCCACACGCGAGAGGGATGGGACAGGGGGGCAGAGCCCGCTCTTGGGGCATCCCCAGGGTACCTTGGCCCCCTGGCATCTCGACCCCTTGGCATCTGCTCCCCAAGCTGGGACCTGGCCGACAGCCCCACGGAGACCCCCGGGGCCAGTGCCCCACGGGAGCGGTCAGTCCCCCAGCTCTGCGTCCCCCAGCTCCGTGTCCCCCAGCTCTGCATCCCCCAGCTCCGTGTCCCCCAGCTCCGTATCCCGGTCACAGCAGATGCCCCAGTGCGTCAGGAGGGCACGGTGCCGTGGCACTCAGTCTGCCTAAAGGAGCCCTGACAGCTCCTGGGCAGCCTCGGCTGCTCTTCACACCTGCCTCCAGGGACAGTTCAGAGCCGCTCCCGGGCTGATCCCCCTGGCTGCCATGGGGTCTGGGGGTGTCTGGGGGGGGCCAGCACCCGGCCATGCCACTTGGGGGGGGGTCCTGCAACCCCATGCCCCTGGCCAGGTGGCATGGGGGCACGTGGCATCGGGCTTGGCCCCTCTCCCAGCCGGACGCTCGGGCACAGAAGGGCGCACGGGGCACGGGGCACGAACGGGGGTCCCAGTGGCCAAGCGGCAGTGGGGTCCGGCAGCGGAGGGCAGGCTGTGGGGCAGGCTGTGGGGGCAGGCACCCCGTCCCTGCGGCAGCCAGGCTGGGTGCCTCCTGCCCTGGCCCCACCCAGGGATGCAGTCACTTCCCAGCAGCGCCCGTTCCCTCCCACCGTCTCGGGGAATCGCCAAATAAGAGCAAAGTCTCGGCTCGGGAGAGCACCGGGGCGGGAACTTGGGTGAAGCCTCCGGGATCACGGCCTGGGAACGGCGGAGCCTGCCTTTCCCTGCGCCCGGCGGGTGGCTGGGGACGGGCTGGCCACTGGGGATGGAGGGGCTGCGGGGGGCTAAACCCTGCTCCAGGCGCTGTGCCGGGCTGGCGTGCTGTCCCTCGCGGGGGGACGAGGAGGGGATGGGGCCGCGGTGGCCTCGTAAAGCTGCTGGGAAGGATCTGCAGCTCCGTGGAGCTGCCGACCCGGGGCTTGGTCCTGCTGCTCCTTGCTGGAGTGGGAGCACTTAGCGCTGTCAGCACGTCCCCGTCCCCGTCAGGGACACCTGGCGACTTCCAGGTCTCGCACGCGGCACAGCCTGTCCCCGCGCACGGCACAGCCACCGGCCCTTCCCGACACTGCAGCAGGGCTCCTTCATCACAACCCCGCTCCAGACCCTTCCCTCGAGGGGCCAGGGGCTCCCCGTCCCCAAACCTGCTGGAACAGGGCTCTCCTCACCAAAGCCCGCGACCTTTCCCTGCTGCTTTGTACCCCTCTCGGTGCCACCAAGCACCCCTGCGTCCCCTCCGTGTCCTGCTGGGCCCTGCACCAAGCTCCCACACCGATCCCATCAGAGCAGTACAGAGCCCAGCACAGACCCCGGCACGCAGCACAGCCCCCCAGGCCAGCCCAAGGTGCCTGCCTCCTGCCAAGACAAACGAGCCCTTCCAGAGGATTTCCAATGTTTTAACAGCTTGGGTTTGTTTCTAACTTTGGGCAGGCCCAAGGGGTGAGCAAAGAGCCCCAGGGCCTTTCTCAGGACAAACTCCTCAAAACTCCTACAAGACGCAGCCTGGCGCTGGGGGACACTGGCACCTCGCTGCCCAGAGCTCGGGGGGGCACACAAGCTGGGGACACCGGGGTGGGCTCTCGGGCTCTGTCTCCTCTTTCCCCCTGCGCCCACTTCTCCGATGCTGCCACCTCCTGTGCCCATGGAGGCTGGGGGTCCCTGTGGGGTGGCACTGGGGGGGGGGGGTCCGGTCACTCCTGGGGGCTCTGGGCCACCCTGGGGCCTTTGCTGTCACTGCTTGTCCCTGCCTCCTCTCCCCTGTCCTTGGCGGCCACCTTGGAGATTTGACGCATCTCCCCCGTTTGGCTCCACAAACCAGCTGGGATTGAATTTTTGGTTCTCCATCCCGAAAAGCCTGGCCGTGCCCCTGCTGGCCGCGCTCCCGACGGCTCCCCTTTAGCTTCTACTCCAGTTTCCAGGGTTGGTTTTCATCAGAGAAGGACTGGCCATCAAAAGGAGGATTTATTTATAGGGTGTCAAATACCCGGTGTGGCACCGCGGGTCGTTATACTCCGCTGCCGAGCGGCTCTGAGGCCGCGCACAGCTGTTCCACCCTTCATCCCCGCCGGGCACAAGCCAATTTCAACACCTTCCTAACATCTCCCCGACGGGATCCATTTCCCAGGAGAAACATCAGTCATGGCCCTAAATAAAACTCTTCCTGGCCTTTCCCTTCCTAGGGTACAGGGCGGCACGTTGGAGGTCCCCCCCACGCACCCCAAGCATCCTATGCAACCAGCGCTCGGTGTCTGGCCACGGGCGAGAACTTTTCGCATTTCTCCGCTCTTTTCCACTTTTCTAACTCATTTGAGCAACGATGTTCAAGTTTTCCCTACACATATACGGGTGACGCATGCCGGGGCTGCTTGTCCCGGTGCGTTTCGGGGTGCTGGGGCTGAGCGGTGCCCCCACACTTGGCGGTACCCCCGTGGGACGTGCCCAGCACCCACTGCCCGGCTTGGTGCCGGCGTGGCGGGGCCGGATCCTGCCACCCTCCCCACCGATGCTTTGCCATATAAGGCTCCCCTCTTCCTTCGCCCCCCCCAGGGTCCGGCGCCCGCGCAGGGGAGGGGTTGCCTACGTACGTCCGTGGCTTTCTTCTCCGCCTGCTCCAGCTTCTCCTGGGCCTCCTTGACGGACTCGGAGTACTTCTCCACCTCATCCTCCGTGCCCTTCAGCTTCTTCTGCAGGCCCTGCTGTTCCTCCTCCAGCTGTGGAAGGGACGGGTTACGGGGGGTCAGGGGGGGGCTGGCGCAAGGTTGGCAACCCCAGGGGCACCCACCCATCAGGGGACAGTCACCCTCATCCCATTGACATTGCTCTGTCAATTTTGGGGCCACACGTCCTCGGGGAGCACCAGATACCTGGGGTCAGAGGACCTCTGAGCCCAGAGGGGGGCAATGGGTTCCCAACCTGGGGACACCAGGAAGGTCACCGCCTCTTGCGGTCGAGGTGGGAGCACGCTGTCCCCAGGGTTCTCCTTGGCAGAGGGACAAGGAGGTGGCACTAGGGTGTCCCACCAAGACCCAAGGAGTTTTGGGGGTGCTGAGGCCACGGACAGCAGGCTGGGACACTGCTCCGCAGGGCTGGACACCCAGCGGGGTGAGGTCCCCAGGGCTGGGTGTCCCCAGGGTGGGGGTCCCCAAGGTCAGACACCCAGCGGGGCAAAGTCCCAAGGGCCGGGGACCCTTAGGGCTGGGATCCACGAGCTGGACACCCATCAGGGCGAGATCCCCGGGGCCAAACCCCTTTAGGGCTAGGGTCCCCATCAACTTTTATTTTTTTTTTTTTTGGGGGGGGGCGGGGTGTGAGGGGCGCTCTGTGGGACACCCACCTGCTTGCAGCGGTCCTCCGCCTGCTTCTTGTCAGCCTCCGCCTGCTCGGCTCGGTCGATGGCGTTCTCCTTGTCCAGCTTGAGCATCTGCATCTTCTTCTTGATGGCCTCCATGGTGGCGGTGGCGGTGGCGGTGGCGGTGGCGGGGCTTGGGGTGGCGGCGGGGCACGGAGCACCGGGGGCGGCGGCAGCACCGGCACTGAGCCCCCCGCCCCGCCGCGCCGCCTAAGAGCCGGGGAGGGGCCGCGCCGGGACGGGGCCGCCCCGGTACCTCCCCCGCCGCCCGCCAGCACCTTTTAGGGACAGGCTTCGCCACCGGCCGCCGCACCGAGAGGGACGGGAGAACGGGGGGGGGTACGGGGGGTGACGGGGGGGAGGCACCCGGGAGGCACCGCCACGGCACCCGGCACCGGGAACCCGCGGGGGAACCGGGAGAGGGACGCGGCGGTGGGGATGGGTTTGGGGACAGCCCCCGGGGGACAGCGCTGGGGAGAGCCCGGGGGGACAGCGCTGGGGGTAGGCTGGTGGTACTGCGCTGGGGACACCCCTGGGGGACAGCGCTGGGGACACCGCGGGGGGACAGCACTGGGGGTACCCTGGTGGCACTGTGCAGTGGACACCCTGGTGGCACTGCGCTGGGGACACCCCGGGGCTCTGGGGACACTCTGGATGGCACACAGGGACACCCACACACTGTGACGCCCCACAGGTGCTCTTTCCTGGGGCCGCAGGGACCCTCCTCGGGCTGTGAATGCACTGGGGACACCCGAGGACTGTCGTGATGCTGCCGTACCCCAGTGTCCCCTGGGCTGTTTGTGGCCCCCTTCCCCCCTGCAGGACCTGCTGCCTCCCCTGCAGCCCCCTGCTGCAGTCCCATGCCCCCCCGAAGCTGGTGGCGCCCCTAAACTCACAGGGTTTTGCTCAGCCCTACGGAGATCCCTGCTGCAATAACGCTCCTGTTTCCCAGCACCAGTCCCATCGCTTGCCCGGGGCTGTCCCCGTCCCCCTGCCACCCCCCAGGACCAGCGACGGGCACAGGGATGCTCTGTGGGGGTGGCCACGGTGGGATCCCCAGCGTCCCCCCCCGCACCGGGCAGGCTCTTCCCAGCACAGCCCTCCCAGGACACCCCTCTGTGCCGCCCCGGCGTCCTCCGCGCGAGGCCTGGCAGAAAAACACAGAGGGAAAATCCTTTGGGAGAGAAGGGAGCCGAGCGCTGACCTCCCCATCCCGCTCCTGCGTCACAGCAGGGCAGGGGCCCCGGTTCCACTGGGGGAGCGCCGATGTCCCAGGTGCCATCGACCCCAGCGTGCGGGGACAGCCGGCACCTACCCGTCCCCTAGGATGGTCTTTTGGGGGGACACACGGGGCCTGCGGGCTGCCCTGCTGCTTCTGCTCTAAATAAACCGTATTCCGCAGGCAAAAAAAATGCAAACCCTTCAGATCCCGGCTCCTCCAAAAATACCCCGTGCTCTAACACCGCTCGTAAATGCTTCTGGCGCATTCCCAGCTGCAGGGTGGGCTCGGGGCCGGGGGGGCTACGGGAGATGAGGGGCTGGGAGGGGGGCAGGGTTACTGGGACGTGTGGGCTCCCCAAGCCCATTGCCCCCGGGCTGCATCCAGCCTGGCACGGGGCTCCCCAAAATGGGGTGCATGAAAGCTGCCCCGGCTTTTCGGCAGAGGGGCGCGGAGAGCTGGAGGAAACAGCTTTCTGGGGGCGACCCTGAGAGCTCAGCCCGGATTTTGGGGGTCATAGGGAGGACGTGAGTGGCGTCTTCCAAGGACCAAGGGGCTGCCAGGGCCATGCAAAGCAGCAGAGCCGCGGCCGGACGCTGGCGAGCGGTATTAGTGCTGACGAATTAGGCACATATTTGGAGAAGGAGAGCCAGGAACCGCCAGCGCGCCGCTGCCGAGGGGGAGGATCCATCTCCCGTCGCTCCCAGATGAGGATGGATGGCTTTTGGGGAGATTCTTCAGCTCGGGGCAAAGCTGGTGATGTGCACGATGTGAGCAGCCAGGAAGGGGACGGGGGCTTTTAAATGTGTCCCCCCCCACTAGGGACACAGTTCCTTTGCCAGCTGGGGCTATTGGGGTGACCCCGTCCATGAGCCGGGCTGGGGCTTCCCAAGCCCGGATGAATTTGGGACGCCGTCACCTTGTGGCTGAGGTGTCCCAGGTCCACGCACCGCTCGGAAAATAACCCCCCCACCCCAGCGGGGGAGATTTACGGGGCCGGGGCTCTGGCCAGGCTGACCCCTGCCCCGTGTCCCTCCCCTGTGGATTTAGTGCTGCCATCTGCGCCCCCTCCCCTCGCCCCGAGGAGGTCACTGGGGGTCCCCGCTGCTGGCAGCCCCCTGCCCAGGGGCAGGAGGGGCAGCGGGGTGGGCCGTGCCCTCTTCCCCTCCTTGCCGCCCGCTCAGAGGGCCCCGTGTCCGGCCGTACCTGGTCGGGAGCCTGGTGCCGGGTCAGGCCAGCGCAGATTGTCAGGGGACAGCTGGGAGGGCTGGGATTCCTGCGGGACGCACAAATCCCCCCCTGGAGCCGGGCCACCGCGGGAGAGCGGCCCCAGTGCGGGGGGACAGCACCTCCGCACCCCGGGCACCCCGGGTTCAGCCGGGATGTTGTGGGGGGACCAGGACAGCCCCGAGCCCACAGCACGGCCACCGCCACCCCTGCAAGCTGAGACCTTGCAGACTCATGACACGCAGAGCTCGCGGGGCAGCTCGTCCTCCTGGGTGTTCGCTGGTGCCAGCGTTATCTTTTGGGGACAGGGGTGCAAGGGACAGGTCCCAGGGACAGAAGCGTCCCCGCTCCACCCCGCAGCATCCCTAACACCACTCGGGTCCCCCCAGAAACCCATCTGAGTGATGGGGTGGGAGCAGGTGGGGAAGGGGCCGCGCTGGGGCAGCTGCCGCCCGCACAGGTCGGACCCAAGGGGCTATTTCGGGGCCTGAGCTCAGCGCCGGCAGCCGGGAGGGCTCCGGCTGCATTCCCAGCCCCATGGCACGCCGAGGGCCACAGCCCCAACCGGGGAGGCTCAGGGGGGTGAGCGTAGTGTGGGGCGCCCCACCTGCACCCCCTCCCGCTGCCCTGCCCGGGGATATTTTCGTCCGTCTGCAGGAATGGGGCCAGGAGCGCAGAGCCCCGGGGGCAGGTGCTGCGCTGGAGCCCGGCCGGCCCCCAAATCCCCCAGCAACAAAATCCCCCCCCGGCCCCCGGCGGCACCTGCGAGGGCCGCACATGGCTGGCAGCGGGGGTCCGGCCGGCCGGGTGCCGCTGCTGGACGTGCCTCGAATATTTTCCGTGCTGGATAAGCGCCTGCGCCGCGCTCCCCCCCACCCAGGAGGGCTGGCGGCCCCACGCAGCGGGGTCTGCACCCCTGCCCACCACGTCCCAGCACCCCAGGTCCAACCAGCGGCCCCGAACTTCGAGATGTTGGCACCCCTTAGGGTCGCAACCCCCCCCAAAACCCTTTCCCTGCACCTCCCCACGGACACGTGCACGGAGAAAGCAGGAAATCCATTTTTATTGATGAAGGCGTCTTTCCAAAGAGCCATTCGTATCCCCCTACCTCACCCCGGAGCCTCGGGGGAGCTGGATTCCTTCCATGTGTAACAGGCGATGCTTAAAGTATCAAAATAGTGAGAGAAGCCTCAGCAAGTGCAAGGGGAGGGATGGGGGGGGGGTCCCGGAGCCACGGAGGGGTGAGGAGCTGGTCTCTGGGGCCCCTGGGCAGGCGCTGGGCTGCGGGGGGTTAGTGGGGATGACGTGAGCGAGGAGATAAATGAACTCTGAAAAGCAGCGGGCTCGATACTAAAGAAATTTAAAAGTTATAAAAAATACTGAAAATCTCAGAAAACAACGCAGGCACTTGGGAAGGAGGAGGAGGAGGAGGAAGGCAGAGCTGGCTGGGAGGGCGGGGAGGAAGGCACCTGGGGAGAGGCGAAGGGGTGGGGGAGAGCAGCTCTGGGGCGAAGCCATCTCGCGCCCGCCCCGAGCAGAGGCACTGCGGTGGCGAGGATGCTCTGGGGAGGCTCGGTGCCTCCCGGGGACGCTGAGGAGGAAGAGGGGTGGGTGACTCAGCCAGCGGTAAGGCAACAGAGGTGAAAGGCGGCTCAGTGCAAGAGCGTAGCAAAAGGAAGGTGCAGAGCTGCTCCTTGCACCCCACCGCACGGGACAGGGCGAGACACCGGCCTCCCCCCGTCCTGCCTGGAGGAAGGAGAAGAAAGGAGCGAGAGGAAGGGCGACAAAGGCACGAGAAAAAATCCTGAAGGGTTTGGAGGGCTGGACCCACCACGGGAGGAAGCCCGCTGGCCCTCTTAAATGGGGCTAGTGGCAGGGTCACCCCGGGCTGGTCCAGGACAGGCTCCCACTCCCGGCAGCCCCCCGGCCGGGTGCGTGGGGAGGCGTGCTGGGCGGCGAAGCGGAGATGCTGGTGCGGCGCCTGCTCGGGGCGGTGCTGCGCGGTGTCTGGGTTAGTCCCGGCGCGCCGGCGGTGCGGGCAGGGCTGTGGTTTACCCGAGGCAGCCCGGCGTTGCTCGAGGTGGGGTGTCTTAAATAGGAGCCGGCGGCAGCAGTCTGTGCAGTGAGTGGCGGCAGGGCTCTGCCCGGGCGCAGAGCGGCGGCGCGCGGGGCTCAGTTCTGCTCCTCGTCCCGCAGCTCGGAGGGCAGGAACTTGTACTGCTGCTGCCGGATCATGGCCAGCTTCTTGCGCGCCTCCTCCAGCTCACGCTCCTTGCGCAGCATCTCCTCCTGGGCAGCGATGATCTGCCGAGGGAACGAGGTGAGACGGACGCCTCTCGTGCGCCCGCGGCGGGGACGGATGGGGCGCACCCGGCTCTACGCCCTGCCGTCCCCTCCCACCTCGTGGTCCCAGAGCAGGCCCTGCGTCCCACACCACGCTCCCTGGGAGACACAGGAGAGCGCAACGCGCTCCCCCCTGCCCCGCCGGAGCTCCCCCTGCCCCGCCGGAGCAGCCCCGCTCCTCACCTGTGCAATTCCCCCCACCATCTTCTCCTTCACCACCACCGTCTCGTCGTGGTCCTGGAAGGCGGCTGCCTTCTGCGCTGCCTTCACCAGGTTGTCCGACGCTCTCTTCACCGCGTTCCCGGCCGCCTGGAGCAGGAAAAGAGGTAAGGGAACAGCATCCTAAGCCTGGGGCGCAACTTCTGCCTTGGTTGGGGAACCCCTGTCCCGGCCGGGCAGGAGAGGCGGCCAGGCGAGCCGGGAGCTGCAGGCAGAGCTCCCCGAGGATGGCTCGCTGCCACCAGCGCTGCTCATGACCATTTCAGGCACTGCTGCTCCCAGTCGGGTGCCTGCGGCGCTTCCCTCGCTCTGCTCCCGTCTGAGCAGCAGGGCAGGGATTTTGGGGCAGCCTGGCTGACCTACCCCAGCCTCTGCCCCGCCAGGATCCTTGCGTTAACCCCCAGCGTGTGGGCATTAACCTCCACGCCACGGCCACGCAGGGTTAATCTCCCGTGTCAAAACATGTCCCCAGACATTAACGCCAGGGATTCGGTGCACACATTTCAGGCATTCCCAAGCCAGAAGACCATCAGCCCTGAATGCCCCCGGGCTCAGCAACCCCAGCCCGGTGGACAGGAGCCCAGGATTACGCACGCAGGCAGCTAACCGAGGTCCAAAATACATGGAGCCTGCGTCCCACTGCAGCACCGAGGGCAGGCCGGCAGGGAGCACAACCTTGTGGAGATGCCTCCTCCGTGCCACGGCCTCATCCCACGGTCCCACACGCCCCCCCCGCACCCCTCAAACACCCTCCTGGAGGAGGCGGCCGGGGCTCGAGGGCAGCCTGGGACTCACCTGGAGCCTCTTCATGGCCTCCGAGTCGTGGTCAGCCTTCACCTTGCAGGCCACCAGGAGCTGCGCCGTGGAGGCAGCCACCTGCTTGGCGGACGAGATGAGCTTCTCCTCGCTGGCGTGGCCCTGCACCGCCGCGTTGGCGGCTTCGCACAGGTTGTTGGTGGCCGCAGCCACCATGCGTGCCTGCAGCAGGAGAAGGGTGTCAGGGGGACGCGGGAGCCTGCGGCAGAGGGTCCCCAGGAGGACAAGGGGCACCCATGTGGCGCATCCTCCTTTTGGGGGCAGGAAAAAAGGGAGATCCCCTGCTACGTGTCCTTGATACTCACGGCTGAAATGAGTCCCTGGGACCACTGCCCGTCATCCACTGCGTTGGCTGGGATGGCTCCCACCTGCGGGGCAGGAGAGGAGCAGTGAGGGCTGCTGGAGAAGGGAGGGAGCCCAGCACAGCACCACGCAGCGCTTCAGCACCGACTCTTGTGCTGCTCCTGTCCTTCCCCCTCCCAGCCTTACCTTTCCTTGGGCCACTAACTCTCGCTGGGCTGCTGAGGCTGCCTTCACCAGGGCGCTCGTAGCTGCCGCGATGGATTTGGCAGCTTCCAGGATCTGCTCCTCAAAGTCCAGGCTCTCATCTGCTTGCTGTAGACAAAAAGAGGAGCGTGAGTCCTAGATGGGACTACCAGGAAGGTGGCTGGGGGCCGAGGGGGGCACACGTGAACGATGGCTGCGGGACCCAGGAGAGAAGGGGCTGCCCCAGAGGGGGCTCAGGGGGGGCTCAGCACCCCGTGCTACCTTAGGCTTGGCCCTCGGCTTCAGCTGCTCCAGCTTCTTGGCTGCAGCCTCGATGGCAGCCGCTGCCCCCAGCAGCTCGTTCTCGGCGATGACCGTGGGATCTTCTGGGTCAACCCACTCCGTCCCTAGAGGAGACAGAAACCAAGACAGGTTAAAGCCACGCAGGGCCTCATTTCTGACCCACCCTACCTCCTCCCATCAGCTGCCGAGCCCCAGGCGCTAATCCCAGAGGTGGACGGAGCCGTGGCACTCACCTTTCATGGCCTCGGCTGCCTGGATGAGCTCGGTGACAGAGCTGGCCACCCGCTTGGAGTACCCGGCCAGCTGCTGCTTCAGCTCGTGGGTCGGCTTCTGCAGGATCTGGGGGAAAGGAGCAGGCCTGAGCACATGAGGGAGACCACGAAGCAGGGGGAGAACCCGACCCGGCAGCCCCTTCTGACCACATTTTGGCCCTCGCCCACAGAATTTGGCTGCCTGAGAAGGTGCCACCACAACCCCAGCCACCCTTGTTTCAGGCTGCTGCAAAGCAAGGGGACCCCGAGGGTCCATTAGAGGCAATCCCCCAAGAGAAGGGGAGCAGGAGCCCCCCAGCCCCATGAGCACGTATCGGTCACTGTTTGCCATCCAGTCTCGAGCGATGCTGGCTGGTCTCCTCCTGTGTGGGAACAGGATCATCTTTTCCTTTTCCTTGGCCCTGATCAGTCCATGGTTTCTGGGACATCTCGCAGCACCGAGGTCCTCATTTAAGTCAGGGTCCTTCCGGCACTCAGCGGCTGCCCCCCAGGATCTCCTTCTCCCCCCCAGGATCTCCTTCTCCCCACTCAAAGCACTTCAAGCCCCAGAACCCTATTTCCCCCCCCGCCTTGCCATCCCCCTTTCTGAGACTCATCTGCAAACACAAGCTGGGCAGGGCAGGACCCTGGAGCCAGGTCCCTGCGGGGACACACGGCCCCTTCCCAGCGGGTCCCCCCCGGCATGCACACACCACGGCACGCCCGAGGCCACACGTCAGCTCGAGCAGGGTGAGTAGAGGCACAGATGGCGGGGTCCTGCCCCAAAACCACGCAGGAGCAGCAGTGCCACCCCAGCAGCAGGCTGGGCACGCGGGCACGCCGCGAGCAAGGCTCATGCTGAGGTTAGGCACCGGCAGGCACACCGAGTGTCGCCGTACTCACCGGCTGACGGGGAGGACCGAGGGGAGAGAGAAGAAGGCAGTGAACGCCCCGGCAGGCAACAGGGACACGCGCGGGGTGGGGTGAAGGAGGTGAGGAGGAGAGGTGGGGAGGAAGGCTCGGAGGTCCCGGGCCCTGCTGCCATCACCACTTCAAACTTCAGCCCTGCGTGACTCCTGGTGGACAGGCTCCCGAGGCTCGCTTGGCACCTCACTTCTCCCCACCCTGAGCTCTTTGACTGCACTTTTCAGCCTGCATTTCCCTGCTTTTGGTGATGGAGACCTATTGTTACCAAATACCAAGTCCCCACGGAGGTTCGCATTCCTTCCCCTCCCCAGTGAAATATGCTGCTGTCTTACTCTTTTGCTGGGAGACACGTTTTCCACCCCCAGCCAAATAACTCTCTTGAACTCTAACCACTCCTGCTCGCACACTGAGGCGTTCGTTCCCAAAGGGACCGATCCAGCACACACACAGCAACAGCCTCCGCTGCTGCTGGGGGTAAGGCAGCATCCTGTCCACAACCCTCCCTTCCACATCCCTCGGCGTGGGGCCGGGCTCACAAAGCGCTGCTGACTGCCCCCACCAGCACCTCCACATTGCCCTCGTGAGCACGCCTGGACAAAAAGCTGTATTATTAACTCCGTCATCCGCCCTGACAAGATTTTTAAAATTGCCGAATGGTTCTCTTTCTGGAGGCCAGAAGCTTGCTAAGATGCACCTCCAGTGAACAGTTCACGGGATGGACTGCACGTATGGTATTCAGGAGACATCGCACGACGGCCGGAAGGTTACACCCAAAATGCAGTGAATAGCATGCTTCTGCAAGTAGTCTGACCTTGGGCACGGCCACAGTATGTCATTAGCCCAATCATCTGTTAACAACAGGTCAGCCAGAGAATTTCACCTAGCACTTCAGTCTTGGCTGCGATGACTCACGAGTGGCTAAAGCATCTTCCAGAAAGACATTTGATCTAGATGCAGATCACGAAAAACTCACTGCCCCCCTTGGAACCGTCTCCCGAAGTCCTTCAGATAAAACCATCCTTTGATTTCCCCCATGTCTGGCTTCAATATCTAGCCCTCGGGTCCTGCCCGCCTCCCTCTTTGTTCTCAGTCCCTTTTTAACCAACCTAGTGAAATCACACTGCGTAACTGACCCCACATGCTTGCTCTTTTCCCTTGCTCCAGGTCCAGGCTATCGTCAGCTCTGCAGGCACGCGCTCTGTGCATCCTTGCAGCGAGGTCAGCTCTTACCATCTTGCCAAGAATGCAAACCACTGGAAGCACCTCACCGAATCCTTTCTTCCCATCTACTTGGTTAATCCAGCCTTAATTTGCTTCATACGAACCACACTGATCTTGCAGGACAGCTAATTAAAGCAGCCAGCTGAAGGGCTCGGGCGGACTGAGCTGGGGGAGGACTGGATCAGAAGGGTGCAGCTGGCCTCTGCAGTCAACACCTCTGCCACTGCAGGCACTGCCTGTCTCGCACACCCTTGTGTGAGCTTAACGAGCTCTGTTTTCACACTGGCTAAGTTTCTCACTCCCACTACTCATAATGGAAGCTGCTTCAGGATTCTGTTCCTGTGTTGTTGAATTTCCAGCCTCCATCTGTTTATGGCCAGTTAATCTCCATCTGTTGTTAGCCAAATACTTTTCTTTAGAGCTTGCCGATCACTCCGACATCTGCTTCCGTAAGTAATTGCAGGCAGCCCTCCCATCCCTCCTCACCTTGCCTGCCTAAGCAATCAGGGAGCACGGGAGGTGCTCCTTTCCTCTCCGGGACTTTCATGGGGACAGAGGTGGGCCACACAATAGGTACAGGGGCAAGGAATGGGAGAGGGACCTGTCACCGGCTTTTTCAAGTTGATTTTGACATCGACTGTCTAGCTCAGGTCAAAGCAACTTTAGCAGCACCAGCCCGGAGCACTGCAGCAATGAGGAGCTGTGCAGTCTCAAGGCAGCCAGCAGGTCTCTCCTTCATGGCAGGACCTGAAGGACAGGCAGTGCGACCTGTGTGCCGGTGGTGACCGCGTGCCACCTCCTCCCCTGCGCTCGGCCCCGTGCAGGGCTCACCTCGGGCACTCAGGGACAGCACTAAGGGGCGGCGCGCTAAAAGACCTCAGAGGGAAGATCTGCAGAGCCCACGGGAAGATGGAGATCTGGGGAGCACCCCGTTGTTCAAGGGAAGCCTGAGCAAACCACCGAAAGGGTCTGAGGACACTCACCACCAGCACGTGCTCCAGCAGCTCCAGGTAGCCATCGGCACACTCCCTGCCGAAGCGCAGCGCCCGCTGCCGCACGTCGGCGCTCACCTCCGGGTGGTAGGCAGCCTCCTGGAACCCAGGGACAGAGATTCGTATCCGAACGCCTCCCCTGCCACATCGGGGCTCAAACAGGGCACCTGCTTGTCCCCCAGCCCCGTGCCAGCCCCGCGTCCCCTGCCCGCCCCTGCGGCACCTTGCAGGCGCGCAGCATGTCCGCGATGGCACGGCGGCTCAGGTTGGCCGTGGCGATGACGTCCTCCTGCCGACACGAGTTGCCAGCGGCCACAGCTTTGGCCGTGGCCATCGTGATGCCTTTCGTCATTCGGATGAAGTCCTCCGGGGTCGAGACCTGGGCAGGAGGCACCGGGGAGGAGAAGACCTGAGAAGAGAGAGGCCAGGGGTGAGGCGCAGGGCAGCAGGAGGGCAGGGGGAGCCCCGCGGCGCTGCGGCTGCGCTCACCGCCAGCTCCTGGCGGATGTGCTCTATCGTGGCCTCCAGCGCCCGCGTCCCCTTCGTGGCCTCGTCCTCCACAGCCTTCACCGTCTTCAGCAAGGAAGTGACGTTGGTCACCATCACCTGTGGGAGGGAGAACAGAACTGGGAAAAAGCCCCCCGGAAAGCTCTGGGATGCTGCCAGCACCTGTCCCTCCCTCGTGGTTTGGTACAGATCTGCCCCTTCTCCATACTCCACTCACACCTCCTCATTTTGATCTCCCACCAATGCCCCCTCTGTGCCCCCTTGCCCTGACCGCTTCCCAGTTGTCCTCCCGTCCCCAGACAGGCACAGAAGCGCCTTCCTGCTCGTTTTCCAGCCCTCCTGCCCCATTCCCTTCTCCCCGTTGTGCCCCAGTGCAGACCTTGGCAGAGTTCTTCAGCTGGTAGACAGCAGGGTCATCCCCAGCTTTGCCAGCAGCTGCTTTGGTGGCACCGATCAGATCCCCAAGTGCCTTGGCCACGTCCTTCACAGCATTGATCAGAACCACCTGGGGAGAGCAAGACCAGGGTCATGGCTTGTCTGTGGTCACACTCAGGCTGTGGGTGGGGTGGTCCAGCAGCAGAAAATTCGGGCACCCCAGAACATGCCATGTACACGGAGTTCAAATCAGCCAGCTCTACTAGCACCAGGCAAAGCTCAGCCAGTGCTCTCCAAGACACGCAGAGTCCAGAGCCCCAGATGACCTCCCACCCTCAGCTACAACCCCTTCATGAGCAGCCTCCCTTCACCCCAGACACCCCGTCCTACCTGAGTCTCTGGGTCTTCAGAGCCCAGGCTGGCAGCACCCAGCTTCACCACCTCCGCCAGGCGGGTGATGGTGGTCACGGAGGACTGGGCAGCCTGGGCTAGCTTCTCCTGGCTGGCCGTGGCGTTCTGCACCAGCACCTTGGTGTCCTCCACCAGCGCCTTGGCTGTCTTCAAGATGCCCTCCCTGGGGAGAAGGAGGGAGTCAGAGCGGGGTGTTTGGGAACGACAGACACGCATCTCCATGCCTTCCATCTGTACGAGCTGGAGGGGAAAACTGCCAGCACAGCCCGAACCTGCAGGTCTCCTTGGGGCTGGTCCACAGCTTACAGAGATGTGAGATAGCAGGACAGAGCCTGCCCCCTATCCTCAGCTGAGCAGGGGCTGGCCAAGGTGTTGTACCCCCCACCCTGGTACCTGTGGTCAGCGAAGGTCTCCGAGTTCTCCCGATTGAGGGTCCCTGCCGTGGCAAACATGATGGTGGTGTCGAGGTCAGCGATGATGCCAGAGACGGCGCTGGCAGCAGTGATGCAGGCTTGCGTCCCGCGGTTTCCAGCCTGCAGGGCTGCCAGCACGTGGGACACCTGCGTGGTACGAGCAGGGTGACTGAGGGAGGCAGAGCAGGCTGAGGACATCCCCACCACACCTCTGACACCTCCCCAGGACAGACACCCTTCAATCCAAGGAGGGGACTCAGGAACTGTGTGGTCTGAGCACCCCTTCTTAGCTTCCATTTGTTTTTATCTCGTACCTATCATGCTTGGGGTGTGCAGAAGACATTGCACTCTGCTGCTTTCCAAACGAACAAGGCTAGCACCTTATCAGAAGGTTACAGCTCATTCCTTCTGTAAGTGCTAAACTCAATTTCTGTGCTTTGGCAAGTGCTCATAAGATAGTAAGGTTCCTGATGGAAAGTAAAAGCTTGGAAAGGAAGAACCTGGAGGAGGCCCTGGGCATGCAGACATGTGCCAGGCAGTATGAACCAGTGTTTGTTTTGCCTTTGTAATCTTGCTTGCAAGCACTGCCGCTCTACCCTTATCAGCTGTATTTTTTAAACCATTTTTTTTGTCTGTTATTAAACAGTGTGCTTTTTAAGACTGGCTGATGGGCAGGATGCTTTCCATCATGCTAGCAAAAGGCACAGGGGATATCGATCACCTAGAATGAGCTGTAGGCTTACTGGAGACGCAGCAAATGATACACACACCTCTGCAAGGGCTGATTTAGAGAGCCCTGGGCTGCCAGCATGGTGTGGATCAGTCCTCTTTGGCAGGCTGTAACCAGCACTTCAGCAGGCAGCACCTGGCTGTCACAGTTGCCCATCACAGCCCAAGTTGTTGTTACAGTGCCAGCAGGGGAACCCATCCCCAGCCCCACTGGCTGAATTGTGCCAGGGCAAGAGAGCAGACAGAGCCCAGCAAGGTGACGGGAAAACCCAAGGCTCAAAGGGCACGTGGCTCAGTCCAGCATTGCTCCCACCACCTTCCTCCTCTCCTGTTACCTGCTCCGGGACCCTCGGGGCCACTCACCTTCTCGGAGACCTTGCGCGCGCTCTCTATCAGCTCCTTCTTGGTGTAGGCATCGCTGGGGCTGCACTGCAGGGCTCCAGCCTTGGTCACCAGGGCGGCGCAGCCGTGACCCAGCTCCTGCACCCGCCGCTTGATGTGGGAGCCGATCTGGAGGAAAATACGTGTGTGAGACAGCCTGAAGGGACACCCTGCCCGGATCCTCTCTGACGATGCTCTCACCTCCTCGTTCTCGGCGGTGAGCGCGGCCGGCTTGGCCTCCTGTGCCAGCTGCCCGTACTCGTTGGTCAGCTGGTTGGCCAGTATGCCCAGTTCATCCGGGTTGGTGGTGGACTTGGTGACCTGCCGGTGGGAGAAGAGCAGGGCTCAGACAGGCTCTGCGGTGGGACAGGGGAGCAAGGAGGGCAGCTGCCCTGCTGGGTGAGGCTGCAGCACCACTGCTTCTGCACCCACCATCTCCTGCACAGTCACTGCGATAGCCTTGGCCGTCTTCACCATCGTGGTCTGGTAGTCCACAAAGGTCCCCTCTGGCTCGCCCATTGGCCCCTCGTCCAGCTGCAAGAGAACATCAGGAGAGTTTGGCCCTGCCCAGAAACCCCCCTCGGCTATGGCACGGCAGGAGACTTGTGCTGCCCTGCCTGGGGTTTTGCCCACTACGGCCCCGAGCGCTCCCTCCCCGGCCTGGACCCCAGAACTCCAGTGTAGAGAGATCTGAACATCTTCTGCATCTCTCCCTGCCTCTGACTTCTCCTTTCCCACAGCCCTCTCTGTGTTCCCCTCACCTGGTTGATGGCCTGGGTGATGGAGTCCACCATGCCCCCGACGACACCCGCAGCGCTGGCTGCCTCGTTCAGCGTGGTGGTCAGGTCCTCCACAGCCTCCTTCATCATCTGCACGGCCTCCTCCAGAGCCTCCTGCGTGTGGGCAGCTTGCTGCAAGGAGGAGACAAGAGTGAGGGAAGGAAGCTGCCCGCCCAGCGGGGACACCAGACACCAGCTCTGGGTTTTGGTGCCCAGCACACGTGTAGGACACGTGGCACGTGTCCAAGGCTCACCACGTGCACCTCCTGCTCACCTTGGGGTTCCCACCGGCCTCCTTGGCAGTGTACAACATCTGCAGGGCAGACTCAGCCAGCGTTTTGGTCTGGTCCAGGAGGTTCATCTGCTGCTGGTGGTTGGGTGTCTTGGAGGCAGCACCGATAGCTGCCAAGATGAGCGGCTCAAAGTACTGAGCCATCTGGGACACCTAGGGAAGAGCAGCGTCAGCGCCAGCAGCTCCTAGAGGCTGGTCGGAACCTCTCCTCCTGATGTGGGCTGCTCCACACGTCTGGTGCCTGAACACCCCCTCCCCATCCCTCCCCTCCCGTTACCTTGTGTCCCAGCTGCGAGGCCTCAGCCCGCGCGGCGCCGGCCACGGGCTCGATCAGGTTGTTGATCTCCTGCACGGCCGTGATCATCTGGTTGTGCAAAGCCTGTTGAGGAGGGAGCACACGGCATGAGGCTGCGGCAAGGCTGGCCTCGCTGAGCTCTGCTGGGGAGGAGTTAGCCTGCCCCCGTTAAGCAGGGCTCCAAAGTGATGTTTGATCACTAAACAACAAGCTCTGGCTCTAAGGGCTGTGTGACCAGGAGCAGCACAGCCCTGCTCTGTCCCTCTGAGACAGACACAGCAGGGACACAAAGCCTGGAACAAGGCTGCTCTATCCAGCACTCGGCTGGGACGATGCTAAAGACACAAGGAGGGCTCCCAAAGCCCTGTGTGAAAGCAGAGGAAGCCAGCAGAGGCTCCAGAAAAGGACGCTGCCCCCCGCTCACCTCCTGGGAGATGCCTTCTCGAGGGGCCAGCTGCTGGCTGATGGCCGCGAGGGAGGCCTGGTCCACCTCCCGTATGCACCTGTTCAGGACGTCGATGGCCTCGTCGCACTCCCGCTGCCCAGGAGCTTTGTCCCTGCGTGCGTGACAGATGGATCAGCACCGTGACAGGCCAGATGAGCCGAAACATCATCGTGGGGTGAGCCCAGCCAGAGGAAACCACCAGCAGGGGCTCCGACCAAGCGCACCAGACAGGCTGAGAGGGTCCCAGCCCGCCCTCACCTCATGTTGGTGATCAGCTTCTTGATGGAGTCCGAGACGGTGCGAGAGTGTCCGGCCAGCACCGACCACTGCGGCGGGTCCTTGGGGTTGACGGCCAGGGAGCGTGCGGTCTGGATGAGGCCGGCAGAGCTCTCCAGCATGGTCTTGGCGGACGAGACGATGGGCTCCATGGCTCTGCGTCCCTGTGCAGGGAGATGGAGGCCCAGTGACGTGGACGGAGAGGCAAGTCACCCCTTCTCCTCACCCAGGAGCAGCCCCTTGATGCCCAACGCTCGCTGCTGCCTCCTCATCGCGACCTCCAGACGCCAGCCCTGCTCTGGGTCCCATTTCAAGCTCCTCCCCACCCTGCAGCAGCTCCCACCACAGCCAGGCCACCCCTCCCTGCCCCGGCGGCACCCCACCTCGGGGCTGATCTGGGCAGGAACGGTGGCAAACTCCGGGTTGGAGGCGAAGGCCGTCAGGTTGTCCACGGCCTCTATCAGAGGAGCCGTGGCCGCGCGGCACCGCTCCCGGTTCTCCTCGTTGAAGGCTCCATCCAGGGCCTGGCGTGCAGGAGAGAGCGAGCAGTTAGTTATCCAGCCCTGAGCACGCCCCACCTCCCACCTCTGCGGGGCTGCCTGTGCCACCCCAACGCACCTTGATGGTCTTCACCAGGTTGGCCGTGCTGTTGGCCACCTCCTTGGCCGACTGGACGAACTGCCGCTTGGCGACGGGGTTGGCGGTGCGGGAGGAGGCCAGGCGGCACGTGTTGCACAGGGCCGAGGTGTGCTTGGCCACGATGGTGGCTGCTGACAGCACCTGGGGGGGAGAGCAGAGTGAGGCAGGACCCGCAGCATCTCCCCGCCCTCCAGCGCTCCCTTTTAGGCAGGAAAACGCCCACGGCGGTGCCCCACCTCACACTCACCTGCGACTGCGTGCAGGCAGGGTCCACCAGGTTCTGGCAGGCCATCTGGATGGCTTGGTTAGCTCTGGCAAACTGAGTGGGGTCTACCAGGCCCTGCTGCCCCGCCTGACTGTTGGGATCAGAAACTCCCACCAGGTAGGCAGCCTGCAAAGACGAGAGAGGCCGTGAGGGAATGCACCGGGGCAGGGGCAGGAGAGGGATCCCAGCACCAGGCACGATGGATGGGGCTGGGACCAAATGCGTCTCACCTGGGCTGCTGCCTCCGTGAGCCCGCAGAGAGCTTTGGAGGCGGCGCTGATGGACTCCCCGAACTCGGGCAGCTTGCTGTTCTTGGCGTTCTGGGAGATGCCGGCCATGGACTCGCCCAGCACCTGCGGGACACACAGCCACCAGCTGGAGACCACCGCCCGCCCGGTGCTGCAGCCTCAGAGCTCACCGTGCTCCGCCAGCCGGGCGTCTGTAACCCGGAGGAAGACGCTCACCTTGGAGTTCTCCATGACGCTGTCCAGGCAGTTGAAGTAGGACATGTCATTGACCGTCTGCGTGGGGTTCTCCAACAGCTCCTTCACCGTCTACAGGGACACGGGTGTCACGTCAAGGGGAAGGGTCTGTGCTCTCCACATCTCACACCTTGCTCTCGCCGCTCCTTTTTGCTCTCTCCTGCCTCTTGTGGCACGGAGGAGCTGCTCCTCTCCCCACCCCAGACATCCCAGCACCCAGCCAAGCAGAATTCTCCAGTTCTCACCTCCAGCTCCCTCAGGGCATTGTCGCACTCCTTCTGTCCTGGCGCCTGCTGGGTGCACATGGTGATCAGCTGGTTAATGCTGTCCGTCACGGCCCTGCCGGGACACAGGAGAGACACGCCTGGATCAGTGCCAACGTCACCGCCCAGAGCCACCACTATTGCAAACACCTTAACCTGGCCGTGGGGCATGTCCTGGTGTAGGAAACGGGCAGAGGTTCTGGCTGGAGGACATTCCTACCTGCCCAAGGGCCTGTCTCTTCTGATAGACTGCGACAGGGCAGCCAGATCAGGATGACATTAGATAAACGGTCTCAGGACAGCCCCATAGGAAGCTGAGCCCCATGGAGGCAAACACCAGGACTCCTGAAGCTGCTGGCCCAGCACAAACTTTGGCACTTGCCCACCTCCCTCCACGCAGCCCGAGCAGTTCCTCCTACCGTGCAGCCGCTGCCAGCTGATTCTTGAGGTTGGGGGATGCAGGGTCGGCAGAAAGCGCCTTTGCTGCCAGCAGCAGCTTGCTGGAGGACATGGAGATGCTCTTCAAGTTCGACACCACCTGCGCCTGGTCTTCCTTGTTCTGCAAGGAGCCAAAACAAGTCACCTACAGCAGGCTCCCGAGCTCCATGCCCACCCCCTGGGTTTCTGCAATGCTTTCCAGGCTGCGCCAGCTCCCTTCACTCAGCTCATCCGCTGGCCATCAGCAGCAAGTGTTTGGTGACAACACTCACTGCACGCAAGCCACTTCCTCCCCTGTTCTTGCTATTTAGCCCACCTCCAGGCTCCATCTCGATGGTGTTAGCCACAGCTGCTCACAGCAGTCCCCGAACCACTGCTCGTGGCTGCATGCCTTCCCCAGCGCCCAGCAGCCTCCCACCATAGCCAGGACTGCCGGAAGTGTGTTCGCTCTCACCGGGGACAGGCTGGCCATCTCCACTCCCGCCTGCAGGAACTCGTTGAAGTCCTGTCCAAATTTGCCCGAGGACTTGGCCAGGTCCTGTGGGGTGCCCCGCGATGCCTGCACCAGCTCGTTGGCAGACTGGTTGAGTCCCGCCGCTGCCCGGTTCAGCTGGCTCTGCGCCTCCTGGAAGGTCTTGTTGCTGGGAGGGAACTGGAGGCAGGGAGGGGGTCAGGAGCAGCATGGTGAGCTGCTGGGCGAAGGCCCAGCACCCTCACACGCCTCGGGATGTGCCGGAGAGCATCCAGCACGGCCGGTGCCTGCTGCATCACCTCCCCGTCCCCCTCAGCCCCGTGCTGAGCTCACCGAATCCGACAGCAGCCTCTTGCTGGCCTCTCCCACCATGCGGATGGCAGCGTCCACGTCCCGCTGCCCGGGCAGGCAGTTCACGCAGCGGTTCAGCGCCTGCGACACCGCCTTGGCCACCTGCAGAGGACGAGAGCGGCGGCTGTCCCTCGACCACCCCCATCAACCTGCCCCCATCCCGCAGCCTCCCCCAGGCCCCGGTCCCACCTGCACCAGGCGCTGCTGGCTGTCGGGGTCTCCAGGCTTGGCCACCGCCTTCCTGGCCTCCTCGATGAGGTTGTTGGCCTTATCCATGACGTCGCTGGCGCACTCCAGCATGGCGCCCTGCGCCTGCGGGTCCAACGTGTTGGCCGCCACGCCGCGGGCGGCCTGGCTGAGCGAGCGCAGCGCCTGGGCCACCTCCCGGGCAGCGATGCCTGCCGGGGGGGAGAGCGGTCAGTCAGCGAGAGCACGGCCCCTCCACGGGGCACGGCCGGGGCATGACGGCTTGTACCTGTGTAGTTCTCGTTGCCCTGGGCCACCTCGCCCAGGAGGTGGGCGATGGCGGAGGTGACGGCCTTGGTGCTGTTCCCCAGGTCCTGGGCGCACTTCTCCATCTGCAGGGCGAGCAGGGGTTACACCTCGCCCGTACAGACCCCAAAACCCCGCGTCCAACACCCCGTGTGCCCTCTCACCGTCTCTCCGGGCAGAGGTTTGAGCTTTCCATCCCTGGCGGCCGCCTTGGCCTCCTGCAGGTCCCTCTCCAGGCTCTGCACCAGGCCCAGCGCCGAGTCGATCTCCAGGGGCCCGCAGGCCTCCTGCGCCTGCGGTGGGGAGAAAGACGAGCAGCTTTGCGGGAGCCCGGCCACCACGAGGGCTGTCCCTGCCTGCCCGCCCTCCTCCACCAGCCTCTCACCTTCTGTGCGGCCGTGCGGAGCTCGGCCAGGGCCGCGGCCAGGTTCTTGGCGCACTGGCTGAGCTGCATGGCGGAGGCCTGGTCGGTGATGGTGGGCACGGTGGCCTTGGCCGCGGCTACCATCTTCCCACCGGGCTGCCAAAAGAAGGAGGAGTGAGACGGGGTGGCACGCAGCTAGCCGTCTCCTCGCTGCCTGCGGCCGGCAGCAGGTTTGGGGGTACCTGCAGGAAGTTCTGGCTGGCGGCGATGAGAGCCAGCTGGGCGCTGGGGCTGTCCGGCTGCGACTGGCTTCCCCGCACGCCCTGCACCAGCATGGGGATCTGGTCGGCCACCACCTGGGACCGGAGGAGAGGAAAGTTACTGCGGGGGACACGGAGAGCGCGGGTCCCTCCGGTGGCTCCAGCCAAACCTGCCCTCCCTGCCGCCTGCGGCTCGGCCACCCGCAGATCTGACTGCTGGTGGCTGTGGAGAGGGACTCTGTCAGGGAGTGTAGCAACAGGACAAGGGGGGATGGCTTTAAACTAAAAGAGGGTAGATTTAGATTAGATATAAGGAACAAATTCTTCCGCTCAGAGGATGGTGAGGCCCTGGCACAGGCTGCCCAGAGAAGCTGTGGCTGCCCCATCCCTGGCAGTGCTCGAGGCCAGGCTGGATGGGGCTGTGGGCAGCCTGGGCTGGTGGGAGGTGTCCCTGCCCATGGCAGAGGGGTGGAATTAGATGATCTTTAAGGTCCCTCCCAACCCAACCCATTCTGTGCTTCTATGATCCCAGGACCATTGATCAAACAATCAGAGAGAGTCAGACACGAACCTAGCCCCTCAAGAGCCTCCTTGCAGGCATCCCCCCAGAACCCAGTGCTCTACAACAACTCCCAGAGCCACCCCTAACCCATTTACAGATGCCAAACCCTGCTAACATTTTGCTCAAGATGCTGCATGACTCTTAGTCAAGTTTAAAAAACCATCAAAAAACCCTCACGCTGTATTTGCCGAAATCGCTGTTCTCAAAATAAGGCTGCTCGGCTCAAACACAGTAAAAGATGGGCGCGTAACTACAATTCTCACAACATCTTTTCCCACCATTTTGCTCAGAGACCCGCAGGCACCCAGACCTCCTCCGCGCCCCTTACCTTGCAGCTCTGCACCAGCTGCTGCTGCGCGGCGGGGTTCTTGTTGGAGGCGGCGGCGTGCTGCGCGGCGGCGATGGTCTGGGTGGCGGAGGCGGCCGCTTGCTTGGCTGCGTGCTGCAGGGGAAAGGCAGGGGTCAGCCATGGGGACAATGTGGCTTGGAGGCCCCCCACCATGAATCGGGGTCCTGCTCCCCTCTAAGCTTCTCCTGCCGTGCCTCTGCCTGCCACGGCAGTGCCAGCACCTGTGGTGCTGGAGATCAAGTTCAGCACCGTAAGGCAACGTGGCGTGAACACGGAAAAGGGGGACGCTGCTCAGATATTGTGGTGGCAGCAGGGAGCAGTGAAGTCTCTACAGGATTCAGCGTGAACATATAAACTGTACAAAAGGGATGTCATCCCAGAAAGCATCATGATGCAGGCTCCTGGCCAGGACCAGCTCGTACACCATCCCTCCTCCTGCTCTGCCTCCCCGGCCCGGTGCTCACCTCCAGCTTGTGCACCAGCTTCTTCTTGATGGCGTTCTGCGCTGCGGCGTTGGTGGCCATGCGGAGCCCCTCCGCCGCCTCCCGCAGCCGCTGCTGCTGCTCCTCGCTGTCCGGGTGGGCTGCGGCTCCCTGGGCAAAGCAGGAGAGCCATCACACCTTCACATCCCACACTTTATGGAGAGCAGCCCCTCTGCTCCAGCAGCTCTTCCCGTGCGCCACGAACCTTTGCAGCCTCGACCATCTTGGCGGTGGCGTCGGCCAGGATCTTGGCTGCGCTCAGCAGCTTGCGCGAGTTCTCCAGGTCCGTCTCTCCCTCTGCGTCGGCTTTGATGGCGTTGACGAGGTCGGAGGTGGCCTGGGCCAGAATACGAGCCTGCCGCACCATTTCCCCTGGGACAGAAAGGACGGATGGCCGTCAGCGAGTCCCAGGGGCTCCCTGGTATCTCCCCGCTCCACCACACCAGCCTCCTGTCCTCGGTGCAAGCCCCAGGCACCAGGCCACGGCAAAGGCACAGCAAACAGGCATGGAAGCACGGCCCCGGAGAGGCTGCTCCATCTACCCGTGCTCCCTTGAGCCCCCCACCCACTCTGCTCCTCCCCAGGTGCCACCAGCCGCTCGCTCTCACCCGCGTCGCCCATGGAGCTGAATATGTTCTCGGTGACGTTGAGGATGGTGTCGGTGGCCTGGTCGTAGCGCCCGATGGGCTGCCCGCCCGTGGCGTGCTGCTTGATGTGCTGCAGCAGGTCATTCAGGGCCTGGGTGACGGCGGTGGCTGCCACCCCCACCTGCTTCAGCAGCTGGTCGTCGCTGGTGGCCGCCTTGGAGGCCTCCACGCAGCCCTCTGCCGACTTGGCCACCAACTTGCCGGCCTCGATCAGCTGCTCCTGGCACACCGGGGAGCTGATGGTGGGAGCCACGACCTGCAGGGGAGGAGGAAGCTCTGCAGCTGCCACCGCGCAGCTCCTGCTCTCCAGGAGCTGTCCCCGACCACTGTCCCCGACCTCCAAAGAGGACAGGAATCAGGACGTGTGGTCCCAAACCCAGTGGGGTGAGCGTGGGTGCCGCTTACCTTGGTGCAGGCCACCAGCTGGGAGGTGGAGAGGGCGCACTGCGTGGCGGCCGCGATCACCTGCGTCTGCAGCGCCGAGTCCTCCGTTTTCTGAGCCACGTTCTTGGCTTTGAGCACCAGGGCGGCGGCGGCGCTGGCCACGGCCTTGGCCAGCTGCATGAGCATGTCCTGCGGGGATGGAGGGGGTCAGCGCTGGAGTCACCGCGGAGCCAGGCACGGCCGCCCGCACAGCTCTCTCGTGAAATATTCAGCAGGGAAACATGAGCTCAGGGGGCCTTTCCGCCACCACGGCCTCTCAACGAACTCCTGGAGCGGCTTGTGTGGCTGGCAACTCCTCGAGCACATCCCTACGGTGTGCCACAGCCGGCACCAGGGCGCTGCCCTGGATAAACACACCTCCAGGAGCAGCTCGGACAACCTCCAGCATCACCCGTGATGCTGCCACAGGAACAACCTGCGCCACACCCTCAGTGGTACCGCAGCGAGAACCACAATGCCAGGACGCCCTGCCAGCAGGCAGCTTCCCTCGCAGGACGCCCGACCCGGCAGCACGCTGCAGCCCTCAGGACTCGCCCTCACGCGCGTGCTGCTGGCACCCACCTGCAGCAGTGCCAGGCTGCAAGCCCCGGGGCACTGAGCGTGGGGCAAGGAGCTCGGACGAGGTGCTGTGCCCAGGGCACGGCTCCCCGGCTGCAGCACGGGCACCCTCCCGCTGCAGACGGCAGCTACGCCGCTGCCAAGCCCCAGCCCTCCTTCTGAGGGCGTGCTTGCAGAGCGTGAACGAGGCAAAACCACCACCAGGCTCTTGAGCAAGCCCTGAAGCTGCACCCTGCTACTACAGCAAAGCCTCTGGCCACCAAGCGGAAATATCACACCATCCCCTCGCCTCCTGCGAGCAAAGGCTGCTCCTGCTGCCGTCCATCGCCCTTCCAGACAGGACAGCAGCCCGAGAGCACATGCACCGAGCTCGGGAGCCACCACTTCCCCAAAGCACCGCAGCTGCCCGAGGCAGAGAAGCAGCCCCCCCCGGCAGAGGAGCCCAGAGGAAGGAAGCAGATACACTTGGGTCTGGTGGCGGAGGGGCAGGCTGCCCTGCACGTCGCCCTCCGGTTCCTAAATCCGCCCCTTGGCCCCGCTGCCCTCCGCCGGCTGCGTGAGCTGGGACTGCCAGGTCTGCAGCAGGGGCCCTGCAGGAGGGAGCTGCCTTTCCTGGCTCTCTCTCCAGGGTTTTCTACTCATATCGTGGCCCCAGTGAACAGAAACCTCTCCTTTTGGGAGCCTGTTTCGGTCCACGCTAGGGCTGGCTCCCTCTCCCAGCACCGCCCGCTGCCTCCCTTGTGCTGGGAGCAGCAGTCATGGAAAAACAGTGTGGCTGGAGGTCAGCTCAGCAAAAAAAAACAACCACGAGGCTCCAGCCGCCTCGGTTCCCTGCTCTGGGCAGCCTCACAGACCCGGGCACAGCTCGCCTGGGCAGCGACCCGAGTGCATGGACTTCGGAGAGCTGATTACGAGAAAAGCAGATTTTCCACCAGAGCCCTTCTCCCAAGAGTTCAGCTGATCGTCCCCAGAGGAGCAGCCCTCACATCCGAGAGGGGCAGACACCACCAAGCCATGCCTACAGCTCCCTTTTACCGTCTTTGGGTCAGAGGCAGACAGGATCCAAGCGCGCCGGCTTTCTGGTATCTACATGAGAATCCACAAGACAAGAGGCGTTACGGGACCGCGGCTCCAAGGGCGGGGATGGGAATCGGCCTGTCCCCTCCCTGGGCAAAGTCACCGTGCACGGGCCAAGCTTCAGCACGGACCTCTCCTGCCGGCAGAAGGTCCCCGCGGGGCGCTCCTGTGCAAGGCAGAAGGTTTTTTCGAGCACGCGTCCCTGTGCGCAGCCAGGCCCACCCACCTGGAACCGAGGGTCGGTGTCGCTCTCCCCGATCTGCTGCAGCAGCTCCCCGCTGGTCTGGCCCACGAGGCCGGCAGCCTGCAGGAGGTTCTGGCGGGGCTGCAAGGGAGGAGGAAAAAAGTAAAAAAACAACCGTGGGTTTTGAGCAAGCCCCAAACCGAGCTGTTCCCCCGGCTCCCACCCCCCGTAGCCCCACGTCCCTCCGCCCCCTCGCACCTCGGCGCTGGCAGGCTGCGCCGTTTTCAGCAAGTCGGAGACGGCGCTGGCCAGGTTCTTGGCCGCCTGCAGGAGCTGCCGCCCGTTCCCTCCCTCATCCTCCATCAGCGCGGCCAGCAGCTTCACGCCCTTGGACATCTCGGTCAGGTTAGAAGATATGGTGGTGACGGCACAGCCCACAGCTGTGTAGTCCGTGTCTGCCGGGTCCCCTGCGCGGGAAGGAGAGGAGATGTGGGGACAGAACATGTTCAGTGACGCCCCAAAAGCACCTCCTGCGCCTGGAATTGATGTGATTCTTCCTGGGAGCACTTGGAGAAGCCCCCTGGCTCCCAAGTCCAAAAAATGGTCACATTGTTTGGGAAGGGCAGCACGGGAAAGGAGAGCTGGACCACGCTGCGGCCGTGACCGTGGTTTAGGGGAGGACGGGTCAGCCACAGCAGGGGAAGGATGGGGAGCAGCCCATGCACCGACAGGGATGTTGCAGGGTCAAAAGGCAGGGAGTGCTACTGATTCTCCAGGCACATCGGAAGAGGTCTGGGCTCTGTTAGCTCTGGTTGAGCCAGGCTGCCTCCCTCCAGTCTCCAAGGGAGGGCAGGAACATTGATCTTCATCCAAAGGCTGGGGAAGGGAGACCAAGCCTTCTCCAGAGGTGGAGAATCGCTGTTGTCCAAGCCCTCCACCTACCTGCGGTGAGGTTGACCACCGAGGCTGTGCCGGCAGTGATAGCATCCACCTGGGAGTGGATCTCATGCTTGGACTCATCCATCTTGTTCTTGCGCCACGCTTTGGAAGCCTGAAATGGGGAGAACAGGGTCAGGAGGTGGAGGTGGTGGTGGGGAGCCCCGGTGAGGTGCAAGAACGAGGAGACAGGGAGAAGGGAAGGAAGCGCAGTTACCGCCCAAAACTCAGCTCACCCTAAAGCTGCAAGCCTGTAAGAGCAACCCCCCCAAGCATCCTTTCCACTCCTGTGCCTGGAGCTGGACACAACCCCACCTCTGCAGGGAGCAGACCATCCCGGGAGCTGCTGACACTTCTCCTGGGACAGCAGCCAGCCTCATCCAACCCACCAGCAACCAACGCCCCTCCCAGCTTGGCTCCTTCAGCCCGGACAGCCCAGCACCCCTTTTCCCCAGGCACTCACAGCATCCTGCCCAAGGGGCGGCAAGGTCTCGAAGTCGTCCAGGGTGGCCTGGGCTGCGTTCACAGCCTGCATGCTGGAGTTGATGGTGCCCGTCAGCGCCTGCTGGGCTGAAGTCTGCAAGGCAAGGGCAGGGTGAGGTGCGCTGGGGGAAGCACTCTGGGAAGGCGCAGCCACAAAAGGGGGGCAGGCAGCAAAAAGGGGGGTCTCCACTCCGCGCCCCCCGCTGGGAAATGCCCCATCCCGCTGCAAAGTGGATGCCCAGTGGAGAGCCCAGCCCATAACCATCTCTCTGGGAGCAGGAGCAAAGGCTGGGGGGACACAGAGCTTCTACAGCAAGCCCTGGGGGCAGGCACCGAAGGTAACAGACTCCTTGTGGCCCTGCTCAAATGTTCCCTTGGCTGCAGAGGAGGATGAAGGGGAGGGCAGCACCCCCAGCAGCAGCAGGGCTGCGCCACGGACCACAGCACCAGGAACAGCCCCGCAGGTGCCCGTTCCCTGCAGTGGTGGGCACGGGGAGCGCTTACCAGGGGCGGCATGTGCCCTCGGTGCATCTGGCCGCTGGTGATCTGCAGCTGGGCCTGGGGCATGGTCCCCACCTGGAAGTTCTCGGGGCCCCCAGCCCCGGTGCGCATGATGGCCGGCAGGGCCACCGAGCCCAGC
Source organism: Anser cygnoides (assembly GCF_040182565.1). Classification (NCBI taxonomy): domain Eukaryota; kingdom Metazoa; phylum Chordata; class Aves; order Anseriformes; family Anatidae; genus Anser; species Anser cygnoides. The sequence continues at coordinate 64,511,674 of NC_089912.1, read as the reverse complement.
TCCGCCTTGCCGACGCGGTTAAACTGCTGCTGCAGCACAGTCGACCTGCAACGCGGGGGGGGAAAAACAGCAGCTAGATCCGGGAACGCTCACCTCAGACAAACCTCCTCCCCGAACCAGCGCCACCGCTGTGTACGAGCCCCCGAGGGTGAAGGATGCCCACGGGATGCCGGGGGCTGCAGCTGTCCCGCGTGCGTGCAGCACGGCACACTTACTTCTTCGGAGACACGGAGTCTTCCAGCATGGTGGACTCCTCATCCCCCTCCAGTCCGAAGTGGTCTTTGCTCTTTTTCTGTGGAGGTGAAGGGAAAACACGTCAGCCTGCGTGCACCTCCCAGCCTCCGCCCCGCTGCCCAGGCTGGGGCACCCCCAAGCCCCATGGCACGTCCCCAGCCCCCCCAGCAGCACCGCGTGCCCGTGGGGCACCTCGCAGCACCCCAAGGAGAGGAGCCAGCTGTAGGCAGGCTCCCCGCACACCCAGGCACTCGCCTTTTTCAGGATGATGTCGATGTAGCCGGCGATCAGCTGGGCGATCTGCTCCCCCTCCGTTGTCTGCACGGAGTAGTAGCCATCCTGGTAATCTCCGAAATCCTGCAACAGCACGGCACGGGGTTGCACCAGGGCAGGGTGCATGCGCCCGTCCTGAGCCCCTCTGGTATGTGCTAAGCACCCGTGGCCAGCTGCTGTGCCAGGAGCAGGGCTCAGCCCCTCCATCCACCCATCGCGGGGCCGGCAGAGGCAGGAGGAGCAGGGCAAGGCAGCCCCACGGAGGGGAACAACCCAAGGGAGGAGCAGAGGGATGAGGGCTGGGGCTGGCCCCTACCAGGGTGAAGCTCTTGGGGGAGGCTGCCCAGCGCTTGATGTTGGTCAGGCTCCACTCCTGAATCACTTCCTTGGTTTTCTCGTCCACGCGCATCACGCACTCCTTGGTGATCCCCAGCAGCCGCGGCACCAGCTTGTTCTTCCCCTTCATCTTCTCCTGCGGGACGGGACAAAGGGGTGAGGGGCTGCCCCAAAGCTCGCTCACGTGGCCAGCAAAAGCCCCCAAGGCCACGCTTCCAGGTGATGACAGCAACAGCGTGGGTCTTGGAAAGGACACGGGGAAAAGCATGAACCAAGGAGTGAGAAGGCAGCACGGAGGGAAAGCCAAAACGAGGAGCAGGCACAGAAGGGACACAAGGAAAGCTGGAGCAGGTTGGGGTGAGGAGCGGATAGGGACGGGAACGATGAAGGGATGCTGGAAAAAGGGAATTTTGGCCAGCTAGCACGAGAGGTGGGGCTGGGGAGCCGCTGCTCTACCTTGACCAGGAAGAAGGAGACGCCGTAGGTCTTGAGGGAACGGGCCAGTTTCACGTAGCGAACTTTGGCCTCGATCTCGCTCATGTTCCCGCAGCTCTTGTGGGCCTGCAGCAACAATGAGAGGACATCAGGACAGCTCCACGGTCCCCTGGCTGTGACGCTGTGTTGTCCCTCCCCATCGCAGCCTTCCCAGGCTCTCCCCGCTCCGCCCTGCACGTACCATGAAGATCTTGCGCTCCCCTTTCTGCTTGATGTACTCCTTGGGCAGGAAGTCCTTGAGCCTGCCAAAAGACAGCAAAATCAGCTGTTACAGCACGGCCCGAAGCCATTCCGCTTCGCCTACGAAGACACCCAGCCTTCGAGAAACCCCTGCCAGCGCGGAGAGTTTTTGGGAACAGGAAGGATGTGGGAGAGGTCGCTGCGCTAACGACAACTCCAGGACCCGCAGGACCTCTCCTCCTCGGAGCCACCCCTCCGCCCTCCGGGACGACGGAGCCCCAGGGGCTGCTGCTCGGCGCTACGGGAGGGTGCTGGCAGAGGCAGCGGCACCCCCGGGACACTCACTCCAGAAATCCTGGCTTGTGCTTCTGCTCGTTGTGCGGCCCGAACTGGATCTGGCACTGGTAGCCGGCGAACTCGCACGCTTTGTCGAAGGAGACGGGGTGGGAACCGTTGAGGATGTCATCCCGAGCCTGCGTGGGAAGAGAAGGCACCGGGATCTGAGCACCCTGAAACACCCCCGCGGCTGCCCCTGGCCCAAAGTCTCAACCGTGAGCCCTGATGGGCACGGGGCAGCGGAGCGAGGCACGCCGTACCTGCACGTAGAGCAGGTTGAGCTGCACGGGGTCTCTCGAGTCCACGTTCTGGTCAGAGTAGAAGAACTTGCGCCGCAGCAGCAGCGTCTCGTTGTCGTCGATGCCCTGCTCGCGCAGGGTCCGGCCGTGGTCCAGCCAGTTCACTGCAGGCGAGGGCAGAGCATGAGCAGGGACGGACAGATGGCCGGGCAGGGACAGACAGCCGGGCAGGAGGCCCCGCTCCCATCCCTGCCGCCCCCTGCGTGGGCTGGATCCACCCCAAGCACTCCCCAGCACGTACACTCATCGTCCGTGTGCAGTTTCTGCTTGAGCTTCTCCATCTTCTTCTCATCCCGCAGCAGGGTCTTGTCCTTCTTGAGCGTGCCGGTGACCTCCTCCTTCTTCTCTTCCATGATCTCCCGGACGAGGGAGTACTCGTCGTAGTTGGTGATGCCTGCAGGAGCGCACGGGACTGAGCTGGTGCCGCTCCCCTCCTCCCCTGAGACCCTCCTGTCCCTCACCACCGCCCGTCCTCTCACCGATCCGGGCGCATATTGTCATCAGCATGTCTGTGACGGTTTTGGAGTCATCGACCATGACAGTTTTCACCGTCCCGTCCAGCATGCGGATCTTCAGGGGCCGCTGCTTCTTCTTGTACTCCATGGTGTCCTGCAGGCACAGCGAGCACAGCTCCCAGCGCGGGCACCGGGCACCCGCAGCTCCCACTGACCCTGGGGGGGACGCGGGGCGCACGATGCGGGCTGGGCGCTTACCCCGTTGCGGAGCATGTAGTAGTCCAGAGCCTTCCCAGCCTCCAGCCAGATCCCTTTCTTTGGGTCTTCATCCGAGAGGAACAGCCCGAAATCGTTGGCTGGAAAACAGAGAGCCTCTGTCGGCACAGCCCCGGGCTGGATGGGGCCAGGAAAGAGCGCTGCAGCGAGCAGCCACCGCTGCCACGAGCAGGGGGAAAGCCTGAGTGGGCACAAAGCTGGCAAACGAGCGTCGGGGTAGGTGTTTGACATCCACTTATCTACAGGAAAATTCATCTGAAGCACGCCTACGCAATGGTGACAGTCACAGCTGAGGGGAGAGCTTGGAGCTGTGCTTGACAGCTGAAATCTTTGGTGCGAAACATTACGAAGCACGATGATAAGATGCTGCAAAACCTAACAGACAAAGCACGATGATAAAATGCTGGGCATCGCCAGGAAGGGTGCTGGGAACACGGCAGAGGGCATCGCCTCCCCGGACTGTAAAACCTCAGCAAACCCAGACCTTGGGCGCTGCTGCCCCTTGAAAATACACCGAGATGGACCAGGAGGAGCAGCCGCTCGGTACGAGGGACTAAGGAAGCTGGCACTCCTTGCTTTGGGGAGGAGCAGGCTGGAGGAGGACGTGCTGGAGGCTTACAAGGTCTCGGGCATGGTGAATCAGTGCAGAAGTGATGTTCTGTAAATCCTGCCAGCCTGTGCCAGGGGACTGGGTGGGTCGGCTGCTGCCAGAGCCCAGGGACAGCCCCGGTGCTCTTGTTGCGAGAAGCGCGATGGGCTCCGGCCCGGGAAAAGCCCTTCTCCTCCCCTCCAAAAGCCCTTCTCCTCCCCTCCAAAAGCCCTTCTCCTCCCCTCCAGCAGCTGCTGGGCCGGCCATTGGTTTTGTAAGCGGGCGTTGCTGGCGGGGAAGGGGAAATTCCTGAGCTGCCCTGCGCCTGCCCGGCTCACGCTGTGCTGAGGATCCTGCTAAACGGAACAAGAGAACCAGGGAGGCTGGCCTTTGCTTTTTTTTTTTTTTTTTTTTAAATAAAAGAAAACAACTATTTTCAAAGCCAATTTTAAGAGGATAATTCTAAAGCTCTGAAAACTGAGCAGCTTGTCTGGATCTTTGGCTCGGGAGGGGAGAGGCGCTTCCCGAAACAGGGCAAGAGCAGAACTGGAAGCTGTGCGCAGAGGGTGCGGGGATGCCACATTACGGCCACAAAACCCAGGCCAAAAGCAGGGGAATTGGGTAACTCCTGGCCCAGCAGCTTGAGACCCCTCTCCTGGTGTAGTGCGAGGAGCAGGGCAGGAAAGCACGCTCAGGATGGGTTTGCTGGGGGACAGGGGCAGGGTGCGCCCAGATTTAAGCAGCAGGACCCTGCTAAAGGTGACAAAATAAACGAGCAGCTCCAAAAGGGATCCACGAGGGCCACCGGGTAAGGGCAGCAAGGAGAAACAACAGCTGCAAGGATCTCAGAGGGAAAGAAGAGCTCCGAGCAGATAAATGGAAGATCTGTACGCGAGGTTCCCAAAATTGCAACCCAAAGGCTTTTGGAGAGCTGCGGGCACGGCGGTGGGGAAGGGGAGGCAGCAAGGAGCAGCAGTGCTGAGCTCAGCCCTGTCTCCAGCAGGGTCGAGCTCCAGCTGTTCTAGGGAAAAGCCGTGAGCAAGGGGGCAGGAACTCGGGCACGAGCAGCTCCCTTTAAGGTTTTCTCCTCGCCCTTTACGAGCAGCTTGGCTTGGGCCCAGGGGCAGGAAATGCAATGGCTGCGGATCTGTATAAACACCCCGTCCCCCTCCGAAACCGAAAGCTGCGGTCACACAGAGCGAGAAGGCATTTCCTCTGCTCCGCCAGGAATCCGCTGCTCCCAGATGTCGTCGCCTTCCCCTCCTCCTCCTCCTCCTCCTCCTCCTCCTCCTCCTCCTCCTCCTCCTCCTCCTCCCGTGGTCCCCACGCCGCGGCCGCTCCCTGCCCAACGCGGGGCTCGGCGCAGCGCCGCAGGAATCAATCGCCCGGGCACGACTCGCATCGTGAGGTCGTTTGTCATCGGCTTAATTCTGAGCCTGACGGCAGCCGGGAGATATTACAGCTGAAAGAGCTCGGCGAGGTAGCAGCAGACCAGCACGTCACGGCCTCGCGGAGGGCCGCCGGGGAGGGATGTATATTCCCCAAGAAAGGAAAAGTTAACTTATATGGTGCAGGAGCACCCGCTGGGAGCACTGCGGCTGCTCGAGCCCACCTAGCCTTGGCCAGATTAATGAATGCACGCAGGAGAGAGGAGACAAGAGACAGGCGGGGAGCTGGCTGGGAGAGCTTGACCACTGTTTCACTTCCCATGTGTTCCCCTACTGCCCTGAGCCCCCACCGGGCATAAATAAGGGAGCACAAAGAGCCCCGAGGTCTGGTCCCGTGCCCTGAAAGCACGCTGATGGGGAGCATCGAGGTGCGAGGGGAGCCCTTGTCAGGCTGCAGGAACTATCGGTTATTCTCCTTTATTTACTTATTTTTAAGCAGGCGACCTTACAAGGCGACGATCCGCGGCCTGAGCAGGCAGGTCAAGTCAGCTCCTCTCGGAGCTTTTTGGGGCCGCCACCCCGCACAGCAGGGACACCGCCTTCATTTTTGGGAGCCTGTGCACCCAGCGAAGGGCCACCAAGCGGCGATATCAGGGCAACCTCTCCCAGCGTGCTGGCAGAGCAGGACCTGCAACGCACCCATACCAGCATCGCTGCACCAAGGGGAGGTCTCCAGACCTCCGAAAGCAGCCGCGGTGCTCAACGAACACGAGAGCATCCCCGTGGATGAGGACCGTCTCCCACAAAACACCGCTTTGCACAAAAGCTTCTGAGGTTCAGAATCAAGTTTTTTCGCCCCCAGAGGTGCCTAGCAGGGACAGGCTCCCCTCTCCCTTAAACCTTCCTCTCCCCACGCCAAGGGGAGCACCCAACACGCACCCCACTGCTACTCTCTTTTGGGTGCAGAAACCCAGACCTGCGTGGAATGAAACACGAAAGGGAGGATGTGAAATGTCAAATCTTTAAACATTTTTTTTTAGGGGACTGAACAGCCATGTGCTGAGCGGCAACAGGTCGTGGAGATCAGCCTGGACTAAATTTGGCTTTGCCCAAAGCTGCAGCAGTGGGAGAGGGGCTTTGTGTCCTGGCAGTACCAATGCCAAGCCTGTCCCAGGCAGGTGAGAGGCTGTTTAGGGCACCTCCAGGGGCGTGAAAAGAAGAAAAAGGAGATGCAGCTGGGAAAGCAGAGGCCGGGCAGCAGGAGGGGACGGGGGACGAGCCCAGGAGCAGGGCAGAGCCTCGTCCCTGCACTGCACGGAGAAGATGGGGTCACCGCGGACTTACGCTGTCCCATCTGTGCCTCGGGCACCCGCTCCCGGATCATGCGGCAGGCGTCGTACACCATGGTGGAGGGCTCGAACTGCATCGTCTTCACCACATTGCCGATGCTGATCTTCAGCGAGAGGGCAACCATGGTGGCGGCTGGACTGTCCCCACTCCTGCGTCACCTGCCGGAGGACACAACCCGGTCAGCTCTCGGTGCCCGGACCCCGCGCGCACCCCGGGGACCTGATGGTGGCCGAGATCTTCTGGGATGGAGACAGGATCACAGAATTGTCTAGGTTGGAAGAGACCTCCAAGATCACCGAGTCCAACCTCTGACCTAACACTAACAAGTCCTCCACTAAACCATATCACCAAGCTCTACATCTAAACGTCTTTTAAAGACCTCCAGGGATGGTGACTCCACCACCTCCCTGGGCAGCCCATTCCAATGCCTAACAACCCTTTCGGTAAAGTTCTTCCTAACATCCAACCTAAACCTCCCCTGGCGCAACTTTAGCCCATTCCCCCTTGTCCCGTCCCTAGGCACGTGGGAGAATAGACGCATGTGCTTGCCCCACCAAACCTGCCTGGATGCCGTGGTGGAGGAGCAGAGATCAGGGCTCGGCTCCCCAACCGAGCAAGGGCTGGTGGTGGCAGCTCCCGGGGTCCTTCATGGACACGAGGGCTTCAGATGAAGCTCCTCGCTCGTCACCCCGCTGCACCCAAGGGTGGTTTTGAGCTCTGGCCAGGACGGCGCCTTCCCCATCCTTCACCCCGGCATCACGGAGCGGATTCTGCAGCCCTCACCCACCAGTGAGGAGGAAACGCGTGCCAGCAGGGCGGCGAGATAAGTTGGGACAGCGTGACGGAGGGGGGTTAATTATAACCGCCATGACACAGAAGCCACAAGAAGGAAAACCCTGCTTTGACCCGAGGCCACCAGTGTCCGGCCCCGCTATCAGGGCCGAGCAGAGGTCCCACGTGGGCACCCCAAGGTGCCGAGCCTGGAAAACCCGTGCGTGCTTCCTGGGGGCGCAGAGCCCTTGGGGAGGAGATAGGGACCCCTGCACCGGGGGGGGGACACGGGCGATGCAAACCTCTGCCCCACCGCCAACGGGCAACTTGGGTGTCCCCTGCCCTCCGGAGCCTGCCGGACGGAGCGACCTCGCTCCTCCACCGGGGCTGACCCGCTCCAGGCTCCCTGGAGCCACGGACAGCCGGAGGAGGCAGGAATCCCAGCGGATGCACACCGCATCTGCCCGGGGCCGGGCGGGAGGAGCGCGGTGCCGCCTCCGCCAGCACATGGAGCCGCTCCAGCTGCGCATTCCTGAGCCGTTCGGCAATGCTGCGTGCAGCAGGAGCCCTCGCGGAGGCCCTCGGCCCCCGCCGACGAGGAATGCAAGGCGAGCGGTGCCCCCCCCCCCCCCCCCAAGCACGCACCCTGCCCCGCAGCCCCCGGGCAGGATGGGTCCCCACGGCGGGTGCGGGTGAGGAGCAGCCGGCGGTGGAAAGGGGTTTTCGAGCGTTTCGCAGGCAGGGCGGGCTGCTGCGGTCAGCGGGCCGTCACTCGTCATCTTCCCTACATCTAAAAATATTCCGGAGCTGAGCGCAGGGCTGCCTTCCATCCCTGCCCCCTGAGCCGCCCTGGGGAAAGGAGGACGTGCTGCCTCCAGGGCAGGGTCAGGGACCACGAGGAGCACAGCATCAGGTGATAAAATTAACTCCATCCCGGCCCAAACCTGGATCACGCTGCGAAGGGAACGCGGTGCCGGAGCGAAACGGACGGTGCGAGCGGGCAGGAGCCCTTCCAGCTGCCCTGACCATCCCGGCAGCCCTGCTCTCAAGCTTTTTGACCAAAACGGCGAGTTCAGTTTTTGGAGGAACTGAACGCGTTTTTGGAGGCGTTTCCGTCACCAGAGGGGAAACGCAGCATTTTGCAGCAGGGCAGGGGCCGCTCCGTGCCACGCGCGCGCTCCCCACGACCACCAGCGGCTTGCACGTGGCCAACGCCACGCTGAAAGCAGGGTGCGAAAAGCAAAGCACGGAGAGCTCGGGGCAGGGGGGGGGGCGAAAAGGGCGCTCGTAGCGGGCGTTACAGCTTCACACCCGGCGCAGCGCTGCAGACACTCACGTGCAAGGTGCTTAACGCCCCGAGCGAGCAGCCGACGCGCTCCCAGCGGCCTGTAAAGCAGAAGTGGTCTACTGCTATTTGCAGCAGCGCGCCTCGAAACCCCACGGCAATCTGGCGGAGGCTCGTCACGTGAGGCTTGCGAATCGGTGCGGGTGCCTCCCCGCAGGCGCAGCGCCCCGCCGGAGGGGGGGGTGGGCACACCGGGGCCGGGAGCGCGCACGGAGCGAAGGGCGACGGTGGGCAACGGGGCGGCCCGAACGGGCGACGCGCGCACGGCGATGGGAGAGCACGGCCAGCCTCGCGCCGTCCCTCGGGACGGGATGGGGGGAAAAAAAAAAGTTAAATAAAAAGGAGAAAAAAAAAAAAAAAGGGGGCTATGCGAACGCACACCGAATTTTCTGGCTGGGCTCCAGGGGAGGCAAACAAGCCAGCGGCTGCCCGCTGGCAGGCGAGGGCAGACGGGGCGGCCGGAGGCACTTGTGCGGCGAGCCCCGGTGACGCAGCGGGTGCCTGCCCTCCCCGCGCGCGCCTCCCGGCACCGGGCTTCGCGTCCCTGGGCAGGGAAAAAAAAAATAAAAAAATAAAAAAAAAAAAACGAAGTTTCACGTCGGTAATGACAACGATAAAAACCGCAAAAAGTTTTTGGCTCTGCCGTGCGGGAGGCACGGCGGCGGCACGCTCCCAGGAGCCGCGGCCCCGCGCCGAACGGACCCGTTCCCCGATTTTCCCCCGTTTTCCGGGCCCGTTTCCCAGTTTTCCCTATTTTTGCCCCACGGCAGCCGCAGGGGGCTGCGGGTGCCCCCGGGAAGGGGCCCGTCCCCGGTGCAGGAAGCTCCCCCAGCCCTTCCGCCCGCGGTCGCAGCCCCGCCGCGGGGGCTCGGTGGCGAGGCAGGATCCGGGGAGCTCCGGGATTTTAATTTATTACTTTTTTTTTCTTTTTTTCTTTCTTTTTTTTGTTGGGGGTGGGGTGGGGTTGCTTTTATTCCTTTTAACCAGCCGCGACGCCCGCCGGCCGCAGCCCAGCCCTCGGGGTTAACTTGTCACCGGAGGGCACGGAAATCCCAGCCGGCGGGGAGGTGCGCGCCGGCCCCGTTTTCGCCCCGATTTTGCCCGGTTTCACCCCGTTTTGCCCGTCTGCGAGCTGTCAGCCGGGGATAAGCCTTCCTCCTCCTCCTCCTCCTCCTCCTCCTCCTCCCCGCCCGCGGGGTCACGGCGCGGCGGCTCCGCTACCGAACGCGGGGGCTGCCGCCGGTGGCCGGCCCCGGGGCACCGGGAGGAGGACGAGGAAGAGGAGGAGGAGGAGGAGGATGGGGGGGGGGGGTACACCCACACGGTGCCCCGACCCCCGACCCGCAGCCTGCCCCCCCCCCCCCCCCCACGGTGAGAACCGGGGGGGGCTGTCCCGGTGCCCCGGCCCCCCCCCGGTGCCGGGACGCCCCGCGGCGAGCCGTGCCCGCTCCCCCGGCCCCGTGTACCTGGAGCAGCGCGCCGGGCCCGCCGAGCCTGTGCGGCAGCGGGGCGGCACCGCCCGCTTCCCGCCCCCCCGCCCCCCCCCCCCACCCCGTTCCCCCGCCGCGCATGCGCCGGGACCGGGCGGAGCGGGGCGGAGCAGCGCGGAGCGGGGCCGGACCGAGCCCGCCCCCCCCCCCCCTCCCCGTCCGGTCCCCGGGCATCGCCCCGCGGCGCCTCGGTAGCGATCGTGTCCCCGCCATCCCCGCCCCTCCCCCCCCCCCCCCCCCATCCCCGCCCCGGTGCCGCCGCCGCCGCGCGCGCTCCCGCGTCACCGGGAGGGGCGGGGCCGCACCGGGCGGGGCGGGGGGCGCGCGGGGGGTGCCGGGAGCGCGCTGACGTCAGCGGCGGGCGGGGGAGGAGGCGCTGAGGGGGAGGGCGCGATCGGTGCCGGTCCCGTCACGGAGCCGCTCCCCTCACGGAGCCGCTCCCCTCCCGCTCCCGTTACCGCTCCCCCAAGCCTCGGTGCCCCCCCCCCCCCACCCCGAGCTGTCCCACAGCCCCCCCCCGCCCGCCCCGTGCCCGCCGCCCGGTGGCTGAGGCCTGCTCCCGGCGCCGCCCGCTGCCCGCCTCGCCCATGGCGTGCCCGCAGCCCCCGGCGGAGCAGGACCTGCTCGGGTTCCTCCTCGGCGGTGAGGAGCCCGGGGACGGCCTCCTGCTGGAGGAGTGGGGCCTGCCCGGCGCCGAGGTGAGCTGTACCGGGGGGGGGGGGGGGGAGGCTCCTCACGGGGGGCGGGGTCAGGTTTGGCTCCGTGCTCACCGAGGGTTTTTATTTTATACCATTTTATACCATTTTATACCATTTTATACCATTTTATACCATTTTATACCATTTTATACCATTTTATACCATTTTATACCATTTTATACCATTTTAAATCATCTTATACCATCTTATACCATCTTATACCATTTTTTATTTTATATTACTTTATATTATTTATTTTATATTTTATTTTATTTTATTATCTTTTTTCTCCGCAGCTGCTGAGCGAGGAGATGGACGACTTCATCAGCCGCCTGCTGAGCCCCTTCGAGGACGAAGCGGGGTTGCTGCAGGGCTGCTCGCCGGCTGACAGCGACAGCGGCATTTCCGAGGACCAGAGCCTGTCCCGCAGCCCCGGCAGTGACCTGGCCGGCAGCCCTCAGAGCTCCGACATCGTGCAGGTTGATCACAACTATTCCCTCCACCAAGGCTGGCCGGCGCTGGAAAGCGTGAGGGCGGACACGGCGGAAGGAGATGTTTCCATCGACCTTGGTAAGCGATGTGGGGGGTCCTTCAGGCCCAGCTGCGGGTGGTGCTGTGCCTGAAAAAAAGAAGAAAAGGGTGCGGAAAAGCACCCTGACACAGAGGTCTGCTGTGGGGGCACGGAGTAGTGATGGAGAGACTTCTATCATGCCTTTCTGCTGCCATAAAATCGCAATTTCACGCTACTCGGATGTGGCTGGTGAGGTTTTTGTGCTGCTTCACTGAGGCCCGCAGCTCGACTCTCCCTTCCTTCCCCAGAGACATGGACGGGTTTGGAAAGCATGGCTGAGGCACTGGAAGCGAGCTCCAGTTTCCCAGTTGCTGTTGACGTGGATGCTGGACCCCAGCTCGTGCCCGGAGCCACCGTGCAGGTACTGACTGCTGTGCCTAAGGAAGCGTGTGTTGGTGGGCCCAGCCTTTGCTGTTCATCACATCTTCCCTTTTCTCCGGGGAAGGGAGAAATTGCTCTGAGGAATGTCTTTGGGGAAAGCTTTGGGAGAGCTTATCCTGGTTCTGCATGCCTTCTCTGCTCTGGGGTGGGCTCCGTCCCTTTACCTGGATTTTCAGTAGGTATATTTCTGCCGTTTTCTAGCCTGACTTCCCAGAGCTGGTGCTGACTGAGGAGGAGAAGCAGCTCCTGGAGAAGGAAGGTGTTTCGTTACCGACCTGTCTGCCACTGACCAAAGTGAGTCCTCACTGCTGCCTGTCACTCACAGACAGACTTTGGTTCCTCAAGCGCTTCAGCGCTGAAAACGCAGGACGGTGCCTCGGTGGGGCCACGTGTGGCAGGGCTCGGGGTCCTGCTCCTCCCCTCAGGGCCCTGGCTCTTGGTCTCCCCCCTTGCGACTGACTGCAGGAGGCAGTAACACCACAAGTGCTTTCGGCCTTCTTCCCGCTTGCCTGGTGGCTCGTGCGCTGCGTGCTTTTCATCTTCCTTGGGTTTATTTTATTGCTCTGGTACACCAGGAAGCTGCCGGTCTTATCAGCAGGCCAGAGTTTGCCTGGCAGCTTGTGCATTCATTCAGTGGCGTGGGAGGAGCAGGGGACAAAAGTACACAGGTTTCTGCTTTCTAGGCTGAGTGCAGCGCAGCATTTGTGGGGGCTGGGCTGCCATCAGCCTGGGGTGGCTGCTGATGAGGAATGGCTCTTGCAGGCTGAGGAGCAGCTCCTGAAGAAAGTGCGCCGGAAGATCCGGAACAGGCAGTCAGCCCAAGACAGCCGTCGCAGGAAGAAGATCTATATGGATGGCCTGGAAAACAGGTACGGGCGCGCAGCAGCTGTGCTCTGCTGCTGCTGGGGTCGTGCCTCCACGGGCAGAGAGCGAGCAGACCCCGCGGGGGGCTCAGAAGCTCGGGGCATGGCCTGCCTGCCCTGTTAGGCTTGGGGGAGGCACGGAGCTTGCTCAGTTTGAGCCCGGTGCTGGCCAGACCCCGCAGTGTTTGTGTCTGCCCCAGCCACACAGAGGTTCTGGCTGTCCCCTGAGGAAAAACCCCGGCGAAGTCCCTGCAGCTGACTAACAAACCTCTCTGTTTTTCCCCTGTGGTGTTCGTCTGTCCCGGGCAGGGTGGCAGCCTGCACGGCTCAGAACCACGAGCTGCAGAAGAAGGTGCAGCTCCTGCAGAAGCAGAACATGTGAGTTCTCTTGGTTGGACGTGGCCGGAGATGTGGTGGGGAGGGTTGTTCCCCTGCCTGGGGCTGTGGCCCGTCGCTGGCTGCGAAAGGGGAGGAGGGACGTGCAGCTCGTGGCCCGACCGCTGCGCCAACGCGTTGTGCCTGCTCTCCTGCAGGTCTCTGCTGGAGCAGCTGCGCAAACTGCAGGCCTTGGTGAGGCAGTCCACCACCAAAACCACCACAGCGAGCACCTGCGTCATGGTGAGTGGCTTCAGCCCGCTTTGGGAAGGGGTCTCGGCCGCCCCTGTAAATCTGGGCGGCAGGCGTTTATTGCGGCCGGTAATGCCTGTTCACGTCCTTTTGCTGAGAGCTCTGCTGATCTCTGTTCCCAGGTCCTGCTTCTGTCCTTCTGCCTCATCCTCTCGCCCAGCCTCTACTCGTTCGGGAGCAGAGGGCCGCAGCCGGAGCTCAGAGGTGAGTGCCCAGGGGGCTGAGCATGGTTCCGGGGAAAACGGGGCAGAGCACTTCCCACAGAGCCCAAATTCCTGGGCACTTCCAACCCGAGAGCCCCTGGGATGAGCGTTGGTTTGCCTTCCCTTTCCCAGCCCGGCTCCAGACCCTTCCCTTTCTCAGCCCAGGGTTAGGGGTGACACCAGAACTGCTCAAATCCGCCGCCGCGGGGAGCACGGGCTGTGCTCGTGCCTGGCGGCTGCGCAGCATCCTCTTTCCCCGCCTCCCCGGGGAGGAGTGTTCTCCTCTCATGGGCTCGGCGGTGGCCTGTGCTCTGTAGGACTGCGAGAGGTTGACGCATCCCGCTCTCGAGGCAGGGATGACGAGGCAGCTCTTCCTCTTTTTGCAGTGCTATCGCGGCAGATTCGCGAGTTCCCGAACCAGGCTTGGCAGGCAGCACGAGGCAGGCAGGAGGAAGCTGCGCTGGAGGGGCTCAGCCCCAAGCCCGAGGACACCTCGCTGCTGGGCAGCCTCAATCGGTCACGGGAAGAGGGGCAGAGTCCACCCAAGCCCGATCCGAGATCCGCCTTCAGCGGCAACTCGTCCTCTGACCCTCCTGCGACAGCGGGCTCCGAGCTGGGCCCTCCCCAGCCGCAGGAGCAGCGCTCCCGGAGCGACCCCTTGCAGTCGGAGGTGCTGGCGCCGTGGAAAGCCAAGAGCCAGGAGTGGGTGGAGCACACCGCCAGCGTGGTCATCCAGCAGCACCACGCCGACGAGATGTGACCCTCACCTCCTGCTTGCTGCCTGCCGGGGTGAGGCCGGACGCCCCGTCGGGGAGGGACAAGCAGAGCCGCGTTAGCGGAGAATCCGTCGGAGCAAACACTTTTTAAATCATCTCCTGGTTGCTGGCATCTCAGAGGGTTTAACAGAGAGGAAGCGTTGTGCCGATGATCTATTCCTACACCCTGCTTTGTGTATCTCCAACGGGAGCCTGCCCGAGATGGGGTGGGAAGCTCTGGGAGCTTCGTTCCGCTGTGGTGCAGAGGGTGAAGGTGAAGGCTTGGTCCCGCTCTCCGTGCCGCGTCTGGTGGCCACGAGCACTTCTTCTTGTCCCTCCCCAGTGATCCCACAGCGCTGTCTGGTGTTTGGGCACGAGATGGCAAGCGGGGTGCTGACTTCAGTGCCCTGCAGGGAGTGGTCCTGCCCTTGAAACAGCCCTGGGGCTTCCCCTGATTCTGCTAGCCGCTGAGCCATGGGCTCGCTGCTGGCCGGGCTAGAGGAGGTGACGGGGAGTCGTTCCCAAGCTGTGTGAGCCAGTTCCCCTCGCAGGGGCCCAGCCTTTCCTCTCCCACACCCCTGAGCTGAGCTTCTGCCCCTCGGGCAGAAGGGATGAGGCTGCCACGGGGGAGCAGAGCCGAGAGCTGCGGGGCCTCTTGCTCGTCCGAGGGCTTTCCTGTCCCCTTGGCCAGGTCCGGAGCGGTGCTGAGCGCCCCGGCTCTGCAGCCAGCTGGCTCTGGCCGCTCTGCGAGCTGGGGCTTGGTGTCCTCCCTGCAGTACAGCCCAGTGGTACCTGCTGAGCACCTCCTTCCCCTGCTTCGGATCTCAGCCCGTGAGGACGTTTCCTCGTTATCGAAGTGTAAATAAGTATTAACGAAGTGTAAATAAAACCTGCTCTCTGTGCAGCTCTGCTCTCCCTGCTCCTTTCCGTCTGGGGCTGGGCTGAGCAGGTGAGGCTGGGCGTGGGGCTGGGAGCGTCGCAGAAGCACCCCGAGTGCAGGAGCCCCTCTCCCAGCCCAGCAGAGGCCGGGGACGTGTGACACCCTCCGAACAGTTCGGGAGGAACGGGTGCTGCCGGCACCCACGTGTGTGACGGCTGTGTGCAAGCAGTGGCGGCAGCAGGGCCTGCAGTGCGGCGATGCACGGCAGAACCGAGCGGCTTCCCCTGGAGGAAGTGCAAGGAGCCGCTGTCTGCCCCCACCTCTGCTTTCGTAAGGAGAAGCTGCACAATCGCAGGAAGTGGAGCAAAGCTGGAGTGGTGCAACAGCCCCGTCCCTTCGGCTGGGGGGCGATGGTTGCTAAACGAGGGCTGTGTGCTGAGCTCTGTCGGGGTCGCTGAGGCGTCAGAGGCTCCTGAGCTCAGGCTGCAGCGCCCAGCACGGGGCTTGGGGTGCAGGAGCCCGGGGAAGCAGGCGTGCTTATGGCAGAGAAGCACTGGAAGAGGCGTTGTGCGGGTGGGCGAGAAGTAAAATTGTTTGCTTTGTCTCCGCTTGCGAGAAGAAGAAGCGGAAGAGTGCGGCTCGCCCACGGGCTGTGCCTCGGGACAGGTGGCAGCACACTTCTGCTTCGAGGATGAGGTGACCCCCGGGGAGGCAGCCGCTGCTCCTTCCCCAGCCGCCTCCTGCGGCGGCAGGTCGGTCTAGGAGCCCAGAATTGCTTTTGTTTCATTTTCTGCAGTTCAAGGGCAGGGTGTGTAACGCCACCGATGCCAGCGGGAGTCCCAGACGCTGGCCCAGGGCTGATCGATATCCGTGTGAGTCACGCAAAACAAAACCTGGCGGTGTAGCCGGCAGTGCCGGGGCTGGACGGGCACCGGCACCGGCGCCTGGCGCTGCGCCCCGCACCTGCCACCCGGCCGAGCGTCAGGAGGGGAGAGCTGGGGTGTCTCAGAGCCCGCATCAGGTCCAGGTACTGCCACAGAGACGTTTTGGGGTCGGTGCCCTGCACCCTCAGCCTGTGCCACCCCAGTAATGATGTTTTTTCACCGCTTTCTGTGCTCTTGTGCCTGCCCCGCCGCGAGCGGCTATGAGCCAGCAAGGGGAAGGAAGCGTGGCACGGGCCTCGCGCCGCGGGGCGAGGGGCAGCGATGAGAAAAATGCCAGGAACGAGCCCTTCAGACGTGTGTTGTTCCCGTCAGGCAGAGGAACAGGAGGAGCCTGCTGTTTCTGTGACCCCCCCGCACTCCTCGTCCTCGCTGAGGACTGTCCCTGACAGCTCTTCTCCTCGCACGCCGCGGGTGGCACGGGGCGTGCTGAGGTGCGGGGAGTGCTGCCGGCGCTGCCACAACGCTGTCCCCAGCTCGTGCGGGGCTGAGCAGGGTCCTGCTCCCCTGGAGATGGTGGGGACCTCGGGACAATCGTGGGATGGGGGTCACAGACGGGGGACGGGTGCTGGGAGAGGCACTGGGGTGCCACAGGAGGACGTCCTGGCAGACGGGATGTGAGAAGACAAGAGACAAAGGACGTTTTGCAGCAAAGCTTTATTGGGAGCAGAGGAAGGGGCAGGAGCTGGGTCTGCAGCCCAGCACCGACACCGGCTTGGGTCCCCGCGGGGCCGCCCTCACTCCCAGCGCTTGTGCAGGCGGGTGAAGACGTTGGTGCCGACCCTGTGGGGACAGAGCAGGAGACGTCAGGCAGGCAGCATGGGGCCACTGCGCCGCTGCCCGGGCCCTGTGCCTCTGCCCCGGGCTCACCTGGTGGCTTTCCAGTCGTCATTGATGCTGTCGACGTGTGACCGCAGGAGCCACATGGTCTTCAGGACCTCCTTGCCGTCCTTGTCCACGAAGCACTGGCCCGTGAAGACGGTGTTGGCGTCTGCGGGGAAGGGCAGGTGAGGGGAGCGTGGCCGGGGCCGTGAGCCCCGAGCTGGACAGTGCCGGAGCCATGGCTCCTTGGGGACAGCTCGCTCGGGCTGTCCCTGCCCTCTGGGGACGGTGGTGTTGGGGAAGGCGGGCAGGGAGGGACGGGGGCTGCATGGAGATGGGCAGAGAGCAGCGGACTTCAGCCCCAGCCCCTCCTTTGTGTCCTGCGACCAGGAGGTGACCGAGCCCAGTGGCTCTGGGAGCAGGGATGGGGAACCACTGGGGACACAGCAGGGGACAGGGGAAACATAGGGGACACCTATGGCAGGGATCATCGGGGTGCTGCAGGGAAGGGCAGGAAAGCATCAGTGATGGGGTCAGGGGCAGCACAAGGAGGGATGGGAAGCACTGGGGACACCGCAGGGAGGCTGGGCAAGGAGAATAACCTGAAAAGCTCCAGTTGACGGTGAAGCCGAAGGTGGGCTGGCTCTTCTGGTTGGTGCTGTGCTGGTTTCCCTTCAGCGGTGACAACTTGATCTCGTTTGTCGTGGCCGTCACAGCCGTGTGGTAGGTGCCGGTGAACTCGCCCTTGGTGTTCACAGCCCCGATGGTCATGTTGGAGCCCAGGTCGTTGGTCCAGCGCCCGGTCAGCACGCACTGGGGCAGAGGGGGCTCAGCACCGGGCAGGAGGCAGGGGAGCCCCAGGGGTGCAGCCCCACTGCCCGTCCCCAGCCCCAAACCCGTCCCCAGCCCCAAACCCGTCCCCAGCCCCTTACCTTCTCCGCAGAGAGGCCGGGGGCCAGCAGAGCCAGGCTGAGCAGCAGCAGGAGGGAGGTCGTCGGCACCATCTCTGCAGCAGGTGGACAGGCGGCCGTGCTCCTCGCAGGGCTCCCTCGCCTTTTTATTGCCGCAGGGGTGCCAGCTCTGCCCAGGGTTTGGTTGTGCAATCGGGGCGGTTCCACTTCAGCAGTTCCCGGCTGCAGGCACGGATTCCCAAAATCCGGTGTTGAAACTGTCCCTCCTTGCTGGCGTTTACAAAGAAGAGCCCCCCGGGGAGGCTGGCAGCACGGGGGCTCAGCCGGGGAAAACCCCTTTCAGGGAGGATGCTCCCTTCTGCTGCCCCTTGGCCACCTCGGGGCTGTGCCGGGGCAGCACATAAGGTGCCCAGCAGCATCAACACCAGCCCCCCCGGCGATGACAGCATCACAGCCCCCGCCTGCTCCTCCTCACCCATCTCCATCATGCAAAACAAATTTGGGACCGGAGCTGCTGCAAGGTTTCCAGGTGTGCAGCTCCCTCCCAACTGCAGCCAAGCACCGGGTGCAGCCCCAGGGGCTCGCGCTCTCCCAAACCCCTTTTTAATAAAGTCTTTATTTCTTAATAAAGAAAACCCCCCAGCACTGAAAAAGCCAGCAAGGAGCATGAAACCATCACGTCCTGGGTGCGCCAGCAAACAGGTTTGCTGCTGTGCTGGCAGGTTGGAGGAAAAAGACTGATTCTGAGAAGCAAGCATTCCTCGAATATCTTGGTTGTCGTGTTTTAATGCTGACAAATATTATTTTTACACCGGGGTTTTCAAGTCGCTTAAATCACGTATTTACATACTTCCGCTTTTGTTGCTGGCCGGGGAGGCTGACGTGACTCAGTTCATGCCAGATTTCCTCATATGTTCCTTAAAAACATCCAAGGTGACCTCTTAAAAAAAAAAAAAGTATTGCTTCCCCAGTCATCACCCACAGGCACAGAGAAAAAAAATAAATCCATTTCTGGTAAGGGAGCAGCTCAGAAATACATCTCCGTTCTCCTTTCCTTTTAGCCTCGCTTCTGAGCCCTGGTTTCTCTCTGGCAGGAGGACTGATCAGCGCCCGTGCTGCTGGACGCCTCGGTGCCACCTCTCTGCAGAAGCCCTGCAGACCCCTTGCTGCTCCCCCAGCATCGCACTTCCCGGCAGGACCACTTCGGGGATTTAGGCTCCCGTGGCTCGCTTCCCGCAGGATTTTCCAGCCCTTGGTCTCTCTGCTGCACACACACGTGCCCCGGCTGTGACAGCAGCCGTGCCTTTCTGGGAAAAATTCCTGCTGCTGTGTTGACTTTGCTTTTATCTAGGAATCGGCTGCACCTCAAGGTAGGATTTCCCATTAAGCGCTGGGTTTACTTTGGCTGCCCAGGCACAGCTCATTTACGCACGGGTAGGTTTCGTTTGGCAGAACAGAAGCTCCACCATCAGGATTATTTACCATTCCTTTTCCTATATTTAATAAACCTTAGCCTGGTGGTGCGCGAGAGCTGGTGCGCAGGATCTGTGCGCTGAGCATCCTCCGACATCCCCCGAGCCGGGCAGCACATGGCGAGCCCTGCGATTGAGTCAGCCTTGGGAAATGTTTCTCCACAAATGGTGGAGAAAATGACTCCTCTCTGGAACCAAAGATCGCCAGGCCAGCCTAGAGAATTGCCCGTGCGGACCTTTCTGAAAGCTGGCCCTCTAAGATGCAATTGTAACTGTTGTGCTAAAAAGAAAATAGTAGCATTATCCATTTATATGGTAACATCGAACTCCCCGGTCTTTGAAAGAAAACCTGTAGGCAGCCCATCCCATAGGGTTAATGAGCAATTCCAGCAGGTTTCAACAATTCAGCCAAGCCTTGAAGAAAACCTGACAGCTTTGGCAGCTGCTTTTGTTCTTTGCCTGCCAGCCCAGGATGTAACCGCACGTGGGGACATCCAACGGGGGTGAGTGGTTTGTTCCTCGGGGGCCGTGCACAGTGCTGAGCTCCTCGTGCTCACCCCTGGGGGGGTGTCCCCACGTCGCCAGCCCCTGGCCCAGCTGACAGCCAAAGCCCTGGCACAGAGCAAAGGGGACTTGGCTTCCAGGGGGCGGCAGGGGAGTGCACCTCCTCGAAACTAGCTGGGTGCAGCCGCCGGGCAGGATGTGTGCCAGAACGAGGAAAAGGATGCGAGGAGCCCAGCCCTGGCACCACGAGCTGGTGACAGGTTGGTCACAGGGCCAGCCCTGGCCGCCTCCCAGGCAGCCTGGTGGCATTCTGGTACCCGTGCCAGTTTCGGTTCCTTCCTGGGGCAGGGAGTGCGAGGACTTCTCGCTCCCATCACCGGCCCGCGGGCAGGATCTCACGGGAGCCAGCCTGTACCCAAGGCATGTCCCCAGGAAGCACAAGAGGGGGGACAGACAGCCGGACAATAGTTTGCTGGGCACTCAAAGTGATTTATCAGCTGAAACCTGCTCCCCCGGCTCGCGGCACGGTGCCAGGCCAGGGCCGTGCCGCCCCGCCGAGCTGGGGCTGGGCTGGGCTGGGGATGCTGGCAGTGCCATCCTGCCGACGGGGAGCTCACGGCAAAGCCTGCGGGGTGGCGCAGGGACACATCCCGCAGCAGGACACGGGGGGCTGTGGGTACCGGCACGCTCGTTGGGGTACGTGCCGGGAATCGTACCGCCGGCGGACCAGAAAGGTGGGCGAAAGGGAAGGGAAGGGGTAAATGCTCTGCCCGGCCCTCAGTCAGCCCCACGCTGGTGCCGCAGGTTGGAGCCCCTCTCTGTTTTGCTCTGCACAACGCTACTGCGCGCCAGCAGGGCGAGCTTTTCCTGGGCAGGGGAGAGCCCGAGCTGGCAGCAGAAGTATTGCAGCCCTTCCGAGGGGAAACCCCGCGCGAGCACCGGCCGTATGGGTTATCCGCTAGCACCAGCTGCTGGATGTCGGTGGAAACAACTCGCGGAAACCCGGCAGCCCGTTCAAAAGAGGGGCAGCTGTCAACGCAGAGGGAGCCCGCAGGAATAAATCAGATTGCTCTGGCCACGCGACGCGCGTGGTCCGGTTTTGATGGGGTTGCGCAAAGAGCAGCGGACGGGGACCCAAAATACGGGCTGTGCAGCGCCCTGGCTGTAACCGGAGCTGTGCTGGGCGGCTGGGGAGAGCGAGGCGAGGTCGGGGTGACCGGGGAACCTGCACGGCCGCGGGGAGAGGCGTGGGAGTTCATCTGCTGAGGGTGATGGAAAGTGTTGCCTGATAAAGCATGGAAACGCTCCGCTGCCTGGCGGGGAACAAGGATGGTTTAAAAAAAAAAAAAAGTACAACCTCGGCTGATATGGATTCATATATGTTTTTTTTAATGTTAGAGGCTGGGTTAGGTTGTGGCATGCAGAACCTGTGGGGTGCAAGCTTTGCCATGGCCAAGGGGCGGAGGGGGTCACCCCGAGAGCCCCTGCTTAGCTGGGTGGGCCGGCTGCAGCCGCAGCACGCCTTCACGGGGTGGGTGAAGCCACATCCTCGCAGGACGAGGACAAGCTGTGCAGGATCTTCCCTCCTGGGGCACGTTTGCGCGTGAAGATGTTTCTGCCCACCCTGCAGGGAAGCAGAGAGGTCCTGTGGGACGACTCGCATACGCAGCCCGCTCAGTGCCGTGGGTGATGGGGGTGTCCCCAAATGTTCCCCAGCTTGTCCCACACAGCTGCCGGCCACCCCGTGCCCATTCCCCACAACCCCCGGCTGCAAATCCCGCACTGGGGGGCTCCTGGGGCAGCCCCCACGCCCTGCTCACCCCACCAAGGGATGCTCTGAGGGGTGCTGGGGAGGACCCATCCCCAGTGCCACGGCCCACCACATCCCCCTGCTACCTGGTGGCTTTCCAGTCCTCCTCCAGGGACCCGACGGCTTCGCGCAGCAGCCACGTGGTGCTCAGCACCTCCCTCCCGCTCGCCTCCACGAAGCACTGCCCAGCGAAGGTGGTGGTAGCATCTGGGGGGGAAGCGGTGAGGTGGGAGGGGGATGGCACCCGATCAGTGCCCCCCTTTGCTGGGGTGCCCCAAAGCCCCCCCTTTTCCCCAGGCAGACTTCCCGGAGGAGAACAAGTCCAGCTGGAGCAACTCATGGTGCCGGCCCTGGTGCCCCAGCACTTACTGGAGAACATGTCCCACCGCACGGTGAAGGCAAAGGTGGGTGATGCCACCTCGCTGGGCTGCTGCTGGGCTCCCTTCAGCGGGGAGACACGGGGACAGCTGCCGGCGAGGGTCACCCGGGTGAGGTATTCGCCCTGGAAGCCCCCGTCGTCCGTCAGTGCCGAAATCTCCATCAGTGAGTCCTGCTCGTTCCTCCACAGCCCGCTGAGCTGGCACTGTGGGGACAGGGACACAGGCCATGCACTGTCCCCATGTGCAGACCCCTCGCCCCGTCTCCTAGCCCCCTACCTTCCTCTCCACGGGGCTGATGCACACCACCAGGGCCAGGAACAGGGCCAGGGCGAAGGCACTGCTCCCCATGGCTGCGGGGCTGCCCAGCGCCTGGCACGGTTTCCCCTGGCCCCTTTATAGGGCTGTAACCGGAGCCAGGGCCAGAGCAGGCCAGACGAGGTCGGGGTGACCCGGGCAGGGCTGCGGGGGGGCTGCACTCCCCGTGCCGGGGGCTCGCACCGCCCACCGCCTTCCCCTGCCGCCGCCAGCTGTGTGGCGTCAGCTCCTGCCGCTGGTCCTGAGCCATCTCCGCTGGAGCGTGCGGCTTTGCTGGGAGATGGGGCTGGGAGATGGGGCTGCGGCCACAACCCCAAATTAATCCCTCCGGTACGTGCAGAAGGGATCTTCTGGAAGACACCAAGATATTAAAGTCTGTGCACCCCAGCGGGAAGCGATGCTGGTCACAGTCCTGGGGTATGGCCCCCACCAAGGATGAGTGGTGCTCTGCAGGGCTGGGGACCTGGCTCAAGGACTCCTCCGTCCTCCCAGGATGACAGTCTGCGCTTGGCAAGGCTGCAGAAAGGGCTGAGCCAAGGGGAGCAGCAGAGGAGCAGGACCAAGCAGCCTTCAATTGCCTGGTGAGATGGGAGCTCCCTGGCTTCATCCACTTGGGAGAACTAACACTGGGTGGAGACATTGGGCACAGAGCCACTGGGTAGTGAGATGTTGGGTGCTGAGATGCTGGGCAGTGAGAAATTGGGTGCTGAGATGCTGAGTGCTGAGCTGTTGGATGCCGAGAATTTGGGTGCTGAGATATTGGATATCCATGTCCTGAGGTGCTGAGATGTCGGGTGCCGAGATGCTGGGCATTGGGATGTTGCATGTTGAGAATTTGGGTGTTGAGATGTTGGGTACTGAGATGTAAGGCACTGAGATGTGTGCTGGGCTGTTGGGCGTTGAGATACTGGGTACTGGGATATTGGATGTTGAGATGTTGGGTGTTGAGGTGTTGGGTATTGAGATATTTAGTGCTGAGACTTTGAGTACTGAGAACCTGGGTGCTCAGACGCTGGGCATCAGGTGTGCCTACAGGGCTAGGAAACAGGCTGGGGAACCAGGAGGTATGTGCTCATTTTGGGTTTCATGTGCGTATTTCGGTCAGGAAGGATGTGTAGTTGTGTGCAGTGCGGGTGGTGCCGGTCCAATATGATACCCGTGTGCTGCTCCAGCATGGAGGATGAGGCCAGAAGGTAAGGGAGCCTGCCCTTGCTGGCTCACCCATCTGGCACAGCCCACGGGCACGCTGTGGTTGGTGACGTCCTGATGGCATTGAGGACAGCGGCCCCCACACTGGGGACAAGGCTGACCCTTCCGAAAAGCTTGGTTTTGGTGTGCAGCTGATAGGGAGCCACGGGAAAGGGCCGGCCCTGGGGTGCTGCAGCCACCCACGGAGCCCCGCTGGCATCCGAAGTGGTGGGTGCTGAGAAGTTGGGTGCTGAGGAGTTGGGTGCTGAGGTTTTGGGTGGTGAAGTGCTGGGCGCTGAGGTGTCGGGCGCTAGAAAAGCTGGGTACTGAGACACAGGTGAACAGTTTGGTAGGATCAAGCGAGAGGCACAGCGAAAGCACGCAACCCCGAGACCACACAACCCCAGAGCCAGATGTGCTTCACCCCCCATGACGGCACGGCTCAGCACAGCTCAGCACGGCACGGCACGGCCGGGCAGGCCCCCAGCAGCCCTCACCTTCCCGGCGGCAGCGGGGCGGAGGCCGAGCAGGGCCAGGGCGAGCAGGAGGCAGCAGCGGAGGCTCCCCATGGCCGCGCCTGCCGGTGCCGGGCTCTGCCTGCGCAGCTCCGGCCCCGCTCGGCCCCGTTTATAGCGGCGGGGGCTGCGCGGTGCCTCTGGGCCTCCCGCCAAGGGTCACCCGGTGGTGACGGGCCACCGCCTGTGGTGGCACAGGGGACGCCGTGACGTGGGTGCCACTGCTGGTGCCACCGCGCCACGGGGTGGGCGTCAGGGCCTAGGGACGGGTGATGGGAGCGGCAGTGGGATGCCACGGGGGGGACATGGGAGCCAGGGCTCACACATAGCCCAAAGGGACAGGAGGTGACAGGAGCCAGAGGTGTTTGCAGTAAAGCTTTATTGTGAGGAGAGGCAGGGGCATCGTCCGTGCCCAGGTATTGTCATACAATCACAGAGTCACAGAGTGTTTTGGGTTGGAAGAGACCTTACAGACCTCCCAGTTGCAGCCCCCTGCCAAGGGCAGGGACCCCTCCCACCAGCCCAGGCTGCCCACAGCCCCATCCAGCCTGGCCTTGAGCACTGCCAGGGATGGGGCAGCCACAGCTTCTCTGGGCAGCCTGTGCCAGGGCCTCACCACCCTCTGAGTAAAGAATTTCTCCCTAAAATCTGATCTACACCTACCCTCTTTTAGCTTTAAGCCATTCCCCCTTGTCCTATCACTCCGCCCCCTGGCACAGAGTCCCTCCCCAGCTGTCCTGTAGGTTGCCTTCAGGTACCACAAGGCCTCTATAAGCCAGTCACCAGCCTTGGGATCCCCGCGGGGCCACCCTCACTCCATCTTGTTTGGCAGGCGGGTGAAGACGTTGGTGCCGACACTGTGGGGACAGAGCAGGAGACGTCAGGCAGGCAGCACGGGGCCACTGCGCCGCTGCCCGGGCCCTGTGCCTCTGCCCCGGGCTCACCTGGTGGCGTTCCAGTCGTCTTTGATGCTTTTGGCGTCTGACCGCAGGAGCCACATGGTCTTCAGGACCTCCTTGCCGTCCTTGTCCACGAAGCACTGGCCCGTGAAGACGGCGCTGGAATCTGCGGGGAAGGGCAGGTGAGGGGAGCGTGGCCGGGGCCGTGGCTCCTTGGGGACAGCTCGCTCGGGCTGTCCCTGCCCTCTGGGGACGGTGGTGTTGGGGAAGATGGGCAGGGAGGGATGGGGGGAAAGGGGCTGCATGGAGATGAGCAGACAGCAGTGGGCTTCAGGCTGGACGGGTGGGCCTCTGTGCGCCTCATGAAGTTCAACAAGGCCAAGGGCAAGGCGCTGCAGCTGGGTCGCGCAGTCCCGAGCGCAGATACAGGCTGGGTGGGGAATGCACTGAGAGCAGCCCTGAGGAGAAGGGCCTGGGGGTGGTGGTTGAGGAGAAGCTGGACATCAGCCAGCAATGTGTGCCTGCAGCCCAGCAAGCCAGCCGTGTCCTGGGCTGCACCAACACAGCGTGGGCAGCATGGGAGGGAGGGGATCATCCCCCTGTACTCTGCTCTCGTGGGACCCCACCTGGAGCCCTGCACCCAGCTCTGGGGCCCCCAGCACAAGGAGGACACGGAGCTGTTGGAGCAGATCCAGAGGCCACGAGGATGCTCAGAGGGCTGGAGCACCTCTGCTGTGGGGATGGGCTGAGGGGGCTGGGGAGACCTTACAACAGCCTACCAGTGCCTAATGGGGCCTACAGGACAGCTGGGGAGGGACTCTGTCAGGGGGTGGAGTGATAGGACAAGGGGGAATGGCTTTAAGCTAAGAGAGGAGAGATGTAGATTAGGTGTTAGGAGGAAATTCCTCACTCAGAGGTGGTGAGGCCCTGGCACAGCCTGCCCAGAGAAGCTGTGGCTGCCCCATCCCTGGCAGTGCTCAAGGCCAGGCTGGATGGGGCTTTGGGCAGCCTGGGCTGGTGGGAGGTGTTCCTGCCCGTGTCAGGGGGGGTGGAATTAGGTGGTCTTTAGGGTGTTTTTCAACCCAAAGCGTTCCATGTTTCTATAATTCATCTCCAACCCCTCCTCTGCATCGTGGGACCAGGAGGTGACACCAACCAAGCAGCTGTGGGGCAGGCATGGGGGACCAATGGGGACATGGGAGGGGATAGGGGAGCTCTGGGGACATCTAAGGTGGGGAGCCCTAGGGGATGCTGCGTGAAGGGCAGGAGAGCCTCAAGGCTGGCACAGGGCAGGGATGCAGAGCATCAGGACACCACAGGGGAGGGCAGAGCAGAAGAAGAAAGCACAGAGAGTGGATGGGAGCACTGGGGACACCGCAAGGAGAGGAGAAGAACCTGTAAAAGTCCAGTTGACAGTGAAGCCAAAAATGGGCTGGGTGTTGTTGTGCTGGATTCCTGTCAGAGGTGACAGTTTGATCTGTTGTGTCGTGCTTGTCACAGCCGTGTGGTAGGTGCCGGTGAACTCGCCTTTGGAGCTCAGATTCCCAATGGTCATGTTGGAGCCCAGGTCGTTGGTCCAGTTCCCGGTCAGCTTGCACTGGGGTAGAGGGGGCTCAGCACCGGGCAGGAGGCAGGGGAGCCCCCAGGGGAGCAGCCCCACTGCCCATCCCCATCCCCATCCCCATCACCTTACCTGATCGACAGAGAGGCCAGGGGCCAGCAGAGCCAGGCTGAGCAGCAGCAGGAGGGAGGTCGTCGGCACCATCTCTGCAGCAGGCGGACAGGCGGCCGTGCCCGGGCTGTGCTCCTTGCACGGCTCTGCCCGCCGCCTGCTCCCTCGCCTTTTTATTGCCGTGGGGCTGCGGGTGTGTCAGCTCTGCCCAGGGCTTGGTTGCACAATCGGGGTGGTTCCACCATGGATGGGCCATTCCCACCCCTACAAGATGTGGTTGCAGATAGAGATTCCCAAAATCCGATGTTGAAACTGTCCCTCCTTGCTGGTGTTTAACCAGAGCCTTGCGGGGAGGCTGGCAGCACAGAGGCTCAGCCAGGGAAAACTCTTTTTGGGGAGGATGCTCCCGTCCTTCTGCTGCCCCTTGGCTGCCTTGGGGCCATGCCCAGGCTGCACAGGGGGTGCCCGGCAACATCAATACCAGCCCCCCCGGGGACGTCAGCATCAATGCCCCAGCCCGCTCCTCCTTCCCAGCTCCATCATGCAAAGCAAACTTGGGACCAGAGCTGCTGCAAGGGCTTGCAAGCCCGGGGAATAGGTTGGAAACCAGGAGATACATGGTAATCGTGATTTGTTTTCTGATTTCAGTTGGGGCAGGCAGCAGTTGGCAGTGAAAGGGGGTCAGCGCAAGGAAGGGGCTTAGGTAACGTTCTCCACTGCCTTCCCTCCGCTGCTGCAGAGCCAGAGGCATCAGGTTCATTCACCAATGCGACAGGAACCTTGCTTGAGATGTTTTGATTCGTATTGAACACGCTCTATACCAAGACACCTCCTCCTCCTCCACCAGATTGCAATTTGATATTTTCAAGGATGAAGCAGGGGAGGTTGGCCAGCTGAAACCCCACCACCCCTGCCACCCGTACAGCTGCTGGGGACGGGGCAGCTCAGGCTCTTGCAAGACCCTCCTGAGAAGCCAGCGAAGGAGAGCAGGGGAGGCTCGCCTGCTGCTCGAAAGCTCCTCTCCCACCTCAGCACTAGGCTGTGGCTGCCTTTATCACATTACCCTGATGGCACTCCAGCTCCGGGAGGCAGGAAGCAACCTGCGGGGAATCTGGCCGGAGTGGTTTCCTCACCTGCCTGCAGCTGAGTGCTGAGATTTTGGGCACTGAGGTGCTGGGCACTGACGGATTCAGTTTTGAGACACTGATTAATACTACTAATTCTTTTGTTTTTTTTTTTTTCAGGGAATCCTTTCACGAGTTAGCGCATGAAAGGTCATGAAAAGGAAACAACTAGACTGAATGAAAACATCGCCCATTGTCAGTAGATTTCCTTTCTGCTTTGCTGCAAGGATGTAATCTGCTGACTTGAAGGATGTGTGTGGGTGCGTGGGCGGGGGGTGCTGGGCCAACTGCTGTGGGCCAGGGTAGGAGGGAGGGTGTATGCCTACAGGGCTAGGAAACAGGCTGGGAAACCAGGAGGTATGTGCTCATGTTGGGTTTCATGTGCGTATTTCGGTCAGGAAGGATGTGTAGTTGTGTGCAGTGCGGGTGGTGCTGGTCCAGTATGATACCCGTGTGCTGCTCCAGCATGGAGGACGAGGCCAGAAGGTAAGGGAGCCTGCCCTTGCTGGCTCACCCATCTGGCACAGCCCACGGGCGCGCTGTGGTTGGTGACGTCCTGATGGCATTGAGGACAGCGGCCCCCACGCTGGGGACAAGGCTGACCCTTCCGGAAAGCTTGGTTTTGGTGTGCAGCTGATAGGGAGCCACGGGAAAGGGCCGGCCCTGGGGTGCTGCAGCCACCCACGGAGCCCCGCTGGCATCCGAAGTGGTGGGCGCTGAGAAGTTGGGTGCTGAGGTGTTGGGTGCTGAGGACTTGGGGTTCCGAGTAGTGGGTTTATGTGGCAAGGTTTTGGTAGCAGGGGGCCATAGGGGTGGCTTCTGTGAGAAGGATCTAGAAGCTGCCCCATGTTAGGTAAGGGCCCCGCTGCTGACCGGAGCCGAGCCAATAAGCGATGTTGTTTTGCGCCTCTGTGAGAGCATATTTAAGACAGGGGGAAAAAAATAAAAAATCTGCACCTCACAGCAGCTGGGAGAGTGAGAGGAGTGAGGAACAGCCCTGCAGGCGCCAAGGTCAGTGATGGAGGAGGGGGAGAGGTGCTCCAGGCGCCAGAGCAGAAGTCCCCTGCGGCCTGTGGTGAGGCCCATGGTGAAGCAGGCTGTCCCCCTGCAGCTCATGGAGTACCACGGTGGAGCAGGGTTCCGCGCTGCAGCCCGTGAAGGAGACCACGGTGGAGCAGGTGGACCTGCACCGACGGGGGCTGCGGCCTGTGGAAGACCCCTGCTGGAGCAGATTCTGGGCCGGAGCTGTAGCCCGTGGAGAGGAGACCACACAGGAGCAGGGGGTCTGGGGGGAGCTGCTGCCCGTGGGGGACCCGTGCTGGAGCAGTTTGCAGTGTGCAGTGCGGGTGGCAACTGCCTCGGCCAGCCCGCGGCCCCTTTTCCTAACTCTCGCCTTCCTTTGAAGCAGATCCTTGGACCAAATGCTGCGCATGGATAGGAGTGGAAGGAGCGTGCAGGAGTGAATTTTTCACTTGCAGCAGCCGGCAGTCACTGTAAGCGTGCGTCCCCCACTGCCCACTGACCCAGTTGCTGTCCCCACTGTCCGTCGGGCTGCGGGCGCAGCGCCCTGGCTGCTGGCACCAGGGACCTTGTCCCCACTGGCATTAGGGTGCTCTGAGGCAGACAGCACTCAGTGAAGGGACTGCTCGGGCATGCACGGAGGGCACTTGTCCCATGGCCAGGTGTGCCCTGGGTGCTGCCAGGGGAATAAACGCCTCGATGGCTGTGTCACAGCCTCATCCTGTCCCTGTTAAGGGGATGGACCCCTGCCTGCCTCCTCCACCGAGCTCGGCTGCAGGGAAGTAACAGAGACACACAGGGCAAAGCTCTGCTGAGCACAGGAGGGTTTATTTGGCTCGTGGTGCGGGGTCGCTGGGAGGCGCTGGGAGGGAGCCGGTGGGCAGCAGGACAACGGAGAGCCCCAGGACCGCGGGGCGCAGGCGGCTGGGTCCCAGTCACTTGACACGAGTGAAGACGGAGGTGCCAACCCTGCGGAGAAGCGGTGTCAGTGGGGTGGGAGTGGGCGCTGCCGGGTGGCAGCGAGGGCTGGGCTCACCTGGTGGCCTTCCAGACGTCCCTGCGGGAGGGGACCCCTTCCCGCAGGAGCCAGGCGGTCTCCAGCGTCTCCTTCCCGCGGCGGTCCACAAAGCACTGGCCCACAAAGACGGTGGTGGAGTCTGCGTTGGGTGAAACGGGGGGCGGAGGGGGGCTCAGCGCTGGTGGCTCCGAGCGGGGCAGCCTGGGCCACCTCCCTCCGACAGACAGACGCCCCTGCGAGATGTCCTGGGCAGACAGACGGACCTCCCTGCCATGCGCCCAGGGTGCAAGTCTTCCCCATCACCCGGACAGATAGACGGGCACCAGCCCTGCCCTTTCCTATGGACAGACAGACACCCCTTATCCCTCCCCTGGGCAGACAGATGGACACCACTACTGCGGCTCCCAGACAGACGGACACCCCTGCCCTTTCCCACAGACAAACAGACGAACACCCTGGCCACCTTCCCCTTTGCCAGGGCAGACAGACAGTCCTATGAAAACCCCCCAACAGACAGACAGACAGACGGGCAACAGCGCTCGCTGGCTGCCCCGGGACTGTGAGAAACAAAGTTGTGTTTTTGCAGTAGAGAGCTAATTTTCTGTATTCCGAGATAATTGTGTAGTCATAACAAAGAGAAATGCTAAGTAGATAAGTGGACAGTAGAAGGCCTCACTGTTCCAAAATAAGGTGGAAGCTTGAGAAAAACAGGATGAGCAGTGTGAGAACAGTAAAACAAAGATCACACGTTCTCAATACATAAGAAAGGGGAAAATAAAGGGTTGAAAAAAAGAGAAATCGTACATATATGGTATAGAAGAGTGTTGAGTAGCTTGTGAGCCTGTAGTACTCAGGCATGAGGAAACAGGGGAGGTGATCAGGTGTTGGGTAATAGGGAATAAAAGGTTATGATTTGTTTACAAAAATGCACTCCTAATTGGCAGGACGCCCGCCATTGCAATCATGAATAAAATAGCCTCACAGAAGATCCTGTCTGAAGAAAATTATTTGAGATTTTTCTCACAGGACCATGCCAGCGCTGCCATACCTGCAAACTGCCACTGCACGGTGAAGCCGAAGGTGGGCTGCTGCCCCTTGGTGCCGGGGGGCTGCAGGACTCCTTGCAGAGGGGACACCAGGATCTGCTTGTCGGTGGCTGCCACCGCGGTGTGGTAGGAGCCGGAGAAGGTCCCGTCCATGTCCAGGGCCAAGAGGGTCATGTTGGAGCCCAGCTCGTTCCTCCAGAGGCCCTGCAGGTCGCACTGGGGACCGGGGGACAGCACAGGGCGGTGTGGCACGGCACGGCACGGCACAAGCACGCAACCCCGAAACCACACAACCCCAGAGCCAGATGTGCTTCACCCCCCCATGACGGCACGGCTCAGCACAGCTCAGCACGGCACGGCACGGCCGGGCAGGCCCCCAGCAGCCCTCACCTTCCCAGCGGCAGCGGGGCGGAGGCCGAGCAGGGCCAGGGCGAGCAGGAGGCAGCAGCAGAGGCTCCCCATGGCCGCGCCTGCCGGTGCCGGGCTCTGCCTGCGCAGCTCCGGCCCCGCTCGGCCCCGTTTATAGCGGCGGGGGCTGCGCGGTGCCTCTGGGCCTCCCGCCAAGGGTCACCCGGTGGTGACGGGCCACCGCCTGTGGTGGCACAGGGGACGCCGTGACGTGGGTGCCACTGCTGGTGCCGCCACGCCACGGGGCAGGGGTCACGGGATCCAGTGCACCGTCACCAGCCTGGGACCCCGTGGGGCCACCCTCACGCCCAGGGGTGCAGGAAGGTGAAGATTTGGTGCCAACCCTGCAGGGACGGAGGGGGAAACATAATTGTGGCCCTGCGGGGGGGGGGGGGGGGGGGCACACATGCCTCCGTGTCCCGCTCTGGTGCCAGGGGTGCAGAGCACCGTGCCCAGCGGGTCGCTGCCCAGGCCCCGTGCCCCTGCCCTGCCCCACCTGGTGGCTTTCCAGTCGTTGCTGGTGCCGTCAGTGCGTGACTGCAGGAGCCACATTGTCCCCGGTACCTCAGACCCAGGAGCTGGTGACACGTTGGTCACTGGGCCAGCCCCAGCAGCCTCCCACGCGGCCTGGTGGCATTTCGGTACCTTTTGGTGCATTCTTGTTCACTTCTAGTTCCCATCACCAACCTTCAGGGCAAGACCCCCCCCTCTGCTCCCACCCCAGGCAGCACAAGACAGACAGCTGGACAGTAGTTTATTAAGAACTTAAAATAATCATCCTCTAAAACCTGCTCCCCTGCCCGCCCCGGCTCACGGCACGGTGCCAGACCAGGCCAGGCGCTGTCGGGGCTGGGATTGTCAGCGGCCCCCCAGGGATTGTTCCAGCCGGACCCCCCCCAGCTGCGGGGGTCAGCCCGGGGAGCCGCGCATTACAGCATCCATGTGTCTACGTGCGGGTGGTGCATCCTGCACCCGGCCCCGTACCCTACCAGCCACAGCCTGCAGGAGAGGTCACGCTTGCTCCTGGCCACGAGGGGTGCAGGGGGGGGGTCCTGCAGGCTGCCGGAGCACCGGGGAGGGGACAGCACAGGGCACAGCAGCACCTCCCCATCGGCCGCAGGGGTGATGGGATGCAACGCGTGCCTCCGGCCCCCTCGTGTGCAGAAGGAGGGGCCGGGAGCCCCCCCAAGGGGAGAGGCAGGTAGCTTAGGGGCTGAGGAGGTAGGGAAGGAAAGGGCAAGTTGAGCATCCTTAAAGAGAGGGAGGCACAGGACAAGGTCCCTGCCTTCCAGCCGAGGCCACCGGGCCCGGGCTATCCCCAATGCTTTGCTCGGTGCCACCAGGCACAGGGCTGGAGGAGGCCGGGGGGGCACAGGGTGCCCGGCCAACGCGGCTCTCCAGGGCCAGCTGCATGCTCCAGATGCTGAGGGGCCGCATGTAAGCCAGCGAGCGGTAGACTTTCTTCTCACAGTAGGCTTCGGGGGTCTGGAAGGCCATGCCCAGCTGCTCCCACACCGTGCGGTAGCAGCCCTCGGCTGTGTGAAAGCCCTCCTGCACCATCCCCTGGGGGAAGAGGAAACCATCAGCATCTGCACCGCCTGGAGAGGACCCCAGCCACCTCCACCCGCGGCACCTCCCCTCACCTCCTGGATCATGGTGGCGGCCAAGGCGTAGACGACGCCGATCCACACCTCGCTGGACTGCACGCTGGAGGTGTCGGGCACGCCGTCGGGCCTCATGCCGTTCACCGCCCCCATGGTGCCGCCGGCGAAGCCCATGACGTTCTTCTCAAAGATGGTCTGCAGGGCGCTGATAACGTGGCTCTTGGGGAAGACCTGCATGGAGAGAGAGGCTTGGTGGCCAGGGAGCAGCTTCTCCGTAAGAAACGGGATGGAGAACGCCAGCAAAAAGCCTTTTGCTTCCCCTGAGAAAAGCAGCTGCTCAGGGGAGATGCAGAACTTCGTGCCTGCTTCCTGGTGGAGGCAGGGGACACCTCCAGCATGCATGGTCCACAAACCCCCAAAGCCACCGGCCAAAGCTGGTGACAGGCTGGCCACACTCGGACTTGCCCTGTTTGAATTCCCAGTTACGGACATGGAAATTTATATTCAGCTCAGTGGAAGAAGAGAAATCAGGGCTCGCTTTTCACTGATTTCAAGAGGACTTCAATCCCTTCAGCTGCGCTATCAGGCAGCGATGCAGGACCACGGCCCCAGCCAAAGGTTGAGACGAGCTGGGACAGCATGGTGCTGAGGTTGGACCG
This sequence comes from Anser cygnoides, assembly GCF_040182565.1. Lineage (NCBI taxonomy): Eukaryota > Metazoa > Chordata > Aves > Anseriformes > Anatidae > Anser > Anser cygnoides. The sequence goes on along the minus strand of NC_089912.1, from coordinate 64,478,571 downwards.
CGGCACGTCCCGTGGCTCGCTGGGTCTGGCACGAGAGGCTTGAAACTTTTACCCCTAGTAAAAGTTAAAGGCCTGTGAAAGGTCAGCGGCTCTCGCTAAACAAACAGCCGCTTCTGCAGAACAGGGGAGGAAGTGCAGAACCTGCCCCGCACCCCCACCTGATGGGGGGAAAAACAAGTTATTCAACAAACTGCAGCCAAAAGCTCACGACAGGTCGGAGAGCTGAGTAAGCTCTTGCAAAACCAAACCAAAAGAGAATAACCCGAGCATGAAGAGGCCAGCTGCCCAAACAGCAGAGACAGTTGCATGAGGACAAAGAGCCCCTGCACGCAGCTGAAAGTAAATAATGCTTTTCCACGGTTTGCTGGGGATGAAAACCAAAGAGCGTTGGCACAGGGGTGGTCACTGCCCCGGAGCAGGCCAACGCGGTGGCTTCTGTGGACTCATCCAGGGAAAGGCAGCGGGTCCCTTTTGTCTATGCTAAAGCCAAGCACCCGATACAGTCATGTTTCTGGCGTGGCTCTGGATCTGAAGATAAGCACAAGCATTGTTCGGGAAGCCTCTTCTCCTGCGGGATGGTTTGGGGCAGAGTTTCTTCAGGGCTGAGGTCACCAATTTTTCTTACTTTGCATTCCATTACTGACCTGTACACACAGCAGGAACGCGTTACAAGCAGGAGTGCTGCCAGCAGGGCAAGGGATCAAAACACGTGCAAAAAAACAAAACAAAACAAAAAAAAAACAAAAAACAAAAAACAAAAAAAAAAAAAAAACAAACAAAAAACTGGATGACCGTAGTAAACAGAAGTTCACCAGTGCAGCCTTCAGCAAGCTCAAAGCTCACCAGACAGCAGAGAACGACACCTTAAGCAACAAAATCCGACGTCAACAAAAACAAGAGGTGAGATTTTGGACCGTGCCACGTTTTCTGCATCCAAAAGTGCTGCTGGAGCACTGCGGCACAGGGCTGGAGTAACTGCAGGAGGGCAGTTCCCCAAATCCCGCAGCGCTTAGCGCAGGCCGCTCGCAGGGGAGGGCGCTTGGGGCAACCTCTCAGCACCAGCAGAAGCGACCCAGGGCCCTCAGGCACCCGCAGGGCTGCGCTTTGCTTCCATCACCACCGCACAGCTCTGCTCTCCAGCAGCGGGTCCGTCACTTCTCTGCTGCTCGGAAATAACCCGTAGCAGGGCTCTCTGCCGCCCCGCTGCGTCCCCGGCGCTACCTTACCGCCGCTGCTCTCACTGCCCCTTGTTGCACGTGAGCTGTCTTCAGCCAATTCTTCCCTCGCAACCAAACAGCTGCGGCCCGTCGGGCCCCGAATCAGCCTTCGTCTCCTCCGACACTCATTTAGGACTTCATACCAGGCAGCGCACAGCATGTGGAAACGCGTGTTTTCTCCGTTTTTTTTTTTTTTTTTTAAAAACAAATACCATTTTGCTGAGAACAGAGCCCAGCGGGACCTGGCTAGCAGTGTGCCAGGCTTGGAGGAGGCCGCAGGCTCCTGTCACACAGCCTGTTCCTAAGCACTCATTATCGCACTGATTTGCCTCAGACAACCTCCGCCCCAGTGCTGCCCCGTGCACAGGAGGTGCGGGAGCCCCCCCAAACCCACAGCAGGCGCTCACCCTGCTGCAAGCAAAGCCTCCCCTGTCCCCCCCTCACCTCCAGCTCCCCCTGGTCCAGGCCACAAGCCCCCAGGAACCACTGCCCCGCACACTGGTCCGACATGATGCTGCTGGACGTGTCGCTCCCGCTGCTGTCGTAGTTGTAGTATTTCCCTGGAACAAAGCAGAAAAATGGGTAAATCAGTAGCAGGCCCCCAGCACCCCTCCCGGCGTGGTTTCCCACCGGCGAGCGCGCACCGTTCCACAGCATCCTCTCGAAGGCCTCCTTGCCCTTCTGCAGGATGCCGCTGTACTTCTGCTGGGTCTCCTCGTCCCCCAGCACCTCTGCCATCTTGCACATCATCCGGACGGCCGCCAGCCACAGCCCGCCGCAGTAGGCACTGCCGGAGCGAGAAGGACAGCAGCATTAGCAACGACGCACGGAGCTCCCAGGAGGGATGGGGAGCGCGTCCCCAGCGCCTGCGCTCCCCAGGGCCTGCTCTCCATCACCCGCCCTCCTCCTCACCTGGCTCCGTTCACCACCCACGCGTCGTACGTCTGGTCAGCAAAGCCCCCGTTCTCGATCAGCCCGTCGTTATCCGTGTCAAACCTCAGCTCCGACTCCATCACGGCCTGCGGGAGGCAGGGGAAGGTCGCACAGCCCCTCTCGGGATGTCTCCCATCTCCCGCGGAAAGCCAGGAGGTGCCGTGTCACCCCTACCACTCGAGGGGCAGGCCGTCCCCCCGTACCTGGCAGACCGGCCACATGTCCCGCAGGTACGGCGCGTCGTGCGTCAGGTAGTAGTCGCGATACACCTGCAGCACGAACTTCAGGTTCAGGTCCTTCCAGTTGGCCGTGTCGTGCATCAGGTAGGCGTTGACGTGCTGCCAGGGCTCGTCGTCTGCGCAGGGACGGAGCGGATGCAGCAGGGCAGCGAGCAGCTGCTGGCCCCGCTCAGAGCCAGGTCCCAAAAGAGCCACCGCCAAGCAGCACTGAAGCAAGGTATCGCACCCGCTGCGGCCCTCCTGCTGCCGCTCACCATCCCTACGTCTCCCTTGCACGGGCTCCATGCAGAGCACACGCTGCCATCCCCATCCTGCACCTCCAGGGCCACCCAAGCCTCTTATCACCCAAGCCTCTTATCACCCAAGCCTCTTATCACTTCTATCTCTTACGGAGAAAGGGACGTGCTGCACCCCTCACCTGGGTCCCCGATGTCGTGGGGCACCACGTTTTTCAGCTTCACCTGGGCTGTCTGGCCGCTCATCAGGTACTGCCGGGGCTCCACGTCCTCGTTTATCACCGTGACGGCTGGAAAGGGCACGGGGTGTTAGCAAGGTAGCAGACACTGCAGCGAGCCCCGTGGTCCCCACCCCGTGCGACGAAACCAAGCCTGAGGACCCCATGTGGCTGTAAGCAAGGCAGTGGCATCAGCCAGGGTGGGGAGGGAAACCCAGGGGGCTCAGTCCCCAGCACAGGGCTCAGCTCCCTGCTGGTAGAGAGCAGCCTCCAAGCCCATCTAGAGCATCAGGGTCTGAAACAGCCCCACGCTTCTCCTGGAGGGGCACGAGGAGACCTGTTGGGATCAGGGACTGCCCCAGCACAGCAAGAACACATCCCAGTGCTAGACGGAGATGCCAAGGGGCACCAACAGGGCATGGCACGGGGGGTTTGCAAATCCAAGGGCTCAAGTACAGGGGCTGCAGGGGGATGCTGGCTCTGCAGCACCAGCAGAAGCCATCCCAAACCCTCCGCCTGCTCCTGGGCGACTCACCGATGTCGTACTGCAGGCTGATCTGCAGCTTGGGCCACAGCATGACGAGGGCGAAGGAGGCGTAGAAGTGGACGTCGTAGGTGTTGTACATGCGGTACTCCTGCCCTGCAAGCACCGGAGAGGCAGTGAGGGAGGGGAGACGTGCCACGGAGACGTCAGGAAAGGCAGGCCCCCCCCTCCCCGTGCCACGCAGGGCTTCGTCCCATGGGGGCTGCTAAAACCGCCCAGGGAAAGCGATGGGGAGGGTGCAGTTGGGACCATCCGTCGTGTCCCTAGGAGTTACCTTCTAAATAAGCAAACCTTCCGTACTCCCGCAGGACGGGGAGGAGGTGCGACAGGCTGGCCACCCCCGGCCCCTGCAGCTCCTGGGGGAGGCAGTCGTGGGGCAGCTCCAGCCAGACGGTGCCCCCGTCCGTCATGAAGTACAGCTCGTTGAACAGCGCCGACTTGTACCAGGAGGGCAGCTGGCTGCGGGGGCAGAGAGAGGGGGGAAATAAATAAATAAATAAATAAATCAGCCTCTGTGGCCCCCTGCTGTCCCCTCCGGGGTCACCGTCCCCATCCGTCCCACCTGTTCTCCAGGACTGGCTTCTGCCACGCGTCGATCTTCCTCTCCCACTCCTCGTAGTGCGCCAGGGCGTAGCGCGACAGGGCGGGAGCCGCGTCTCCGTCGCTGCCGAAGAAGCGCGTGTACCGCCTGCCGAGAGCACCTTGGGGTCAGGGCTCAGCCCAGGGGACACCCCAGGGAGTCCGGCCACCCCAGCAGCTGTCCCCAGGCCACCCACCTGAGGTGCAGCTTCTCCTTCGAGCCAAAGTGGACGCGGGGCATGTCCCACGCCAGGGCCAGCTCCAGCGTCTGGTGGCCCCGTGCGGGCACCGTGCAGGTGGCACACACGGCGGCTGCCGTCACCTCCCCCTTTGCTGTCGCCCTGCTTCTACCTGCCAGGAAAATTAGGTTAAAAAAAAAAAAAAGTCCACGAGTGTCTAGGGAAGCCTACAGAGCCCCAGGGGAACAAGGCTTTTGGGGCATGCCCCAGCACCCTGCACCCCGCAGGGTACATCCACGGCGTTCTGGAGATGGCATTAAGCGCACGTGAGTAACTGCTTTTTTGCAACCAGGGCAAAAATACCTGCTGTGGGTGGAGGGGGTTAAAAAAAAAGTCATGGAAGCAGAGGAAAAAATGAGGCAGGAAAACCAGCAGGCACGCGTGGAATGGCTGGCACACCCCGTCACCGGGACCGCGTGGCTGCCAGCCCAGGCACCGGCACTTTGTGGTGACAGCCATCGCCTCCAGCTCTCCGAAGGGTGCTTGAACTGTGCCCTTATTTAAGAAGCACCCTCAGGCGAGCAGGTAATTATATGCTGGTCCTGACATGTGTAGCAGGTAAACTCATTAAGGCAACAATTTTCACAGAAGCACAGATCCTGCCGACGATAACACCGAGCGTGCACGAAGGAAGACCGCATCCCGGTAGCTCCGCGTGCCCTTGCAGACGGCAGGTAGCAGACAGCTTTCCAGAAATATTTATGCAAATGATGACATAACTCAAGCTTCACGAAATCCTGCAGAGGCACGGTGCCAGCACTGCAGATCCGTCAGCGTTATCTCGTTTGCAGGCCAGCCTTGGTGGCGGCAGCAGGTTACCAGCACGGGCTGCGAGGTGCTGCCCCGCTCCATCAGCCTGCTGCGGGAGCGAGCAGGCAGCTGAGGATGACGCAGAAGCAACGAGGAAATACCAGAGACCTTCAGGAAACCCTCGCAGCAACAAGAGGGCAGCACACTGTGCCGGCTCCGAGACTCAGGAGCTTCTAAGCGCTCCCTAAGCAAATGGGAACCGGCTCAGCTGGCGGGTCTGGCGGCGTGAACTCGAGGAAGGCGGCCGGGCACACAAACCTCAGGTGGACGGGACATTGGGACGTGCAATTAATGCAGTCCGAGAACAGCCCTGAAACGGTGCAAGCAGCTCGTGGGGAGCCACAAGGTCAGCACGACAGAGAGCAGGGAGTTTGGATATGGACTAAACCCTACTTAAGTTCCTTAATTCTGGAGCCGGGAACAAGCCCCAGCATCACGGAGAGCAGGGCTGGAGCCACAGCTCAGTAGCCCCGCGGGGCAGCTGGCAGCCTCAAAGGCACCTCTGTGCTCTTCCCTGCACCCTACAAAGGGACAGGAAGGACCCTTCCACGGGGACTGATTCTCCCTCCACTCCTGGGGGCACTTCCTGCAGACACCACGCATCCCATGGCCATGACAGGGCCCCAGGAGAAGGGAAACCCACCCTTGCTGAGCTCGGCATGGCTGGCACCCTGTAGCCCCCCCGCCCCAGACCCCCACGACGCAGCACTCACCGGTGGGGGACTCCAGCTTGCCGTCCTGCAGGAGGTCTTGCCACACATCCCTGCCCGACCCCGCGGGATCAAACGCGGTGAGGTGGGTGACGACCGTGCCAGCCTGGGGATGAGCAGAGCATCAGGGAACAGCTCCCACCCCAAAGGAGCAGGCGATGCGATCGGATCCCCCCCCACCCCCTGAGCTGTACTTTTGGCAGCAACAACCCACCAGCAATCCTACAGCCCTGAACTTGCTCCCCACCTGTGCCACCTCCAAGCCTGCTCTCCTGGAGACCCGTGAGCTTCACCCACAGCTTCTCTTACTGCAAAACCCCGCAGAGCACACCCAGCTCCAGGGCTGTCCCCAGCCCAGGGCCGCCATGAGCAGCCCTGCCCGCGGCACAGCCCCGGCCCTGCTGCCAGCCCTCACCTTCTCCCGGGCAGCCACAGCAAGCGTGAAGGGGTTCGTGGGGGTGCAGTGGTGCAGCAGGACGCCGGCCACCCGCTCGCCGCCCTCCTGCAGGGCGAAGGGCTCGTTCCAGTGCCCCCCGCTCTTGTCCTCCTTCGCGCCCATGCCGTTCTGCATGCTGAACATGATGGAGACCTCCACGGGCTCCTCGTTGCCGTTCTCCACCTCCCAGATGAACACGGCCACCGGCAGGCTGGAGTCCTGGGGAGGGGGGGGGACACAATGCCACACATGTAGGGCTCGCAGTGCTCAGGACTGCCGAGCTGAGGGGACGTGGGGAGCATTTGGTGCCCAAATCCAGACTGCAGGCAGCGCGCAGAGCGGTGCTGCAGGCTCAGGCGGGTGCCTCAGCGCGGGCTGGCGCCTGCTGCCAGCCTCCTGTGCCCCGTCGGGGTAAGAGCAAGGTCAGGGCTGTCGGCAGCTTCCCACCCTCGCCTGGGGCTGTGGATGAGCAGTGGAGATGGGAAAAGCATTGGGAAAGCCCAGCTGGGAAACCCCAGCTAATAAGCAGCCCTTCCCTTGGGGACGTCAGGCAGAAGGCAGCTGTCGTGCTCAGGAGCAGCTGAGCGAGCGCACCCAGCCCGGCTGACCCGCACGTGAGGGCTGCGGGTGTCCTCACGCCTTGCTGCGGAGCCTGCGGGCGGCAGGGCCTGCCCCTCGGGGTGGGCAGGAGCTGGGATTGTCACCCAGAAAAAGCCAGGGCAGGGAATAAGCAGGACACGGTGTGAAAGCGCAGAGAAGGGAAAGGAGCAGCCGGAGCTGAAAGGGACAACCAGGGGTTGGCAGCACCGGTCTAGGATGTAAGAAACCCTGCCAGCAGCTGGCACCAGGGTCGGGATATCGGGACAGAAAAGTCCAGGCTAGGAAAGAGAATTAACAAGGAGGAAAGCCTGGCTGACTTCAAGCAGTGCCTCGGCAGCATCTCTGCATCTCTCCGGGAGCACTGGGACCGTCACCACGAAGAAACCACCTCGTCCCCATGCTCCTCCCAGGACAAGGACATAACCACAGCAGCATGTCAGGGCACAGAGCGATGCTCGGGGCCTGCCTCACCTTGTAGTCATGGGGGATGACCGGAGAGACCTGTCGGCACGTGAGCACCACGTTTTGCCCCGGCAGCTCGTAGACCGTCCAGGCGCGGGGGTACAGCGCGTGGTAGAAGGCGTAGTGCCCGCAGTATCCCCAGTTCCAGCCCTGCAGCGTGCTGGGTTTCTCCACGGACAGGACCTGCTGGTAAACCGTCTGCCCCTTGCGACGCAGGCACACCGTGAACTGGGGAGGAAAGGAGCACATGGGGGGCAAGATGAGCCCCGCTGCGGGGGTCTCGGTGGCACGGGCTGGGCGCAGGGTGCAGCCCCGTGCTGGCTCTGCTCCCCGAGCTCGGTGTTTTGGGGAGCAGGAGCCACGGAGCCCTACCTGGTCGGCAATGACCGTCCCGTAGTGGTATTTCCCGGGGTTCAGCTGCCAGCGGCAGAACTCGCCCCGCCAGCCACGTGTGATGGTGCCGCCGCCGATCCCGCCCAGCGGGCAGCCTGGGGGGGACAGGGATCAGTGCTCCCCTCTTACCGGCCACCTCACCACCCCCTCGACCCCCTTCATGCCTTGGCTGCCCCACGCAGCCCCCTTCCCACCCAGCAGCACCCACCTCGCTCCCCACACAGGTGCCTGCTCCCCAAATTAACCCTGCCAAGCCCCTGCTGCCCCCCTCCTGTTTCCCCTACAGGCTCAGGGAGGTGCCCGCAGGGTCCCCTCGCCAGCGGGGTGGATGCTGCCCTCGCCTCCCACAGCACCCTGCGCCCAAACCCGAGCTCACCGTAGATCTGCTGTAGAGGGACGGCACACATGAGGTCGATGAAGGCAGATTTCTTCTCTATGCAGGTTTTCTTGTACCACCACCTGAAATACCTGCAAGGAAACCAGGAGGAAGGGTGATGCACGGCTGAGCCAGGCGGTGCCCGCCGGAGATCTCCTTGCTGAGGATCCGGCCCTGGATGACCGGGCTGTGCTCCCACACTGGTGCTTGCTGCTGAGCTGAACGCGCCAGGCCCTGTGCAACCAGACAGGACAGCTACACAGCCACGCAGCACAACGCCCAACAGGGACAGCAACGGGGAAAGGCTTTCCAGCAAATCTGGGGACGACGACAGCCTGCTCCCTGGTTTGGGAGGCTAAGGCCAGCTTTGCTGGCGGAGGTCGGAGGCACCAGGAGAACCGGCCCGGCCCGCTGCTGCTATCTGCGGCTGCATCTGCTGCCGCTGCTCCTCTCTCGGCAGCCCCGGTTTGGCAGCGCGCTCCCCCGAGGGAACGTGCCTTCACCCAGCTGCTCCATGGGGGGTTTCTGGCTCGGGGAGGGAAGGAGCCCACCCGGAGCTGCTGCTGCTGCCCAGGGGCACCCGGACCCTTAGGAGGGGGGTGACGGGAACCCGGGTCCCCCTGCAGCAGATCTCCCAGCAGCACGTAGCGGGGAGGACGGGGATTTTACAAGCAGGAGAAATCCGTCCTGCTCTGCAGCACGACGAGCCACGCCGGGTCCACAGGGCATTGCTTTCCATGCAGGCTGTGGAATTAAAACCCGTCCAGGCAGCGCCCAGCCCGCCCCGGCGCCCTGTGCCGCCAGCACATCCCGGTGCGCGCGGGGGCACCGAGCCCCGCAGGGCTGCGCAGGGGCAGCCTGGGGGCACCAGCTCCCACCCCAGGGGGGTCAGCACCCCACTTCGCATCCTCCAAAGGCCTGGGGTGTCCCCTTACGGTACCGCACGGCCACCCTGGGATGGTGCAGGAGCTTTCCAGGTGCCACGACAGCCTTCGAGGGCACCCCGCAGCGCGGCCCCTCTGTGCAAGAGGCAGGGGTCTCCGTTTATTTGACACCCACACCAGGCGAGGCCGCGCCAACACGCGAGGTTTCAGCAGCTCGAACCCGCAGCCTGAACCCCCAGTCTGTGCAGCAGCACCCAGGATCTAATCGGCCCCATCCTCCCGGCTGGCGGCACGAAGGGACCGGTGGAGGCAGCCTTGGCCGCGTCCTTGGTGCCGGCGGCTGACGCGGAGCTTCGTGCTGCCGAGCGAGCCCTTTGAACCCCAATCCCTTTCCCCCGGATCTGCCCGAGGAGCCGCCGCCGGCGCGTCCCCACCGAGCTGGGGAAGGGGACGGGCGAGCCGAGGGGCGGCCTCCGCCCGGAGCCTCCGGGGGAGGCCGGGAGCAAGGCCGAGCGTGGAAAAACAAGAGACAAACGGTGACGGCGAGGAAAGAAAACACCGAACGGCGCGGAACGGGTACCGGGGCGGGCACGGCACTCCGGGGTGATGGGGTGAGTGGAGGGGGGGGGGGCAGACCAGTGCCTCCCAGTGCTCCCAGCGCCTCCCGGTGCCCCCAGCACGCAGCATCACCCCCCCCCTACCTCCGCCCCAGCACTCCGAGCACCACATCGCGAGGACACCGATGTACCACCCGGCTCCGCGACTCGCACCCCGTCCCCTCCCCGGGTCCTCCCCCCCCCCCCCCCCCACACCCCGGGTCTCCCCACCCCCGGTTCCCCCCCCCCACCCCCCGCCGCCGCCGTTACCGCAGCGCCATGCCGACGTGCCGCAGGACGTCGCGGAGCGGCACGTCCCCGGCTCCGTAGGGCCGGCGCGGCTGCGGGAAGCGGTGCGCCAGGCAGAGCCGCCAGCCGGCCGCCGCCACGCCGCGGCCCCGCGCCGCCCCCTGGTAGCCCCGCATCAGCGGCCCCGCGTCCGCCATGGCCCCGCCGCCCGCCGCGCTCCCGGCGCGCCCTCTTCACCGGCGCGCCACGCCCCCCCTTGGCCACGCCCCCCGGTCCCATAGCCACGCCCCCCTCTCTCTTTGACCACGCCCACCGGCGGAGCCCGAGCGCGCTCCGAGGCGTTGACGGAAGTTGCCGAACGTGGCCGAGCGCCGCCCGAGGGTTGCCGAGCGGCGTCGCCGGGCGCCGCCGGAAGTTGCCGAGCGGCCCCCGGGGCTGCCGTTTGTGGGGGGGGGGAGGCCGCGGTGAGTGCGGGCGGCGGGGGCGCTGCGGACGGGGGTGGGGGTGGGGGTGTGTGATTTCCCCCCCCCCCCCCCAAATCCCGGGGGGGGTCGTTCCGTGACGGGGGGCGGCCCCTAGGGGTTGGGGGAGGGAGCAGGGCCCGGGTTCTGGCTGTTCCCGGCCTGTGTGGGGGCGCTGGGCCTGGCTCACGGCGTCGGGCCTGGGCCTGGGCCTATGCGGGGGGGGACTGGGGACATCCCTGTACCCCCCCCCCCGGGGGTGTCTGACCCTGTGGGTAGGGCTGCGGGTGTCCCTGTCCCTCCCCCCCCCCCCCCCCCATGCGTGTCTGTCCTCTGTGAGTAGGGCTGGGGTTGTCCTTGTCCCCCCCCCCATGGGTGTTTCTCCCCTGTGGGTAAGGCTGGGGCTGTCCCTGTGCCCCCCCATGGGTGTCTGTCTGCTGTGGGTACGGCCAGGGGCATCCCTGTGTCCCCCCCGGGGGTGTCTGTCCCCTGTGGGTAAGGCTGGGGCCAACCCTGTCCCCCCACCATGGGTGTCTGCCTGCTGTGGGTATGGCTAAGGCCACCCCTGACCCCCCACCATGGGTATTTGCCTGCTGTGGATATGGCTGGGGCTGTCCCTGTCCCCCCACCATGGGTGTCTGTATGCTGTGGGTATGGCCAGGGACATCCCTGTCCCCCCCCCGGGGGTGTCTGCCTGCTATGGGCACAGCTGGGGCCATCCCTGTCATCCCCCCCCATGGGTGTTTGCCCCATGTGGGTAAGGCTGGGGCCACCCCTGTCCCCCCACCATGGGGGTCTGCCTGTTGTGGGTACGGCCAGGCCCATCCCTGTCCTTCTCCATGGGTGTCTGCCCCATGTGGGTAAGGCTGGGGCCACCCCTGTGTCCCCCCCCCCCCATGGGTGTTTGCCTGCTGTGGGTACGGTCATGGCCACCCCTGTGTCCCCCCCAGTGTCCCCGCTCAGCCCTTCTGCTCCACGGCACCATCCCAACTGTTTCTCTCTCTCTCTCGCTCTCCCCGTGCCCGCGGTTCCCTTTGGCAGGTGCACAGCGGGGCTGTCCCAGCCATGATCGAGGTGGTGGCCAAGCTGGGCCGCGGGCCCGTGTTCCTGGCCGGGGAGCTGCTGGAGTGCGTGATCACTTTCACCAACCCTCTGTCGGCGGCCTCCACCTCTGCCAGCAGGTACGGCGGCACCGGGCCCTGCTCCACGCACACCCCGACAAAGGCAGCACCAAAAGGGGGCAGGCAGGGGGTACCCCGGCAGGGCTGTGGGGCTGCCGTGCCAGCTCAGCCACCGGTGACTTCCCCGCCCAAGGTGCTCCCTAATGGCGCTTCGTGCCATCTCCATTTCGGGGCGGAAACTGAGGTAATAATTCTGGTTTTCTGCCCCCGAGGAAGAGACTGGAAAAAAAGTATGCAGGTAGAGGCGCTGGGAGAGGTGCTTTTAAGTGCCCCTCAAGTGGCAGCAGAATTGCTGGCAGAAAATGAAGCCAAACTGGCTATCAGGGCAGGGTATCTAGTTACACCGGAGTGAGTCTCTCAGGGCAACAAGCAACAGCGTCATTATTTCCTACGTCGGTGGAGGGAGCTGTGTGTGGCAGCGAGCTGATGTAGCAGTGTCATCCCCGCTTCCAGAGCTGGCAGTAGCCAAAGGGGCGAGCGGTGCCCGGAAGGAAGAAGGGGCCGACTTCCACGCAGCCTTTTCTACGGCCCAGCCTTCGGGCACTCCCCTCTCCTTGACTCAGCCGTGCCCAGAGCAGGCGCTGAGCAAAGGTGACGAGATAAGGAGCTTCCTACCTTTGGCTCACGGGAGTGACTCACCCGAAGCCTCAGTGTCAGCAGTGTGTGGCCTTGTCTGATGTTCCGGGGGTGGAGGTGGTTTTCCTGCCCTGTGTCCCTTCCTTCCTTCCCGGGAAGTGTCGGTGTCCCGCCCGGTCAGGTTCAGCACCTTTGCATCACCAGTATGACTTTCAGAGGTGGCTGCTTTGATGGAACCGCTTCCAGCGCTCGCAGTCTCAGCAGAGCAGCCTGTTGCACTACCACCGGAGGACTCTTTTAAATTGTCTTCCTTAACTTCCCATCGCTTCATCCTTGTTCCCCTTGCCTGCTGAGCTAAACGTTCAAATCCAGCCACGCCATAAGCAGCTAGCTTTCCAGGGCTTTGTCTCGTGGGGAGGCGGTGTTACTCTCCCCGGTTCTGGGAGCGTGGCGTGTCAGGGAGTCGCTCGCTCGGGGCTGGCTGTGCTCAGAGGGATGTTGTTCCTATTCTTCTGAAACACGTGGGACTGCACAGGTACGTGGTAGGGCAGTTTCGGAGGTTCTCAGCCCGGTTTTGGAAGGTTTATTTGGGCGCCTTGTCGTGGTGCCTAGAAAACCGCCTCTTGAAAAAAAGGAAAGTTTTCAAAATTAAAAAAAAAAAAAAGCAAGCTACCGAGAGTTGGCTAAATCATAGGAACGGGAACAGCTAATGGCTTGGCGGTTAAAAGCTGAGGCTGTAGGTCGTGTAAGGGCAGCGGCCAGGACGGCGCGGAGCAGCTGTGACACAGCTAGGCCTCTCAGGAAAGAGAAGCTTCCAGCGCCAGCACGTGTGGCTGTGCAGATGCAGGAACTGCAGCGTGTGTTTCAAGCACAGGAGCGGGAGTCAAGGGCAGTAAGTAATGGCAGAGGGTGAGCTGGGTTGCGGGGTGCCAGGTGTTCAAGGAGCGAAGCTGGCCCTGCCCCAAATCGTGCAGTGTGGCTAGCGTGGGCTTCAGAAGAAGCTGTAGGGAGAAGGGAGAGGTGGCCTCGGACCCGGTGCGGGATCCTCGTGTGCCCTGACAGCTGGGTGAGGCCTGCTGGTAGGAAGGCACACACAAACGGTGTTTGTCGGTCTGGTTAAAGAATTGAAACAATTCAGCAGCATATCCTCGGGCCATGCTGGAAATAAATGAAAAATACTCAAAGTGCCGTGCTTGAAGGTGCTGTAATTGTGGTAAGCTGACGCAGAATTGTTAAGCGTCATGTCTCCTGTGAGGGCACTTCCCTGCTTCCACGCAGCAGATAACCTTATGGAAGAAAACCTGAAGGCAGCCCTCATGAAAAGCCACTCTGGTGCTTTCGGAGGCGCAGAGTTGCAACTTTTAGGGCTGGAGGTGTCTGGGCAGAGGATCCAGCGTGTGTTCAGAGGGCGGCCGGTGCACACATGAGATCAAGTAGTGCGTAATTAGCCGCAGTGAGTGCAGCAAGGTCTTTCCCTGGTTCGTCTGCACGTTCAACTGGTCTGGTTAGTCACACCGAGGGATTCCCGTGTGCCACAAAAGATCCCCGTAGCGCCTGAAGTTCTGGTGTCAGTGCCTACTAATCGGATTGTGATGTTGGATAACACCAGGGGAGCCGGGCACCAGCTAAATTCACAAGTCTGCCATTGTTCCTGCAAGTCTGTAGGAACAGATACGGGGTCGGGAGCCTGGGAGACGTCTGCAGAGCCGTGGGGGGTGCCCACGGGGTGACCCGCAGAGGGGTCCTGGAGGGAGCTGCAGGTCAGCACCCAGCTCAGGCTTGCCCTGGAGGCGTGTTTGGAGGGGGGCTTTGGGGATGGCTTCAGCAGCAGTAAAGCAGAGCCCGCTTCGTTCCCAAAAAGCAGTCGCGCTTGGAGAGGGGCAGGAAAAGCTGCTGTTCTCCGGCCCGTGCTCGCTGCCACCCAGGTGGAAGCACAGAGTGAGTTTTGCTTTCCTTTGCCCTCAGCGAGATGCTGGCGTGGGCCAGCGCCCAGATCCACTGCCAGTTTCATGCCAGCGAGAACCGGGTGGCGCTGCCCCCCTCCGACGGCAGCAAGCACGACGTGCAGGCAGAGAACGAGACGGTCTTCGTCCCCAACAGAGGTGAGCGCTCCCCGTTACTCGGGCAGGGTAAGCCGAGCGGGAGTCGGGCAGGCTGTAAGGTGTGTGCCCGAGCCCCTGCTGGCTTCCTGCGGTAACTCCCTGCTGCGTGGCCACCGCAGCACCTCATTAATGCTGAGATCACAGCGGTGCTAGCTTGGAGCAAAACGGGAGGGTTGTCGGTCCAGCTGTTCTGGGAATGTCTCATGGTCTGACCAGGACGTGAGATATTTCCTCCTCGGCCCCTTCTCTTCCCCATTCCTCCCCGGGAGGGTGAGGCACGGCTGGCCCTGGGTGCAGCGAGTGCCCCCCTCAGCCCTCGCCCCCGGGGCTGGCCGGGGGCAGCGCTCACGTGTGGTTTGTCTCTTCCAGGAGAGCGGGGTCAGTGTATCCTGTCCACCCCACCAAAGATCCTCTTCTGTGACCTGCGGCTGGATCCCGGGGAGTCAAAGTCCTGTGAGTCCTGTGTGCTGTTCCCCCGCTCGGGGGGTTCACATCCGGGGAGCCCCGCGCCCGGGCAGGCTCTGCACACCTGAGTGCTGCCAGCAGCCAGCCCTGGTGCTCGCAGGAGGCGAGTGCCAAGGAACACAGCCAGAATCTGTTCTCCACGCGCTGCAAGGTGTCCCTCAGCTCTGCCCCAGGCCCGTGTCCTTTGTCCGTGGTGTAGCTGCAAGGCACGAAACGTTCTGAAATACCTGGCTGCAGCTGCAGGAACAGCTGCACGCACCTCCGTTCCCCTGCCTTTATTTCTTCAGATGCACTGGAGCGTGCCTGGAATTTAGGCTGGCACCCTCTGCAGGTGTGTGCTTCCTCCTCAGGCTGGGGATGTCCTGGGGATTGCCGTCGCCTGCCTGCTCTAGTTTCCCCGACCTTTCTGCCAGGAAAGTGAGCACTTCTCACCTTCCCTGGCCCAGAGCTCTCTGTGCCTCCAAAGCTCTCGAACAGTGTTCTTCCAGTGGGCCCCCTTTCAGCTCTCCTCCATCGCTACTTTCCCTTTTGCTCTTTGGAGAGCTTTTTTTCCTTTTCAGAGGAAATCTGCAGCAACTGATTTCCCCAGTTCCAGGGAATGTTTTGTACCGGGGGCTTCTACCTGATCAGGCAGCTGTGAAAACACAAGCATGCGCTGTCGCCCCTGGGCTGGTGGCTGCTGACCCAGCCTGTCACCTCGTGCCAGATCCCTGCATCGCAGCCTGGTGTCAGGCTCTGCCGGCTGCACGTGGGCGCGTTCCTTGGGATGTCCCACCAGGGATCCATCCGGAACGGGCGATGGACACCTCTCAAGTCACAGCGTGATGAAGCCTCTGATGGAAGGGGCTCTGCTGGAGTGTTCGGCAGAGCTGTGAGTGAGAGCACGGAGCCGGGGGCTGTGCGACGTGCTGGTTTTGACCAACCCAGGTAGCAGGGACAGATCGAGGGGACTTGCTCACGTGGTGGCACGGCAGGAGGAAGGTTTGTCGCGTGTGGTGCCGCAGCGTGGGACTCCAGAAGCCCCGCTGCACGGCCAGGCTGTGCCAAGCTGCTCGCACCAGTCCCACCGTGTGGTGCTGCTCCCCTCACGCGAGGCTGCAGCTGGCACGCTTGCGGGCCGTTCCTGGGGGCTCCTGCCAGCTCCGTGGAGGCAGAGTTAAGGCCGTGTGGGTGTGTATCTTAATTCTTCGTTTCCTGTTTTTCAGAAATTTTGAGTTGTGCTGCTCAGTTTGGAAAGGCAGAAAGAAATCAAGAGATTGAATTCTGCTTCGGCAAAGTACCGTGCTATTAAACCGTGGCAGGAGTTGGCACTTAGAGCTGAGGTTGTGTGAGGCTGTTGCTTGATAGAAGGCCTTGTTTTTGGTTGCTTATGAGCTTCTTCCCCACTATCTTCCCCGTGTTATGGTACCTGTACGTTGAAGGTGACTCACCTCCCGTCAGCTTGACACGCTGCCCAGACTGAGCTCTTTAAATTTGTCACCATAAAACATTTTTTCAAGCCCTCAAGCCATTTCTGTGGCTGTTTCTGCCTCCCCTCTGGTGTTGCAATACCTCTAAACACTTGGTGGGGAGGGGAGGAAATGGAGGCAGCCTCGACACAAGCCAGAGGGTACGGCGGGAGGGTCGGGAAGCATCTGAAGTGCCAGGAATGCGCTTCCTCCCGGGGCCTGCGGGGAGGCTGGCCTTCCGGAGGCTTCCTGAGACTCTGCATTCCTGTGCCAGGCAGCAGGCGCCACGCGTTGCCCGTCTTCCTCCCCAGATGCCCCAAAACGCAGTGGTCTCTGCTCAGGTTGTCCTTGCTGGGTGTGGTGGAGACCCTGGTGAGCGCTTCTGCAAAACCTGCTGCAGGGGTTGCCGCGGTCTGCAGCAGCACTCCTGAGCCCTCCTGGGAAATTCCTGATTTTCCTCTCTGTCAGGGCAGTTCTCAGCTTTATCAGCACCTCGGTGCAGCGGGACGGCCTTTTGTTTTTGGGTGTGAGAGCCCGTGGGCTCTGGTCACTAGCGTGGGCTTTTTTATCTTTCCATTCCTCTTTTTTTTTTTTTTTAAATCCTGAAGTTATATTTAAAATGTAACCCTAGCGTTTGATCTAAGCCTCAACGTTTAGGATGTGCCAGACTTGGGGAAGGATCTGTGGTTTAACAGCAGGATGCTGCCCTTCCTCTGGCAGGGTGTATCTGCGTCACGGTGGGCAAGCCAGAGGTGGAGACTTTCCACGGTCCGCCGCTTGCGTCTCTCCCCTTACGCAGCCTGCAGTTTGGGAAGGCTGCAGAGGTGTTCGCGTTGCACTGGGAAGTGCTGGGGTTGTGTGCCAAACGTGGGGCTTTGAGAGGGCTGAGTGTGCTGCAGAGCCAGGCCCTGGCATCTAGGGGGGCTCAGGGTCAGAGGTTCTGTGGTCCGAGTCACCAGACTGCAAAGGGGGGATTACTCCGCAGGTTGCTGTGAAGGTCTCTTAATTGTTCCTTAGCCGTTTAGACCCAGAGGAGAACACAGGAAGGAAATAATTTTTGTTGCTGTCTGGGGCTCGCTTGTGTAAAGTGAATGTCAGAAGAGGAATGAGGTATTGATCAGCATCCCTCTGCCTCGAGTATCGTTTGTGCGTTAGTGAGGCAGAGCCCCGAGGAAACCGCGCCACGCGACTGCTGCTTGAAAGTGTCGCGTTCATGCGGTGCGCCAGGGGAGCGTGCAGAGGCAAATTCGGGTCGAACTCGTGATGAGTAAGTTCAGTTCGTATTCCCGGATTTTACGCCTTTCGCATTCTTTCGAGGCACAATTTGTACGTGCTGGAAGCAGTGGGTGACGATGATGCGCGTGAGGTGAGGGGCGCCGGGGTGGGGGAGCTGGGGATGCGCTTGGACCGCTCAGGAAAGAAAACTGTCAGCACAACGAGACGGTGATCAGGAGCCTCCTAGCCAGGCAGTCCTTCCTGTGCTCGTTGCAGACTCGTATTGTGAGACGCTGCCCATAGACGGCCCTCCCTCCTTCCGCGGGCAGTCGGTGAAGTACGTGTACAAGCTGACCATCGGCTGCCAGCGCGTCAACTCCCCGATCAAGCTCCTCCGCGTGCCCTTCCGCGTCCTTGTGCTGCACGGTAAGGCCACGCGCTGCCCTGCCCTCGGGCACGGTCTGCAGCCCGCCCCGCTGACTCTCGCCTTCTCTCCAGGCCTCAAGGATTACCAGTGCCCGCAGGACGAGGCCGTCGCGCCCTCAAACCCCTTCCTGGAGGAGGAGGAGGGCTTGAAGAAGGACTCTCGCCTGGCGGACCTGGCGACGGACCTGCTCATGGCAGCCACCTCCCGACGCAGCCTGCGTAGGTCGCTTCCCCTGGGCGAACCCGCTGCCCCCACCCGTGCACGAAGCAGGCAGTGCCTGCAGGCCTGCCCCCTTCCCCGCGCAGCGCTTGCTGCAAAAATTCCCTTGCTGGCACAGCAAGGCTCCGTCTGCGGCTGTGGAGCGGCTCCGTCAGGGCCCGCTCGGATCAGGGTTTCCCACAGGCTCCCCCATGCCAGTGTGGTTTGCTGTTGCTCACTGCTGACCTTTCCCGAAGGAAATGCTGCTTCCAGGGCCTGCCCTTCATTCCCAAGCAGCCAAGTTGTGTCTGATGGGCTCCTCGGGTAACCCAGGCTGCTGTGTGGAGCAGAGCCGCCTCCTCCTGCAGCTTGGCCCCCCTCTCTGCTTTCTCCATAGACCTGTACAATATCAGCAGCAGCCGCGGGAAGGTGGGGACGTTCTGCATCTTCAAGACCGTGTATAAGATTGGAGAGGATGTCATCGGGACCTTTAACTTCTCAGAAGGAGACATCCCGTGTCTGCAGGTCAGCGCTGGCTTTGGGTTCAGCGTGGGGAGAAGCAGAGCTTTTGGGTGGGCAGTGGGAGAAAGGGTTGGGGTGGCACTGAGCTGCTGGGGGGGTTTCTGGTGAGGTCTCGGTGGGAGGCAGCTGAGGTCCCCCTGGGCAAGGGCTGTGGTTCTCAGCTCCCTTAGACAACGGAGGCCCCAGGACGGCGCGGGTGTGTGAGTGTGAGCTCCCGTCTGTCTGCCCCGCAGTTCTCGGTGAGCCTGCAGACAGAAGAGAGCATCCAGGAGGAGTTCCAGCGCCGGCGGGGGCAGCCCGTCTCCTTCAGCACGCACGCCCGCCATCAGGAGGCCTGCCTGCACACAGCCCAGAGCAGCTTCAGCCTGCCCATCCCGCTGAGCTCGACCCCGGGATTCACCACCAACATCGGTCAGTGCCCTGCTCGTCCCCGCAGGAGGACAGCCGTGTCCCCAGCCCTGCCTTCGCTGCCCTGCTCCTGCTGGCAAACCCTCCGCGGGGCCGTGTGGCGTGGGAGGGAGCTGGCCCTGTGCGAGTGGGAATTATTTGCTTGTCCCCTTGCCAGCACCGAGGCAGCTGCTGGCCCTGCGGTGTTGGCTGCTGACCCGCCTCTTGCCCGCAGTGTCCCTGAAGTGGAGGCTGCACTTCGAGTTTGTGACCTCTGGGGAGTCAGCGGGGACCTGCCTCGTCCGTGGGAGCCAGCCAGAGGCCGTCACCTGGACCGGGGTGGAGCAGATTGAGGTGGACACTTTCAGCTGGGACTTGCCCATCAAAGTCCTTCCCACCAACCCCATCCTGGCCTCCTACGTGTCGCAGTTCTCCAGCACCAACTCCATCACCATCTGAAGTGGGGAGAGACGGTAGGACCCTGCCGTGCCGGCTGGGAACGGCGGGCAGGGCCACGACCAGCATGCTGGGGGTGCGCACCCCAGTATTCCCCCGGGGTTCTCCTGCGATGACAGGGTGGGCAGCGGGGTGAAGGAGCGCTGCGCTCGCTGCCGTGCCCTGTGCCTTCAGCTGGGGGCCAGAACCCTTTGTGCAGGATGAGGGCGCGGGTCGCAGCGCTCACCGAACCGGGATCTGCCTCCCCGGGGGGCGGCCCCGCCTGTGCCTTGCCCCCTGAGGGGCTTCCGGGAGAAAAGGGCCCAGCCCAGGGAGCGAAACCTTGCGGGAAGGTCCTTGCAGGCCAGCCTCGTGCCGCTGGCTCCTGCTGGGCTCCTGGATGTGGCCGAGTGCTCCGTGTGGAGCCAGGCAGCAGCACCGCAGCAATGACACGGAACTGAGAGGTGCTGAGCGCCTGGGCCGCCCTCTCCCTCCGCTCCTGAGCCCAAAGGCATCCTGCCGGTCTCGGGATCCTCGGGGAGCTGGAGTGAATGCATGCTGTGTATTCAGGAGCTGGGATGGAGGCCTCCCTGCTCAACAGCCGGCCCCGCGTTTCTACCAAACCTTCCAAAGAGTTTTCCTCTTTGCGTGGAAACCTAATAAACACCTGAACGTGCAAAACGGCCTGAGACAGAACATTTTCCTGCGCCCTTCCCCGGTGGTGGAGGCGGCCCGAGGTTACCACAGTCACTGTCTGGAGACCTCTTTGTTTAATACTTTTATTGCAAGAACAGAAACATCTACACAAGGCTCTGCACAGCACAGGCATGGCACCAGCCGGGGCAGGCTGCCGGGCGGCCGGCTCCACCCGGGCACAGGCAGGTTGCTTCAGCTCCCCGAGCGCGAGCGGGGCACCCGGCGCCCTGCAGCTGGGACGGGGCAGCGGGCACGGGGAGGCCGGGCTCCTCCTGGGGACATCTTCCACCAGTTGTCCCCACGTGCCTGGCACGCTGCTGCCTGCCCGGGGCTGGCTCTGCTGCAGTGTTGCCCGGGGCTGGCGAGCGGTGCTGGGGCTCCCTTCTTGTCCTGGGAGCTGCAGGAGCAGGGGCACTAGTGGTTCCAGAGGTGGGTTGTGCCCCTCGTGCTCCGGGACAGAGAAGGGATGGGCCAAGGCACGTGGGTCCTGCTCGAAGGGCCGCCGTGCTCCCCAGTGGGCTCCCAGTGGCTGCGTGGCAAGGGGGCAGGGGTTGTGGGGGGAGCTGCTTGGCTCGCAGCTGGGAGCGGGGTGATTTGGTCCTGTGGCTCTTTGTTTGGGGGCTGCGGGTTCCCCGCACCCCTGGGAGGACATCCCCTGGGACCTGCATTCCCAAGGGCAGCTTGGCTCAGGGGCCGTCCTCGCGCTGGGACGGGGCCCCGGCTCGCTTCGGGGAGCTGAAGGCGGAAGCAAAGCCGTACTGTGGCAGCGCTGGGGTGTAAATGTTAGCTCAGTACAATACCGTGTGGATAGTGGTTTCCCTGGAAGGTGGCTGCAGTGGTGTCTCTACGGGACGGGGCAGGTCTGGAGCATGCAGGAGGTGCGCTCTGGAGGAGGGGGGCCGGCGGCGGGGGCCTCTACCCGCTCAGCCCCGCGCCCAGCACCTTGTTGCTCAGCGGCTCGGGGGTGCCGGCCGAGCCCCACTCGTGCTCCACGCTCTTCACGCACGGCAGGCTGGGGTTGGCCTTCTGCACCACCGAGATCTGGCAGGTCTGCGTGTCGTAGTGGGCCTCGCACCAGTCGGGGAAGTCGATGGGGTGCTGGGTGCTGCGGGAGAGGGCACGGCGCCGTCAGCTCCCCCTGCTGCGTGCCGGGGGGCTGCTGATGCGCTTCCCAGGCCCGCTGGTGTGAATTTGTTGCCCGCTGGTGCGCATTTGTTGCCCGTGGTCCCCTCCGTGGCACCCCTCGCCCTGCTGCCCCTCGCTGGGCCGAGGCTCCCCGCAGCCCCTGGGGTCTCCGCTGCACAGGCCGCCCCCAGACCCCGCCGCAGCCCGTCCCCAGCGCCCCTCACTCACGTCTCGCAGCATCCCACGCCGATGGGGTGCAGGCAGGTGCACAGCAGGCAGTTGGTGCTCAGCCACGACTCCCCGAGGGAGAACTGCTTCCCCTCGTACTCGCAGGGAGCTGCAAATGGAAAGGCGGCGATGAGCAGTGGGGCGTGCGGGAGCCACCTCGGCGTCCCTCCGCCCCGAAAGGACGCGGGGCCCGTCGGGGCTTCCCTGCGAGGAGGCGGCAGAGGAAAGCCGGGCAGCCCTCTTCCCTGTGCCGCTGGTCCTGCGCGCTCGGCCCCATCCGGGCCCCTGCCAGGAGCTCTTCGTGGCCCAGCGAGCTGTTTCTCAGCCAGAGCCCTGGGGAGCTGTTGCGTGGTTTATAGACAGCTCCTTCCAGTCATCACTGGCCCGCGATCGTGCTCCCCAGCTCGGCACAGCCCGTGTAGCGCCTCGCAGGCAGGCAGGGCATGGCCCCGCCGCCCCGGGGGAAGACGAGGCCTCGTCCTAGCCTCGACGCTGCCCTCCCGGCTCACCTCCCCGCTTACCTTTAGCCTGGAAGTAGCATTTGGCCTGGGAGCCCGGCAGCTGGAGGAGGAGGGAGAGCAGCAGGCAGAGCCTGCCCCAGGCGCACGCCGGCTTCTGCGCTCTCATGGCCATGGCCGTCGTCGAGCTGGGCTTCCCCGCGGTCCTGCCGAGTTGCCTTTCTTCCCTCTCTCTCCTTTGCTCCTTTCCCTTTTCTCTCCCTTTCTCCCTCTCTCTCTCTCTCTCTCTCTCTCTCTCTGCCTTTTTAATGCTCTTCCCCTGATCCCAACAAGAGATATTTATAAAGTTCAGCTTTACGACCCTGGCCACCAGCTGTGCCCCACTGGAAAAGTTGTAAAACTCATTTCCTGATTTGAAAGGCATGAAAACAAGAGGTAGGATCAAGATTTTTAACAAGCTGTGAAAAGCTGATTCATGCCCTCCAGAAATGTCTCCAGTTGGAAGCCCCTGTGGGTGCAGGGCTCGGCAGCGAGGGGAGATCCGAGGGACCCCGGCGGGGTTGCCCTCGGCGGGGCGACAGGAATCTCCTGACCAGGAGGAGAGCTCCGGCCACCGCTGTCGCGCTGTCACAGCAAGGTCTCCGAGCATCCCATCAGGCAGGGACCGGAGCGGCACAAGCGCCACGTTAAGCACCAGTGTGGGACGCAAAACGGCAGTGTCCTTGGTGGGCGCCGAGGTGCCCGCACGCAGCTCACGGGCGGCTCGAGGGGGAGATTTCCCCCATCTCCGAGCCCCAGCCTGGGCTTGTGGCCACGCGTGGGCTGAGGGTAAGGGCTGGTCCCCTCAGCCGAGGGCATGTGGGGCGGTGATTCCCACTGACACGGGGCCCTGGACGAGTCCCCGGCATCCCCGGGGCTCGGCTCGGTGGTTCTGGTGCGAGCGCGGGGCCGCCGGGGCTGAGCAGCCCCTTCCAGCAAAAGCAGGCAGGCGACCAGAGGGATGAAACCCGGAGGCACGGGTGGGTTTGGGCAACAAGTGACCCGAGAGGGGAGCGAGGGGCTCGGCCGGGGGCATGTCCCCAAATGCGCTGACTTTGTACTCCGACCTCCAGGTCGCAGCGCTGCGGCTCTTACCGGTGGCCGAGGATGGAGGTTTGGAAGAGGTGAACAACGTGAGGGCACCAGGAGCCGCACGGCCCTGGGGAGCTGCTGCACTGGTGTGCCCGAGGCGTTTCACGGTGTTTTTCACAAGTCAGGAGAGCAGGGTACGGGCACGGGACAGCCCGCCGGTGGCTGCAGTAGCAGCGGCGTACGTGGGTCATCTGCCCTGCCGTTAGTCTGCCTATTGCTGAGAGTTTGGGATAGGTTTACACCCTGACGCGTGAGCCTCAACATCCCTTCCAGAATTTGTGTTGGCGTCCTCTGTTATAGCTGGATATTTTTGTTATCCGTGCAAATGTCCAATCCCTCCTTGAATCCCGCTAAATTTTGGCCTGAGCGTTTTCCTGTGGCAGCCTAATTAAGCAGAGAGTGAAAAGAATAAATAATAATAATAATAAAAAAAAATGCTTCCTTTTATCCGCTTCGGATTCACCACTTTCGGATTTCCAGGCGCGTCCCTTTGTGGCCGGGGAAGCCGGAGACCCGCGGTCACCTCGTGTCCCCGTCCCCAGATGTCACCCAGAGCTTTCTCAGCGGACGCGGGGAGCTGGGAGGGGGCTGCCTCCCTTAAAGCACTGCCCTGGCTGAACAGGAGGCAGAAAAACTTGTGCGTCCAAAGAGAGTGGGGAAAAACCGCAGGGGAAAAAACACGGGGAGGCAGAGGGCAGCGCGTGTGACCGTCTGGGAAAGGCTGGTGATAAATCAGAGCGGCTCGGGGTACCCGCGAATAACCTACGGGCCGTGGGCTGTGGGCCGGGACAACGAAGCGCATCAGTAACAAATGAAAATCACCCTCTGGAGCGGAGTTGTTACTATATAAGGAGGATAAAAGTCCCCGTCGCCGGGGCGGTGAGTGAATATTCCTATTGTGTGTTTGGAAAAAGGAGTCTGGCACGCTCACAGCCACAATGAACTAATCCATCTTCGTTTCATCGCCGAGCAGAGAAAACGTTAAACAAAAGCGGTGTTTTTAATTTGGAGGCCCCGGTGGTTTGCCCGGGCTTCCAGAGGGACGCCGAAAATCCGGGGAGAGGGCGGCTGTGGGGCGGGCAGGGGCTTGCAGCTCGGAGAGCATCACCTGCAGAGGGATTCAGGGTGCGAGGGCTGCAGCGCGGGCACCGGGGATGCTGCGGCCGGAGCATCCCTGGAGCACCGGTGTCCAGGTGGGCAGCCACCAGCTCCCAGCACCCCAGGACCCTTCGTGAGGAGGCTGCATCCGTGTCTCAGCATCACCCAAGGGCAGCTGGCTGCGTCCCAAGCAGGGCACGGTGCCTCCGGGCTCCTCACAGAGCTGCTGCTCGTCCCCCTGCCCGCAGCTCCTGGTGCTGGGGACGGGACCCACGGACGGGCAGGGGGGTGCCAGGATGGGGTGGCGATGCTCCCCCTTCCCCCCGGCCCCGCAGGAGGTGCGTGGGTAATAAGAGCTGATGGACAAGTTGCCATCGGCAGGATCCAGGAGTGTTATAAAACCTGAATCTCCTGAGCCTTCAGCTCAGGCTGCAGCTGCAGAGCAGGAAGCAAACAGGATCCCGGCTGGCATTGTGAAAGCAAACACCATAAATCCAAGGAAGTGCTGCGATTGCTGTTTTAGGCACTGGGGAGCTTGGCTCCTGCTCCCCACAAGCACTTTATTTTCTCTCTAAACAGCAAAAATTAAAAAAATAAAATAAAATAGAAACAACACGACTTATCGCTGGGCCGAGCTGGGTCAGCGTCAGCCCAGTCCCAGGGCGCAGGGCAGGGTGCCGGGGAGATGCTGGCTCTGAGCCGTGCCCGATGACCTGTCCCCGTGCCCCCGGCACCTGAAGGGGACCCCAGGGCATCAGCAGAGCCCGCTTCTGCACCACCGAGCTGCTGTCACACGGCTCGGAGCCACCCCACAGGGTGAAGGCAGCTGCGGCTGTGCTCCAGAAAGAGGACAACGCGGAGGGGGCATGATGGAAAACTGGATGTCCTGTTAGCCGTCGGGCTGGGCTCTGCTGCCCGGGACACCCCGCACTGTGCCCAGCCTCCTGGGTGGCGGGGTCCGGGCTCTGTAAACGCTGCTTGGCGGGCTCCCATGCTCCCTGGCACTGCCCCGTGCTCCCTCGGGCTCCACGGCCCTCTTGCACTTTTAGGGCTCACACTTCCTTGCTTGCCCTCATGCTCCGTCTGTCTCCATCATACTCCCATGCTCTCCATCGTGCTCCATCCCTCTATATCATGGCCCATCTCTCTCCGTCATGGTCCCTTCCTCTCTATCATGCTCTGTTCTTTGCCTTCATGGTCTCTCCATCGTGCTCCATCTCTCTTCAGCATGCTGCATTCCTTGCCCTCATTGTCCATCCCTCTCCAGCATGGTCCTTCCCTTCCCATCACTCTCCATCCTTCCCCACTGTGGTCCATCCCTCTCCAACATGCTCCATTCCTCTCTACCGTGCTCCATTCCTTACTTTCATGGTTTATTCCTCTCCAGCATGGTCCATCCCCTTCCATTACTCTCCATCCTTCCCCACTGTGGTCCATTCCTCTCCAACATGCTCCATCACCCTCCATCACGGCCCATCCCTCTCCGTCACGCTCCATTTCTCATCCTGATGGTCCATCCTTTTCCACCATGCTCCATGCTTCCCCATCCATCATGCTCCACCCTTCCCCATCATGCTCCACCCTTTTCCAACACGCTCCTTCTCTCTGACAATGCTCCACCCCTCTCCCTCTCCATCCCCTAGGGTGCTGAGGGAATTGGCACTTGTGATTGCTGGGCCACTCTCCGTCATCTACCAGCAGCCATCGTCAACCAGAGAGGTCCCAGATGAATGGAGACTTGCTAATGTGGCGCCCACCTGTAAGAAGGGTCGTAAGGAGGACCTGGGGAACTCCAGGCCCGTCAGCCTGACCTCGGTGCCAGGAATGGTGATGGAACAGGTCATCGTGAATGCAATCACACAGCATCTGCAGGACAATCAGGGGGATCAGGCCTGAGTAGTGGTGAAAGGAGTGAAATTCAGCTGGTGACCGGTCACCAGTGGTGTTCCCAAGGGGTCGGTGTTGGGACCCATCCTCTTTAATATTTCTATAGGTGACTTGGACGAGGGAATTGAGTGCACCCTCAGTAAGCTTGCAGATGACACCAAGTTGGAGGGAAGTGTTCATCTGCCAGAGGGTAGGAAGGCTCTGCAGAGGGACCTGGGCAGGTCGGATGGATGGGCAGAGGCCAGTGGGAGGAGGCTCAACATGGCTAAGAGTCGCGTCCTGCACTTTGGTCACAACAACCCTGTTGTCCCCCTGCACTCTGGTTCCCAGCTGGATGAGGTGATCGTCCCCCATAGTCTGCTCTGGTGAGGCCGCACCTCGAGTGCTGTGTTCAGTTTTGGGCCCCTCGCTACAAGAAGGACATCGAGGCCCTGGAGCGTGTCCAGAGAAGGGCTGTGAAGCTGGTGAAGGGCCTGGAGCACAAGTCCTGTGAGGAGCGGCTGAGGGCACTGGGGGTGTTTGGTCTGGAGAAGAGGAGGCTCAGGGCAGAGCTTGTGGCTCTCTGCAACTGCCTGAAAGGAAGCTGTGGGGAGCTGGGGGTCGGCCTCTTCTCACACGTAACCAGTGATAGGACCAGAGGGAATGGCCTCAGGTTGAGCCAGGGGAGGGTCAGGTTGGAAATGAGGAGACATTTCTGCTCAGAAAGAGCAGTCAGGCATTGGGACGGGTTGCCCAGGGAGGTGGTGGAGTCACCATCCCTGGGGGTGTTCAAGGAGAGATTGGACGTGGTGCTTAGGGACAGGGCTTAGCGGGTGACAGTGGGGTAGGGGGGTGGTTGGACCAGATGATCGTGAAGGTCTTTTCCAACCCTAATGGCTCTGTGACCCTCTCCCGTGCCCTCCCCAGCCTGTTTGTCCCACCGGTGGCTGCTCCGTGCCACCTCCCCATGTCACACCACCTGGCTGCCCGCAGAGGGGCCCAGCCCTCCCCCCGCTGCCCCGCTTTGCCTCCTGCACCCCGGTGCCACCGCTCCCGGCAGGGCTCCAGCACCTCCCGTGGCTCCTGCGGTGCTCCCAGCGGCACCCGCAGGCACCCTGCTCCCTGCCCTGCCTCGGGCCAGGCTTTGGCACCGGGGGTTACTCCAGGTGTCCCCCCCACCCTCGCCGCTGGCACCGCTGCCCTCGGCCTCCTCTCACGGGAAACGTGACGGGAGGGCGCGGGGTGTTTAGGAAAACAGGCCTTGGCACCCGGCGGCCATCCCGGGAAAATAAAAACATCCGGGCGGGCAGCGGTGCCGCGGGCGCGAGAGACCGGCACTCCATAAATCCCCCGGAGCAGGTGCTTTGTAGTCGGCACAAGGAAATGAGCACATTATTCATCTCGGCTTAAACCCCTGAACGCTTCCTGCCCTGTGAGTCAGAAATAACCCTGGGAGATCGGTCCCAGGCCCCGCAGGAGCCGCGCTGTCCAAGAAAGTGCCACGAGCCTGCCAGGCCTGGGGCCAAGGCGAGGGCGGGTGCACGTGGCAGAGAAAGTGGTGCTGGGACGGGGGCAGCACAGCAGGACCTCTGGGGCTGGTGGCACCCATGGAGCTGGTGGCACCAATGGAGCTGGTGGCACCATTTTGTGGTGACACCAATGAGACGGGTGACACCACTTGGGCTGATGGCACCAATGAAGCTGGTGGCACCAACAAGGCTGGTGGTGCCGCCACAGCAGGTGGCACCAACAGGGCTGATGGCATCAATAAGGCTGGTGGCACCAATGAGCCTGGTGGCGCACTGGGACTAGTGGTACCAGTGGAGCTGGTAGCATCACTGAGTCTGGTGACACCAATGGGGTGGGTGGCACCACTTGGGCTGGTGGCACCACTGAGGCTGGTGGCACCAGCAGGGCTGATGGCACCACTGAGGCTGGTGGCACCACTTGGGCTGGTGGCACCACTGAGGCTGGTGGCACCAGCAGGGCTGATGGCACCACTGAGGCTGGTGGCACCAATGAAGCTGGTCACCCCACTGAAGCTGGTGGCACTAACACAGCATCAACAAGGCTGGCGGCATCAATGGGGCTGGTGGCACCAATGATGCTGGAAGCACCACTGAGTATGGTGGCACCAGTGGGGTTGGTAGGACCACTGAATCTAGTGACACGACCGAATCTGATGGCACCAATGAGGCTGGTAGCACCACTGGGGCTGGTGGCACCACTAGGGCAGGTGACACCAATGGGGCTGGTAGTACCACCAGGGTTGGTGGCACCAATGAGCCTGATAGCACCATCAAGGCTGGTGGCACCAACAGGGTTGGTGGCACTAGTGAGGTTGATGACACCACAGAGGCTGGTGGCTCCAGTGAGGATGGTGGCCTCACAGTTAGTGGCACCACCGCAGCACGTGGCACCACTGGGACTGGTGGCTCTAATGAATCTGGTAGCATCGTCAAGAGTGGTGGCACCACTGGGGCTGATGGCACCAATGGAGCTGGTAGTAACACTGAGTCTGGTGACAGCAGTGAGGCTGGTGGCACCACTGGTTCAGGTGCCACCATGAGGCTGATGGCACCAACAAGGTTGTCGGTGCCACCACAGGAGGTGGCACCACTGGGGCTGGTGGCACCACCAGTTCAGCAGGGTGCAGGGAAGGGGACACCTGCAGGGGACGCTGGGGCTTTTCAGGTCCTGGGGGACTCCCGCAGACATTTGCTGGCCTTTCTTCAGCAGCAGAACCACAGCCCCACTGCTCCACACGTCCCTTCTCCAGCCACAACCCCCCTCACAACCCCACACCCGTAGGGCCCCTCCTTGGCTCTGGGGCATGGTGGCCCTGAACCTGCCCTGAACCCGAGGAGCAGCAGAGCTGCCGCATTACCCACGTTTTTCCCTTTAAAATATTCGCTTCTGCTCCATTTTTTCCGCTGTTGGCACGCCAAACCCAAACACAAACAACGAGTCCTCCGGGTTACCCTGACAACTGCAGCGCACGAAGCCCATAAACGCAGAGGTCGCCCCGCGTGCCGGCGCCCAGCCCCGCTGACGCCGCGGCCCGTGACCTCCTGGCCAAAGCCACCCCAAACTTCTGGAGATGTTCCTCACCCAGCAGGGACCGGGTGGCCTTTGGAGCTGATGGGGAGCAGACGGGGAACCCAAAGCCGCGTCCCCTCTGCCCTCATCACGCTGTATCTCCAGAGGTCCCCATGCCGCGGCACCGCGTGTCCCCGGCGTGGTGGCTCCCGGTGCAGCTCCTCCACCCAGCCCGGTGGAGCCGGCGGTCCCGGAGGCACCCACTGCCGGTGCCTGGCGTGCCTTTCACAGCCACCTCCCGGGGCTGACAGGTTTCTGGCCCCGCTCTCGGTGCAGAGGTGAAGGCGCTTGGCAGGGCTCTGCAGCCCGCCAGCTCCAGGAGGCGGAAAAAACATTTATTTTATTTTTTTTTTAATATATTTTCTGCGCTCCAGGGGTGGTGGGGGAAGCAGGGTGACAAGGACAAGCCCTCCCCGTTGGGACACCTGGGGCACAGTTTTGGCAGCATGCCCCACGGGAACATTTTGGCACAAACTCTCCGGGTCCGGGATGCGAAGTTCCGAGGGGAAGGCGAGGCACAAACACCCAAAAATCCGCCTGGGCACCGTCCCCACGTGCCCGTGGGGGCTGGCGGGGCACGGAGCCCACGGGTGACCGGCTCCACGCGAGGGTACCCGTCCCCTGCTGCCCCTTTGCGGTGTCACCCGTGGGAGCTCCGTGCGCCCTGGGCGCAGGAGCCGGTCCCCGGGCCCCCTCTGGCGGCCCACAGACGCCAGCACGGGGCGCTCCGGGAAGGTGCCGGGGGTGGGGGGGGGTGGATTTTTGGCCAGGTTTCGGATGCTCCCGCTCGGGTTTCGCCGCCCCGCGGCTATTTATACCCGGCAACCCAATCCCCCGGCTGGCCGAGGACGTGTCACTCATCGCGGGGACACCTGCGGGGTGGCACCGGCGGGACGAGCGGGGGTGCCGCGCCCGCGGCTCCGCGCTTCGTCCCCCCCCCCTTTTTACCCCAAATCCTGGAGGGGTCTGGGACCCCGAAGTTCGGCACCGGGTCCCAACCCCTTCTATGTCCCCCCGCGTGGGGCAGGCACGGGTGGGGGGGCTGCGTGTTGGGGGCGGACGGGGCTCCCGCTGCCCGCCCGCCCCACGGGACCGCGGGCGGGCCGGGAATGCGAGGAATGCGGGGCGGGCACGCTGCCCCCTGCGGGGGCCCCGCCGCCCCCCCGGCCGCCCCCTGCCCCGCCTGTCCCTGCCCCGCAGCCACCGCTCGCCCCCCCACCCCCCCGAGAGCCCCGGTGGGATCCTGCGCCCCGAATCCACAGGGACCACCCCAAGGGGACACAGAGATCTGGGCACCCCCAGGACCCCCCAAGCTGGGGACCCCACAGCCTGGGCACCCACATACTGGAAACCCCCGGAGCCTGGACACCCCTTCCTCAAAATCCCCTCGTGCTGGAGACCCCCGGAGCTGGGGCACTTCTTCCCCAACGCCCCCACTCTGGGGACCCCCAGAACTCGGGCATCCCCTCCCCAGTCCCTTCATGCTGGGGGCTCCCGGAGCCTGGACACTCCTTCCCTCAGCTCCCCAAATCCCCTCGTGCTGGGGACACCCACAACCTGGGCACCCCTTCCCCAAAATCCCCTCATGCAGGAGAGCCCCAGAGCCTGGACACCCCCTCCCCAATCCCCCCACATTGGAGAGCCTCAGAGCCTGGACACCCCTTCCCCAAAATCTCTGTGTGCTGGAGACCCCCAGAACACAGGCACCCCGTCCTCAATCCCCCCCACAAGGAGGACCCCCAGAACTTGGGCATCCCCTCCCCAGTCCCCTCATGCTGAACACCCCCTCCCCAATCCCCACATGTTGGAGACGCCTGGAGCCTGGACACCCTTTCCCCCAAATCCCCTCACGCTGGAGACCCCCGGAGCCTGGACAACCCTTTGCCAACGCCCCTGCTATGGGGACCCCTGCAACCTGGGCACCTCCACGCTGGAGACCCCCAGAGCCTGGGCACCCCCTCCCCAATCCACCCACATCGGAGACTCCCAGAGCCTGTGGACCCTCTCCCCCAAATCCCCTCACGCTGAAGACCTCCGGAGCCGGGGCACCCCCTCCCCAATCCCCCCACGTTGGAGACTCCCGGAGCCTGTACACCCTCTCCCCCAAATCCCCTCGTGCTTGAGACCCCTGGAGCCTGTACCCCCCTCCCCCCAAAACCCCCTCATGCTGAAGACCTCCGGAGCCGGGGCACCCCCTCCCCAACCCCCTCCCACTGTACACCCTCTCCCCCAAATCCCCTCTTGCTGGAGCCCCCGGAGCCAGCACACCCCTTCCCCAACACCCCCACCCCGCAGCCCCCCCCCCACCCCCGCCCCAACCCGGACACCCCCTCTTTCCTCAGCCCCCCCTGCTCCAGCCCCCTCCCCGACGGCGGGGCCGCCCCCTCCTCCCTCTCCCCTCTCCCCGTGGGGGCGGGCGGTGGCGGCGGCGGCGGCTCCGGGGGCGGGACGGGGCGGTCCGGGGGGGCGCTGCCCGGTCCGGGGCGGCCCCGCCCGGGGGAGGCGCAGGCGGCGGCGGCGGCGGCGGCGGGCGCAGGATCCGCGGGCGGAGGAGCCGGCGGGGCCCATGGCTCCGGGGCTGCCGCTGGTGCTGGCGGCGCTGCTGGCGGCGGCGGGGGGCAGCGGCGGCGGCGGCGGCGGCGGCGGGGGGCGGCGAGCAGCGGCGGCGGCGGCGGCGTCCCCCGACGGGGCGGTCGCCAACCTGACGGTGGCCGTGGTGCTGCCGGAGCGCAACGTGAGCTACGCGTGGGCCTGGCCGCGCGTGGAACCGGCGCTGAGCCTGGCGCTGGAGGCGCTGCAGCGTGGGGAGCCGCCGCTGCTGCCGCGGCCCTTCTCGGTGCGCGTCGAGTTCATGAGCTCGGAGCTGGGGGGCGCGTGCTCCGAGTACGTGGCGCCGCTCAAAGCCGTGGACCTGAAGCTGTACCACGACCCCGACGTGCTCTTCGGGCCGGGGTGCGTCTACCCCGCCGCCTCGGTGGGCCGCTTCGCCTCGCACTGGCGGCTGCCCCTCATCACGGCCGGGGCGGTGGCGGTGGGCTTCAGCGAGAAGCGCGAGCACTACCGCACCACCGTGCGCACCGGGCCCTCGGCCCCCAAGCTGGGCGCCTTCGTCTCCCACCTGCACGCCCACTTCAACTGGAGCTCCCGCGCCGCCCTGCTCTACGTGGACCGCAAGACCGACGACCGGCCCTACTACTTCACCATCGAGGGCGTCTTCCAGGAGCTGCAGGACGGCAGCAACCTCACCGTCCGCCACCACATCTACTCCCCCGACGAGGGCGGCGCCGACACCGCCATCCACTTCATCAAGGCCAGCGGGCGCGGTGCGTGGCGTGGCGGGGCGCGTGGGGTGCGGGGGGAGTAAAAACGTCCCGTGGGGCGCGGAGAGGGGCAGGGGGAGCGGTGGGGTGAGCGTGGGGCGTGGGGAGGGGATGGGGGCGCGGCGGGACCCGTGGGGGGGGCACGGTGAGGGGTGGGCACGGTGGGATGTGTGTGGGGCGCAGCGAGGGGATGGGGGCGCAGCGGGACCCGTGGGGGGGCACAGCGAGGGGTGGGCACGGTGGGACCTGTGGGGGGCACAGCGAGGGGATGGGGACGCAGTGGGTCCTGTGGGGGGCACAGCGAGGGGTGGGCACAGTGGGACCAGTATGCGGCACTGCAAGGGCAGGGGGGCGCAGCGGGAGCTCTGTGGGGCACAGCAAGGGGGTGGGGGGGACAGTGGGACCTGTGGGGGGCACAGCAATGTGTGGGCACGGTGGGAACTGTGAGGGGCACAGCAAGGTGGCAGGGACACAGTGTGACCCCTGTGGGGCACAGCGAGGGACCAGGGGAGCAGCGGGACCCTTGTGGGGCACGACAAGGGGACAGGGACGCTGGGACCTCTGTGGGGCATAGCAAGGGGACAGGGACACGGTGGGACCTCTGTGGGGCACAACAAAGGGGCTGGGGTCACAGTGTCACCCTTGTGGGGCACAGTGAGGGGTGGGCACAGTGGGACCTCTGTGGGGCACAGCAAAGAGCCAGGGGGGCAGTGGGACCCGCGTGGGGCACAGCAAGGAGATGGGGGTGCAGTGGGACTCCTGTGGGGCGCAGCAAGGGGACAGGGTCACAGTGGGACACATACAGGGCACAGCAAAGGGGTGGGGGCGCAGCGGGACCCATGTGGGGTGCGGTGAGGAGTGGGCACAGTGCAACCCATGTGGGGCATGGCATGGGGCTGGGGGCACAGTGGGACCCGTGTGGGGCACAGCAAGGGGACGAGCAGGCAGTGGGACCATGTGGGGCACAGCGGGGGGGGGCCACAGTGGGACCTCTGTGGGGCACGGCGAGGGGCAGGGGACGCAGTGTGACCCCTGTGGGTCACGGTGCAGCGTGGGCAAAGCGTGCCGTGGGTATAGGGCACGGTGAGGGGTGAGCGCACACGGTCACAGCAGGGCTGAGGGGGCAGCAGGACCCCGTGGAAGCCCCCCCCAGCCACGGGACCCCCGCTCGCAGCCCCCCACCCCCCTCACCCCATGCAGGACCCCCGCCCCTTGGTGGGATGGGTGGCATGGGAGCGGGCAGAGGGACACGGGGGCGCCCTGGTGGCGCGCTGTGGCTCGGGCCACGCTGCCCTCTCCGGCGCAAGCCCGGGCGCCAGCGGGGTCGGGGTGTCCCCAGGGGCAGGCTGGACCCGGGCACCGCGGGGAGGCGGAGGGTGACGGTGTGGACGTGGCCAGCTGTCGGGCGGCGCTGGCGGTGGCTCCGGTGCCGGCATGCCGAGGTGGCCGTGCCGTGCTCGGGGGGGAGGTTGCAGCCCCCTGCCCCGTGCCGGTCCCTGGATGTGACCGTGGGGAATGGATGGGGAGGGGGCTGGGGACGGCCCCACCGTGGTGCCGTGGGGGGGGGGGAGTATAAATCAATTTGTCGCCTCGGGAGAGCGGCTATATCGGGCCGGGAGGAAATGGAGGGGCTTACGGAGGCAGCTGGAGAGCAAGGGCAGCCTGACTCTCGCTCTTCCATTATTGATGAGCGGGGTGTATCGATCCTGGAGGCAGCCGCTCCGCGCGGCTCCTTAATGGATGCTGAGATGCTGTGTCATTAAGGAGGACATCGAGCCGGGACCAGCGGAGCCAGATGGGGCAGCGGGGGACGCGGCCCGGGGAGCTCAGCGCCCTGGGGCTTCGGGGCTGAGGATGGGGGGCTTTGAGTGGGGTTGGGACGAGGCACCACGCGGGGACAAAGGCTGAATGCGGCCCTAGATCGCCCCGGTGCGCATCGAGGTGGAGGACGCCAGGCGTGGGCAAGGATGGGGGTCCCCTGGGGCTGCCCTGGCGAGGGACCCCACATCCCTAGGACCTCGGTGCCACCGCAGGGTGTCAGCTCCCATCTCCCAAGCGTGGCTTTGGAGAGCCTGGGGACAGCCATGCGCGTCCCGCTGGAGCTCCTCACCCGTGAGGCTCACAGCCCCGAGGAGCGGGGACCTTCGAGAGCGGGGCCGCCACGCACCTGCCCCGCGCCTGCGTGCGGCCGCCCGGTGCTTGCCATCGTCCCTCTGGCAGGGGCCTGGGCGACGTGCAGGGGCCCACGTCCCTGCCGCCGCTTGCGAGAGCGCTGATATAATTAGAGCCGCGGCGCAGGGAATTACCGGAGCATCTGCCCGCGGAGCGCAGGTCCTCCGCCTGGGGGAACGGGCGGGCAGGAGGAGGGGGCCCGGGCACCTTCCCCTGACGCCGCCAGCCCTGCGTTAGCCCCGCATCCCACACCGGGAGCCACTCGGGTGCCGTGTGCCCCCCTCGCCCCCCTGCCCTTTGACCGGGCGGGCGTCTGTCACCGCCGTGGGGCTGTGCCACCATCTGCCACCAGCTGTCGCGGCCCCCCTG
The DNA here is from genome assembly GCF_040182565.1 of Anser cygnoides. NCBI lineage: Eukaryota > Metazoa > Chordata > Aves > Anseriformes > Anatidae > Anser > Anser cygnoides. Next base: position 64,443,871 of record NC_089912.1, on the reverse strand, counting down.
CCACCAGCACCGATCCCAACGCACTCATCACCTCCGTTTTCCCCCACCCCACCGCGTTCCCCATGTTTTTTTTCTTCTTTTGTGTCTGTTTTTATTTTTTTTAATTATTATTATTATTATTTTGCCCCCGCTGCCCCCGAGCCCTCCCCTGGTGCCCGCGATGGGGCCGGGGCGGGAGGGCCGTGCGCCGGGGCCAGCGTCTGAGCGTGACATTCCTCCGGCGCCCGCCGCCTCCTCCCCCGTTGCTCAATCCCGGGTTCCCAGCCAGGCTGGCTGGAGCGGGGGCCCTGGTTTTCCGGGGGGAGGGAGGAGGCAGTGGCAGGAGCCTCCGCTCTGGCCCTCCACGAGGGTGAGGAGGGCCCCCGCTCGGGGGGGTTTCGGACACTCTCCGGCGCAGCCCGTGGGTCAGCCAGCCCCACGGACACGATGCCCGCGGCCAGCCCCACGTGTCACCCGCTCGGACATCCCGGCGGGGCCGTCGGAGCCCCTGGCAGCGGGGCTGTGGTCGGAGGGGTGTGAGGACGGGGCCCGGGCACCCCCTTGCCGCCCGGGTCCCGGCAGCAGATGCTCTGTTTCCAATTAATGCCGCGGCCCGCCGAAGGTGCTGGAATCTGGGAACCTGCACATTCCTGCCGCACGACCGACCGCAAACCCAAACATGTTTTTGTCCTTTTCCTCGGCATGGATTCCCCAGCGGCCTCCGGGCAGAGGCTGACGGCCTCCGGGGCACAGCCTCGCCGCCTCTCCCGGACCCGTTTTTCCCCTACCCACAGCCGGTGCAGCCCCCAGAGCCGGGACGGTGGCGTCACCGGGGTGGGGTGCACAGGGGCAACCGGTAATTGTGGGAGCTCCCCTTTTTCTCTGGGGTGCCCAACGTGGCACAGGCGGGTCAGGGCGGGCAAGGGATGTCCCGTGATGAGGTCAGCGTGGGGCAGGGAGCGGTGCCCCCCTGATGCCCTGTGCCCCCGCAGTGGTGTACCTCTGCGGGCCGCCGGAGATGCTGCGCCGGATCATGCAGCTGGCGCAGCGCGAGAACCTGACCAACGGCGACTACGTCTTCTTCTACGTGGACGTTTTCGGGGAGAGCCTGCGGGGGGACTCTGCCCGTGATGCCTTCAAGCCCTGGCAGCAGGGCCCGGGACAGGATTCGGGGCTGCGCGAGGCTTTCCAGGTGAGCTGCGCCTCCGTATGGGGATGGGGACGGGGACGTGCCCAGCGTGGCCCCCGTGCGTGACACGGGGCGCTGTGCCGTCCTGCAGACCGTGCTGGTGATCACCTACTACGAGCCCCAGAACCCCGAGTACCAGCACTTCCAAACGCAGCTCATCCTGCGAGCCAAGCAGAAATTCGGGGTGCAGCTCAACTACTCCCTGGTGAGCGCATCCCGCTGCCTGCCGGGGGCTGGGGTGGGGGCACCGTCCCTATGGGGCTGTGGGGTGGCTGTGGGAGCAGCCACGTGTGGTGCGCTGCCATCCCGGCAGGGTGTGTGCGTGGCCCTGCTGTGGGGTTGTGGATTTTCAGGGGTGTGCATGGCCCTGGTGCACGGTTATGGGATTGAAGGGGTTCGCATAGCCCCGGTGTGGGGTTATGGGGCTGTAGGGGTTTGTGTGGCCCCGGTACATGGTTATGGGTTTAAAGAGATTTGCATGGCCCTGGTGTGGGGTTATGAGGCTATGGAGATGTGCGTGGCCCCACCGTTGGGTTATAGGGCTGTAGGGGTTTGCATGGCCCCAGTGTGGGGTTATAGGGCTGAAGGGGTGTGCGTGGCCCGGGTGTTGCGTTATGGGGCTGCAGGAGTGTGCATGGCCCCAGTTTGGGGTTATGGGGTTGCAGAGGTGGGCATGGCCCTGTGGTTTGGGGTTTTGGGGCTAGGGAGGTTTGCATGGCCCTGGTGCATGGTTATGGGATTGCATGGGTTTGCATGACCCCCGTGTGGGGTAGTGGGTATATGGAGGCATGCAGGGCCCCGGTGCAGGGCTGTGGGGTGGCGGGGGGGTGCGTGCTGCGCTGAGGTCCCTCCCGGCAGATGAACCTGGTGGCGGGGTGCTTCTACGACGGGGTGCTGCTGTACGCCATGGTGCTGAACGAGACCCTGCGGGAGGGCGGCTCCAAGAAGAACGCCACCCACCTCATCGAGAAGATGCGGGACCGCAAGTTCCAGGGTAGCTGCTGGGGGAGGGGGGGGGTTTGGCAGTGGGTCTGGGGGCTTGGGTCCCGCGGTCCCCATCCCACCCACCGGGGTCTCTCTTGTCCCCGCAGGGGTGACGGGGCTGGTGAGCATGGACGGCAACAACGACCGGGACACCGACTTCAACCTGTGGGCCATGAGCGACCCCGAGAGCGGGCAGTACGAGGTGGGGGGCGGCACCGGGGGTCCTGCAGGGGGCTGGGGGGGGGGGGGCGGCTGAGGGGGTTTCCATGCTCAGGTCTCTTTGCCCAGGTGGTGGGACACTACTCGGGCGCAGAGAAGCAGATCCGCTGGCTGGGCCGTCCCATCCGCTGGGTGAAGGGGGCCCCCCCCTTGGACAACCCGCCCTGCGTCTTCGACGTGGATGACCCCTCCTGCGATAAAAGTGGGTGCATGCCCCCCCCTGCTGCTGGCATCCTGGGGGTCCCTGGGTGCCCAGTGTCCTTCCCTGGGGGGCTATGGGCTCCCCGAGAGGTGTGCTAACAGTGTGTCCCCCCCCATTCCACTGCAGCCCCCCTCTCCACGCTGGCCATCGTGGCTTTGGGCACCGGCCTCACCTTCGTCATGTTCGGCATCTCCAGCTTCCTCATCTTCAGGTGGGTTGGGGCTGGGGGGGCCGTGCCTGGGTGCTGGGGGGCAGGATCCTGACCCCCCCCCCCGTGTGTGTGTGTGTGTGTCCCCTCCAGGAAGCTGATGCTGGAGAAGGAGCTGGCCAGCATGCTGTGGAGGATCCGCTGGGACGAGCTGCACTTTGGGAGCGCCGAGCGGTACCACAAGGGAGCGGGCAGCCGGCTCACCCTGTCCCTGGTGAGAGCCACCAGCCCCCATGACGCTGGCCCTGTCCTGTCCCTGTCCCCCGCCCCCGTCCTGCCCCTGCATGGCGCTCCATCCCCTACAAAACCACAGCCACGTTGCACCCATCATCTGCAGCCATCCGTCCCCTACGCATCCCCTATCCGTGCCCCGTAGCGCACCGTACCTCGTCCTATAGCCCCTGCTACGGAGCGTGCGGACCTGGTGCTGGCCCTACGCACCACAACCTGTCCCCCGCCACCCCCTGCACACCCCTGGCTGTCCCCGCACAGCTCCGTGGGTGCCTGTCACCCCTCCTTGGGGTCCCCGTCCCTAACCCTCCCTCCCCGCAGCGTGGCTCCAGCTACGGCTCCCTGATGACCACCCACGGCAAGTACCAGATCTTCGCCAACACCGGGCACTTCAAGGTCAGTCCGAGCACCAACACCACCCGAGCCCCCCCTTGGTGACACCCCTGGTGTGATGCTGGCACCTCGCTCCCCTCCCCACATCCTCCCGGCGGGCGCTGAGCTCTCTCTCCCTTGCCCCCAAGGGCAACGTGGTGGCCATCAAGCACGTCAACAAGAAGCGCATCGAGCTGACGCGCCAGGTGCTCTTCGAGCTGAAACACGTAGGTGTGGGGTGGGCACCCCAATGGGGGGGCGCGGGGTCCCCTCCTGGGGGACGGCGGGGCTGGGGGACCGCTGGGGGGCACCCCCAGCTGGGGGATGAAGGGGGGTCCCTGCGGCTTTGTGGCCACGGTGGGTGGTACCCAGGGGAGCGGGGCCGTGTCCGGGGGTGCCCTGCATCCAGACGCTGCCCGTTCCCCCCTCCCCAGATGCGGGACATCCAGTTCAACCACCTGACGCGCTTCATCGGGGCGTGCATCGACCCCCCCAACATCTGCATCGTCACCGAGTACTGCCCGCGGGGCAGCCTGCAGGTAGCGGGGCGAGGGGGGAGGACACGGGGTGGGGGTCGGGTGAGCTGGGGAAGGGGGGGGGGGGGCTCCGATTTCGGGGATGGGGTGGCCATGGGGACCCTGTGAGGGTGGTGCCGGTGCCACCGTCCCGGCGCTCGGCGTGTTGCCTCCCCCAGGACATCCTGGAGAACGAGAGCATCAACCTGGACTGGATGTTTCGCTACTCGCTCATCAACGACATCGTCAAGGTACCCAAGCCGGGCGCACGGCTGGGACGAGGGGGATGCCGGGGAGGGAGGAGGGTGCCAACCTCACCGCGTCCGCCTCTCTGTCCCCCCCAGGGAATGGCCTTCCTGCACAACAGCATCATCGGGCACCACGGCAGCCTCAAGTCCTCCAACTGCGTGGTGGACAGCCGCTTCGTGCTGAAGATCACCGACTACGGGCTGGCCAGCTTCCGATCGCCCTGCGACGGCGAGGACACGCACGCCCTCTACGCCAGTGAGCGCCCGCCACAGGGGACGGGGGATGCGGGTGGCGGGGGCACGGCGTGGCCCTGCCTCACCATCCCGTGGCCGTGTCCCACCAGAGAAGCTGTGGACAGCCCCGGAGCTGCTGCAGAAGGGCCGGCTGCCCCCGCAGGGCATGCAGAAAGCTGACGTCTACAGCTTCGGCATCATCGTGCAGGAGATCGCCCTGCGCAACGGCCCCTTCTACATCGAGGGCATGGACCTGAGCCCCAAAGGTTTGGGGGGCCGGGGCGAGTTATGGGGTGGGGTGGGTTTTTGGGGGGATTCGTGCTCATCAGCCCCTGCTCCCCGGGCAGAGATCGTGCAGAAGGTGCGCAACAGCCAGAAGCCCTTCTTCCGCCCCTCCATCGACATCGGGGTGCACAGCGAGGAGCTGGCGGTGCTGATGGAGCGCTGCTGGGCGCAGGAGCCGGCCGAGCGCCCCGACTTCGGACAGATCAAGATCTTCATCCGCAGATTCAACAAGTGGGTGCTGGCAGAGCCTGGGGTCGGGCAGGGGGTCCCACGGGGTGTGCGTGCGTGTCCCCACCGCCGGCCTCCGTGTCCCTGCAGGGAGGGCAGCACCAGCATCCTGGACAACCTGCTGTCGCGCATGGAGCAGTACGCCAACAACCTGGAGAAGCTGGTGGAGGAGCGCACGCAAGCCTACCTGGAGGAGAAGCGCAAGGCGGAGAACCTGCTGTACCAGATCCTGCCCCAGTGAGCGGGGGCGAGATGGGGCCGGGGTGCCCTCCGTGGGGCCGGGGTGCCTGATGCGGGGCTGGAGCGCTCGTCGTGGGGCCGGGGGGTGCCCGCCGGCTCCCTGTGCCGCTGTTGGCAAGGGGGAGCGGGGAGGACAGGCTGTGGGATTTTGGGGAGGGGATACCCATCGTGCCGGCGGCCCCCCGGCACCCACCGTCCCCTCTTCCCCCGGCAGCTCCGTGGCGGAGCAGCTGAAGCGCGGCGAGACGGTGCGAGCCGAGGCTTTCGACAGCGTCACCATCTACTTCAGCGACATCGTGGGCTTCACCGCGCTGTCGGCCGAGAGCACCCCCATGCAGGTGGGGAGCAGGGGCGGGGGTGGGCCGGGGGGTTTGTGTGTGTGTGTGTGTGTGTGTGTGTGTGTCCCATCACCACCACCAGCGCCATCCCCGGGGCTGGAGCCAAATCCCTGCTCCTTGCAGGTTGTGACGCTGCTGAACGACCTCTACACCTGCTTCGACGCCATCATCGACAACTTCGACGTGTACAAGGTGAGGGGCGCGGGGCCGGGGGGGTGGGTGGCGCGGCGGGGGCAGCGAGGGTGAGCCGAGCTCACCGTGTCCCCGGTGCCGCGCAGGTGGAGACCATCGGGGACGCCTACATGGTGGTGTCGGGGCTGCCGGTGCGCAACGGCAAGCTGCACGCCCACGAGATCGTCCGCATGGCGCTGGCCCTGCTGGAGGCCGTCAAAACCTTCAAGATCCGCCACCGGCCCAACGACCAGCTGCGCCTGCGCATCGGCATCCACACCGGTGAGCCTGCCGGACGCTGTCCGCGTGCCCCCCCCCCCGCCCCATACCGCCCCGTCCCGGCCTGAGCGTGTCCCCTGTCCCCCCCCCTCCCCAGGCCCCGTGTGCGCAGGAGTGGTGGGGCTGAAGATGCCGCGGTACTGCCTCTTCGGGGACACGGTGAACACGGCGTCCCGCATGGAGTCCAACGGGCAGGGTGAGCCGCGGGGACGGCAGTGCCTGGCCTTGGGGGTGAGCACCGTGGGTCCCATCCCGCTGCTACCCCGGCCACGGCCTTATTTCCCCCCCCGCTCTCGCACCCCCAGCCCTGAAGATCCACGTCTCCTCCACTACCAAAGAAGTCCTGGATGAGTTCGGCTGCTTCGAGCTGGAGCTGCGCGGAGACGTGGAGATGAAGGTGAGGGTGCCGGGTGCCAGCCACCCCTACAACCCCCCCACACACCCCCCCGGGCTGGGGTCCGGGGGAGGGGGTCTGACCACTGCCCTCCACCCCCAGGGCAAGGGGAAGATGCGGACCTACTGGCTGCTGGGCGAGAGGAAAGACCCCAAAGTCGTCTGAGCCTGGCGCAGCCCCCAGCCCCCCCGTGCCCCCGGGGCGCACCGGAGCAGGTTTGGGGCGTGCGGGGCGCAGTGGCCACGGCACCGCCTGTCACCCCCCCCATCAGCACCAGCAAAGCCTTCCCGAGCCTCCCGCTGCCCCACGGAGCGGGCGGACCGGCCTCGACCCCCAACACCCCCCTCCCCAAAGCCTCTCGGGGTCCCGATCCCCACCTCCACCCCCCAAAACCCCTCGGCTCGGCGGGCTCTGAGCCGCCCCCTGGGGCCTGGCTGCCCCGCAGGGCACTTTGCCTTCTCTTTTCAGTACTCAGCCCCTCGTTGCGCCCGTGTCACCCCCTCCCCGGGGGGGGGGCAAAGGGAGCAGGACAGGCTCAGACCCTGCTGCTCCCACCCGTGCCTCCCCCTCTCCCCCTGTACATAGCCCTCCCCCCCCCCGGGTCCTGTAAATACCCCCTCCCCAGGTGTAAATATAGGCGTCCGCGCAGACTATTTTGTTGAAATACAAACTGCCCCCAGCGCCGCTGTCTGCTTTGGGGGGCTCCGAGCTTGGTGCTGGTTGTGCCCAGATCCCACCCGGGGACGGGGACGGGGACACGCGTCACGCACTGCGGGCACGGGGAGAGGACACATCCCTGGGGACGTGCCGCAGTTGGGGGTGGCGGTGGGTAGGCTGTCGGGGTCCCCCGTCCCACAGCCTGCCCTGAGGACAGCCGTGGCAGGGACACCCTTGGGTGACAGCGCAGGGACACCCTTGGGTGGCAGCACAGGGACACCCTTGGGTGGCAGCACAGGGACACCGCCTGCTCTTTATTGCTTGCTCGGCCGCACCCCGTAGCACAGGGACACCGCCTGCTCTTTATTGCTTGCTCGGCCGCACCCCGTAGCGTTCGGCGACGTGGGGCAGGGGCTGCTCCAGGTACTCGGCGATGGGGGTGGAGAAGGCGGCGTTCCTCCGAAAGGGGCTGTCCCCGGTGCGGATGCAGGTGACGCCCTGGAGGGGAGGGACGCGGGGACCCCCGTGAGCAGGGGGTGCTGTCCCCGCGGGCAGGGCGGGTTGCGGGTACTCACGGGCACGCTGCGGGCTTGCTCCAGCCAGAAGCTGCGGGGCTGCTCCGTGTGGTAGTTGTGGGGCTGCGGCGGAAAAGGGGAGCCCCGATGTCAGCCGGGGAGGGGGGGCGGCGTGCTCGGAGACCCCTCGTGGGGTGCGAGGTGTGGGGTGGGTACCTGGGTGGTGGGCAGCGGCGTGGGCTGGAAGCCCCCCGCCTGGAAATCCCGGTGCGTGGTGGAGAGCCTCTCCATGGGCGCACGGGGTGGGCACGTCTCCTCCAGCAGCTCCTGCCTGCGGGACCCCCCCCCCCCGCTGCCCAATTTTGGGGTCCCCAAGCACAGGGACCGCGGTTGGGGTTGGGGAGGGGCAGGCTCACCTGTACTTCTGGTAGAGCATCAGCTCCAGCATGGCCTCCCGCTGCCCTGCGGGGAGGCGGCACCCTCAGCACCGCGGCGTGCCCCTCGGCACCTCGCTCCCCCGTAATTATTTTTGGGGTGGGGACCCCCGGCCCCACCTCTTGCCAGCATCGGGATGCTGTGGGGCGGGCGGAAGGCGTGCTTGGAGGTGGTGCTGGGGGGCGGCTGGGCTGGTGGCTGGCGGGCCAGCAGCCCGCGGTGGCCGTGCCGGTGGACGAAGCCCTCGCTGCCCGTCTCCGGTGCCAGCACCCGGTCCAGGTCGTTGGTGGCTCTCTGGGGACACGGCGTGGCTCCAGCACCTCCCCTGGTGTGCACCGACCCCTCCCCGAGCCCCCCAGGTGCGTTCAACCCCACCAGCAGTCCCTAAGCACACGCTGTCCCCTGCCCGCACCTATTTGAAGACCGGGGGGCTCAGAGCCCCCCCCCGGCCGGGTCTGAGGGGTTACCTCCTCCTGCCAGTTGTGGATCAAGCAGCTCCCGCGGGGCATGACCTGCCTTGGCTCCTCCACTGGCATCGGGGCTGGCGCCTCGGGGGGCTCCTTGGCCATGGCCAACACCTTCGGGATCTCCTCGGCCGTGGCCACCAGCTGCTCCTGGTGCTCCTCACCTGTGTCCAGCATCTCCTGGTGCTCCTCGCCCCCATCCACCACCACCCCGGGGGGCTCCTCGGCCGTGTCCCCACGGCACGGGGCCACCACGGGCAGCAGCACATCCCGCCGGATCCTCACCGTGCACGGGGGGGCCACGTCCCCGGTATCCCCCCCATGCCCTGGGGGCACGCGGCCGGTCAGAGCCACCCTGCGCACACGGGGACAGACGGAGACACTGGGGACAGGCAGCGGGGTCGTGTCCCCTGGTGCCGCCCCGGTGACCCCTGCCCCCTTGGTGACCCCAGCCCCAGGTGCCCCCAAGACCCGGGGACCCCTCCCCAGCACCCCCCCGGTGCCCACCCCCGCGGGGTCTCCGTCCCCCGCCGCGCCCCGGGCTCCATGGCCGGGCCCGGGGGCTCCTCTCCCGCGCCCCGCTCCGTCTCCATGGGGACGGCAGACGCCGTCCGCGCCAGCTGATTGGCGGAGCCGAGCGCGGGGGGGCCTCCCATTGGCGGAGAGCCTCGGGGGGGCGGGGACAGAGTGGGGCGAGGTGGCGGGAGATGGGCAAGGGGGCGTGGCCGGAGGGGTAAAGGGGCGGGGTTAGGGGGCGTGGCCAGCGGCGCGCGCGCGCGCTCCGTCCACGTGCGGTGCCGGAGCCCCCAGGGGGCGATCGGGGGGCGGTGTGCGCCCGCTGCGCGCCTCGGGGCGGGCGGTGGCGGCCCGGGATAGGCAGGGCAGGGCCCGTTCTGCCCCCCTCCCCCCCCACAAGCCTGCAGGACGCCAGCCCCGCTCTCCGACCCCCCCGCCAGCCTCGACGGGCGCCGTGCAGAAGAAGGGCCCTTTGACGGCGGCGGCCCCCGGGCTGTTATTGCAGCGCTCTGCGGTGTGCGCCGGCCGGGCCACCGCGCTGCCGGCGCTGGGGCCTCTGTTTATCCTGGCCGGCCTCGCGTCTCACCCCCGCGGCCCAGCGGGGACGGCCCCGCCCCGGGAGCTCGGCTCCGGGCCAAGCCGTCGGGGCGGGGAAGCCGGGGCCGTCCGTGCCGGCAGCCCTGCGGAGGGGCCCGGGGCTGCGGCTGCTGCGAGCCCATCTGCCGAGCAGCTGGGGAGAGAGGAGCGGCGGGGGGGGGGGCACGCACACGTGCCTGGGGTTGGGGGTGAGCAGGGAGGCCCCCGCGCCGTGCCCTTAGCCTCGGTGTCCGCCCCCCCCCCCCCGCCCCCCGGGGACGTGCCTCTGCTCCGGGCCAGCAGCGGCCCCCTCGCACCCCGCGGGGAGCCCTGTGCTTGGGGCCCGGCAGCGGGAGCTGGAGCACATCTGGGCGCAGCGTGCCGCTGACACATCCACCCCCCTCCTCCCCCCCCCCCCCCCCCCCCCATTCTCTTTGGGGAACTTGCGTCATTTGCGATAGTCCTTGGCTAGGGAACGAAAACAACCCTGGGCCCCTCGCCCGCCCCGGCACGGGGTGGGGGGAGACACAATGCTAATGTAGCCTGCACACTTTTTAGGGAGCCCCCCCAGGACAATGCTGGTGACCCCCCTTATTCCCCCTTCCTTCCCCCCCCCCGTTTTGCACGGTCCAGTGCAGCTTTTGGCCAGTCACTTGGGGGGGGGGGAGCCCCCACTAACGGGGTGCTCAGGAGCAGGGGTCTGCAGAGAGCAGGGACCCCCCCCCCCCACACACACCCCCGTGAGCCCCCCAGCCGGGCCCCAAGAGCAGCCGGCAGCGACACCCGGCCGAACAGACCCCACATTATCCCCGGCGGCTGCGGTCCCTGCGCGCCTGGCGGGGGCCCAGGCGGCCGCGCCGCGGTGCCAGGTGGGCTGCGCGCTGCGCCAGCGCCGGCCCCACGCTAAATTTAGCAGCGGCCGGAGCAGGAGGCACGGGGCAGGGAGCCGACGGACGCCCGGCCGTGGCCCCGCTGCTGCCCTGCACGTGGCCGTGTGGCCTGGTGCCACCGCGTGGGTACGGCGCTGCGTGCGTGTGTTGCGCATGCAGGGGTTCTGGGGCGTGCGATGTGATGTGTCCGGCACGGTGGTGCATGCACGGGGGGGTCCCTGAGGCATGCAATGCAACGTGTTGTGCACAGTGGTGCACGCACAGAGGGGTACAGAGTGTGCAACGTGGTGTTTTGCACAGTAGTGCATGCACGGGGGGCTCTACGGTGTGCAACGCGATGTGTTGTGCCTTGCGGTGCACACGCAGGGAGGCCTGCGGTGTGCAGGGCAATGTGTCCTGCACGGTGGTGCATGCACCGGGGGGGCTGGGGTGTGCAACGCAAGAGTTTGCACAGTGGTGCATGTATGGGGGGGACTGGGGTGTCCAATTCATCGTGCATTGTGCACGTACAGTGGGGCCTTGGGTGTGCAACACAACATTTTGCACAGTGGTGCTGGCAGAGGGGATCTGGGGTGTGCAATGCAGCATTTTGCACAGTGGTGCACGCACAGCGGGGCCTGGGGTGTGCAGTGCAACTCTTTGCACACTGGTGTGTGCACGGGGGCTCTGCGGTGCGCACGGGGAGGATCTCACAGTGGAGGCCCGCCCGTGTGGAGGCTGAGATAAGAGGCAGCACAGCCTTCACCACCCCCTGAGCGCACCGGGGCCGTGCCCAAAAAACAGAGCCAAGCAAGCCACTGCGGGTACCCGAGCAGCTTTATTGGGGGGGGTGACCCGGGGGGGCTTCAGCCGGGGGGCCAGCCCATCTGCCGCCCCCCCAGCACGTGGAGGTGCAGGTGGTAGACGGACTGGGCGCCGTGCTTCCCGTCGTTGATCACTGCCGGGAGAGGGACGGGGGTCAGAGGGGGGGTGGTGTCACCCGTGGGGTGGCAGCGGGGAGGTGACACAGGGGAGGGGACACCCCCCAACTCACCCAGCCGGTATCCGTCCTCCAGCCCCTCCGCCTTCGCCGTGCGCGCCGCCACCACCATCAGGTGCCCCAGGAGCTGCGGGGAGGGGGCAGGAGGCTCAGCCCCGCGTGTCCCTTGCCCCCACGCGTGTCCCCAAACCCCCACTCACCTGGGCGTCCTGGGGTTCCACGCAGCTCAGCCGCGGGATGGGGCGCTTGGGGATCACCAAGAAGTGGACGGGCGCCTGCGGGGCCACGTCGCGGAAGGCCAGGCACTGCGGGGAGGGGGTGCAGCCCCGTGAGACCCCACTCTCCCCCGTGGGGACTGGCCCACGGGGGGGGGGGCCCGCGTGTCCCCGCTGCCCCCTTACCTTGTCGTCCTCGTAGAGGATGGTGGCCGGCACGGTGCGGGCGATGATCCTGCTGAAGATGGTGGGCTCCGTGCCCGCCCCGGCGGCCGCCCGCTGCGCCTTGCCCACCTCCCCGTCCTGCCCGCTGCGGGGGCGCTGGGGGCACACGGGGGGGGGAGGGGCGTGACAACAGGGCACGCGTGGGGGGGGGGGGATATGACACGGGGACACCCGAGGGCTTGGACACATGGTGGGGGGGGGGGGGGACACAGGGACATGCGGGGGGCAACAGGGGGCGGGCATGGGGGTGGTCGAGGGGGGGAAGCTGGCGAGGTGGGGGACACGCGTGGGTCCCCACGCTGCAGGGGAGGGGGCTGTGTGTGTGTGTGTGTGTGCACGCCCACTCGTGGACTTTGCACGGGTGGGGAAGCGGGAGCAGGACCCTCCCCCCCTCCCCTTACCCCACCCCCGCCCCCCTTTCCTCCCCCTTTGTCCCACGCCCCCCCCTCCCCACGCGTGCCCACCTGCCCCAGGCGCGCCCCCGCCACCCAGGCGCGCGCCCACCCACGCGCGAGCACCGCCGCCGCCATGGCGCGCGCGTCCGCGTCCTCGCCCCTCCCCTCCCCTCCCCCCGGCTTCCGCCACGCCCCTCCCCCGCGCCTTAAAGCGCCCGCGCCCCTTCCCCTGCGCCCACGCGTGTCCGGGGTGGGAGGGGGGGACGCCCACGCGGGGCGCGCTGCGGGCACCCAGCCGGATCCGTGCAGCGCGCACTGCTCCCCTACTCGGCCCCACACCCGCGGGTGGGCGCTGGGGGCGGCCCCCCCCCCCCCATCCACGGTCACGCGTGGGTGCCCCCCCCCCCAAAAAAAAAACCAACCACAGATCCAGGGCTGCGCCATTCCGGGTTTATTTATTTATTATCCCGCCCCCTCAGAAGCCCATGCGCGGGCGCTTGCGGCGGGGGGGCTGCGAGGCGGAGGAGAGCTGGCTCTGGGAGGAGGGGATGCAGAGCGGCGCCCTCGGGGTGCTGGGGGGCTCGGGGGGGTCCTGGGGCCCCTCCGCCCACACCGACAGGTAGTCCCGCAGCGTGCGCCGCCGCTCCTTGGGGATCCCCCGGGCGCGCAGCTCCTGCGACGACAGCATGGGCTCCACGGGGGCCGTCGGGGAGGGGGCGGCCGTCGGGGAGCCCCCCTCCACCTCCTGGGGGGTGGCCAGGGGGGGTGAGCGCGGGGGTCCCACGTCGCTGAGCTCGGACAGCTCGGACTGGTAGGTGATGGAGGAGGTGAAGCTGGCCGAGAGGCTGCGGTGAGCCCGCGCCGCCTTCTGCCGCCGCCGCCGCTCCCGCAGCGCCTGCCGCCTCTGCGCCAGGCTGCTGCCCGCGCCCCCAGACCCCCACTCGCCCCCCCAGGCCGCCGTCAGCCGGGCGCTCAGGGCGTCGGGCTCGGGGGGTGGTGGCGGCGGGGGGCCGGGGGGCTCGGGGGCCGCGTCCCAGGGCTGGATGCGCTCCCCGAGGCGCATGGCCTGGCGCAGCCGCTGCCGCAGCTGGCGGTGCAGGGCGCTGGGCTCCGCCGGCACCGCCAGCTCCTTGCGGGTGAAGAGGCGCCGCTTGCTGATGGTGGGGGGCCCCGGGGGGCAGGCGTGCCGTGGGGAGCCCCCCCAAACCCGCAGCAGGGCCCGCAGCCAGCGGCGGTACCGCAGGGCAGCGGCCGGGCTGGGCACGGCTGGGGGAGGCTGGGGGCTGGCGCGGGGCTCCGCGGGGTGCTCGGCTTCCTCCGTGGCCACCGGCGTGCCCACCGCCTCCTCTTCCTCCTCCTCCTCGTCGTTGATTATCACCTCCAGGTTGGACAGGTAGAAGGTCTGCTCGCCTTCATCCTCCTGCTGCGCCTCCTCCTCGCTGCCAAACAGCGGGGAAGAGCCCGGGGCCGCCGTCGCCTCCTCTTCCTCCCGGCGGGGAGCGGGTGCTGGTGCCGCCTCGCGCCTCAGCGCCTGGTAGAAGACGTCCCCGGCCTCGGAGAGCTGGAAGACCACCAGGGCCTCCTGCCGGCCCTGCTGGTGCTGCACGGCGGCCAGCCCTGCGGGGACAGACACGGCATCGCCACCTGCGGCAACCCGGCGGCCGCATCCCGCCCCTGCCGCCCCAGGACCCGTGCGCTCCCCGGGGGATGCTCACCGGCGGCGGGGGCGCCGAGGCGCTGCCGCAGCAGGTAGTGCCGGTGTGGGAGCTGCGCGGGGAGGTGAGGCAGGCAGCCGGCGATGCTGTGCAGCCTCTGCGGTGGCCCCACCAGCTGGCAGGCCGACCGGCCGCCCCCTGCAAAACGAGGCGCCGAAAATCGCCCCCGTGAGGTGGCACGGAGGGCAGGAGGTGGGCGCAGTGCCCGCGGTCAGCCCCGTGCCCGCTCTCTCTCACCCGTGTACTGCAGCAGCAGCAGCTCCTGCGTGCGGGAGGCGCCCAGCAGCACCTTGTGGCTCCGGCCGGGCCCCCCCGGCGCCACGTGGGAGAAAAGAGGGGGGGCCTTCATCATGTGCGCCCACTTCAGCACGGGCACCAGCGGCAGGCGCTCGTCCATCAGGTACACGGCGAACTGGGGGGGGGAGGGCACGGCTCAGCGGGGCTCCCCCGCCTTGACGCCCCTTATCGGCGGCGTTAAAGGGGTGTGGGGGGGTCCAGGGCTGTGCCCCCCAGCCGTGGGGGCACTCACCTGGGTGGCGACGAGGTGCTGGCAGGGGTGAGCCCTGCCCAGGTACATGGGCAGCACCACGCGCTCGCCCTGCTGGCACCCGGCTTCCGCGCCCACCTTGAAGAAGTCGAAGTGGCAGCTGGCGGGGGCCTGCGGCGGCAGAGTGGGTGTCATCAGCACCCCAGGGTGCTGGACTCCCCCCCCTCACCGACCCCGCGCCCCCGCCCCACGCTCACCCGGGCGTCCAGGCACTGGATGCCGGTGCGGTCGGCGCAGCTCAGCACCCGCGGGTGGGCGGTGAAGTCGCTCCAGCGCCAGGGCGAGTGGTCCCGGAAAAACAGGGTCTGGGGGTCGTGGCGGAGCCGCTGCAGCCTGCGAGGAGAAAGGGGCACCACCGGTGGGCAGAGGGGTCCCCCGCGGTGGGGTCACCCCGCCTCCCAGCACCCCAAAACCAGGGGGTCCAGCCCGCAGCGCCCCGCCTCACCCCGTCTCGACGCTCCAGAGGTAGACGGCTCCGCTCTGGGTGCAGACGGACAGCTCCCCGGGGAGGTGTGGGCTGTGGGGCAGGGGGACGGCATCACCGTGGGGACTGGGGGGGGGGTCTGTGGTGGCAGCAGGGCTCCCCCCAGGAGCTCGGTTTCCCCGGCACCCACCTGACGGTGAGGCAGGAGGCCGGCACGTCGGTGCGGATGACCTGCAGCGGGCTGGGGGCAGCGCCTGCCCTGCCCGGCACCCTCCAAACTCCGCAGTGGTAGTCAGAGCGGACGCCTACAAAATCTGGGGGGGGGGGGGGGGACAGACACAGGAGGTGGCAGGTGAGAGAGCAGGGTCCCCAGGCTGTCACCCCAGGGTGCGGGTTCTGGGGCTCGCTCACCTTCTCCATCCACCCGTGCGGCACCCACTTGCCGGATGCGCCCGTTGAGCTCAAACTGCGCCGGCGCGCCTCGGGCGCGGGGCTGCTCCTCCAGCACCACGTCCTGGAAATCTGGGGGGGGGCCGGCTAAGGGCGCTGCCACACAACACCCCCCCCACACACTTCCCCAGGGGACACCCCCCCGTTTTCCCCCACGGGTAAGGATACAGAGGTGGTTCATGGCCATCCCGCCGGGGTAGACCAGGCGTCCCACGCGCCCGCTCGCCTCCTGGGGGGGCAGCCAGGCCAGCGCCCCCCCGGTGGAGCTGTCGTCAAAGAGCAGGCCGGCCCACTGCAGCAGCAGCTCCTCGTGCACGCAGTCGGCCAGCAGCCCCAGCGGCACCTCGAAGAGCCAGTCGCGGCACAGGTGGGAGAACCAGCGCAGGCGGGGGACGAAGTGACGCCGCGGGCAGCCGCTGCGGGGACAGCCGGCATCGTGGGGGGGTCCTGCAGGAGCCCCCCCCCCGCCATTCCCTGTCCCCGGGGAGCACTCACCGCCTGGCCTCCAGCCGGTTGAGGTCCTCCACCAGGGCCGTCATGCGGATGGTGGTGTCCCGAGAGTGTCTCTGTGGGGATGAGAGAGTCAGAACTGTGGCTGGGGGGCAGCTGATGGAGCCCCCAACCCCCCTCCCCCCAAAAAAAGAAAGGCACCGACCCTCAGCTTGGAGTCACCCAGGTGGAAGTTCTTGTGCAGCAGCTGCCCCAGGGAGCCGAAGGCGTCCTCCGGGTGATCCACGAAGAAGTGGCCCAGCTGCGCGGGGAGGGAAAGGCAGGGTCAGGACGTGCGGGGACGCCACGGTCCCCGCCAAGGCTCTGCCCCAGCTCCTCGGCGGTACCTGCTTGGTGAAGTCCAGCGCGCCTCCAGACCTCCCTGCCTGCAGCTTCCTGCGCAGGACACCGCGGTACAGGATGTCCTGGGGGACCAGAGGCGGCATCCAGCAGCCTGCGGGGCACAGAGCAGGGCACGGCTGGCACCGCGGGGACGGGACGCCGGCAGCGACGGCTGCCCAGGTGCCAGCACGCGGCTCAGTGCCTGGGGCTGGGGGCGCCCCACAGACCCCCCCCCAGGTCCTCACTGTCGTTGGGCGGCAGCAGGGGCACGGCGGCGGCTTCGCAGGGCTCCCAGCTCTCGCCCTGCCGGCTGCGGCGGGGCACGAACGGCGGCTGCACCTGTACGGGGACAGAGGCAGGGAGGCGAGGGCGGCACCGGTACCCCCATCCCCGGTCACCCCCCCGGTCCCCGGTCCCCTCTCACCTGCCCGGTCCCGGCCTCCAGCACCTGCCCGTGCTCCCCCCAGCCGGCAGCCGGCGCGGGGCCGGCCTCGTCCCTGGGGGGGCCGCAGCTGAAGTAGGTGGGGAAGAGCGCGGCGGGGAACTCCATGGCGGCACCGCAGCGGGGGGGTACCCGGTACCGGGGGGGTGTGCCGGGTACCGGGGGACGGGGGGGGGGGGGGCGGACCGGGGGGTGGCCGGTACCGGAAGTTCCCGGTACGGGGAGAAGGCGGTACCGAGGTGGGTGGTCCGGGGGGTGCCCGGTACCGGAGGTGCCCGGTACCGGGGGGGGATTCCCGGTACCGGGGGAGGGCGGTAGAGGGGTGCCCGGTCCCAGAGGTTCCCCGTCCGGGGGGCTCCCGGTGCCGGTCCCGGTGCCGGTCCCAACCCCGACCCTGGTCCCGGTGCCGAACTCGATCCCGGTCCCGGTCCCGATCCCGGTGCCGATCGCGGTCCCTGTCCCGACCCCGATCCCACTCCCGGTTCCCGCCGCCCCGCCCCGCCCCGCACGCGGCCCGAGCGCGCGCGCGCGCGCGCCGCCGGGATCTCCCCGCCCCCCCCGCCGCCGCCGCACCAATCAGCGCCCGAGGCGCGGGGGGCGGCGATCGACGCGCGGCCCAGCCAATGGCCGCTCGGGGAGGGGGCGTGGCCGGGGCGTGGCGCGCCGGGTGACGTCATTCTCGCGGGCGCGCGTCGGGTCTGGCGGCGGCGGGGCGGCATGGGGCGGCGGGGCGGCGCGGGGAGGGGGCGCCGGGACCCCCTCGTCCGCCCCCCGCTGCGGCCGCCGCCGCTGCTCCTCCTCCTCCTCTTCCTCCTCCTCCTCCTCGTCCTCCTCCTGCCGCCGCCCGCCGGTGAGCGCCCCGGGGCCGGGGGGGGTCACGGGTCCCCTAAGGGGGGGCACGACCCTATAATGGGGGGCACGGCCCTCTAACGGGGGTGCGTCCCCTATAGGGGTGTGCGGCGATCCTATGGGGGGGTACGGTGTTCCTGTGGGGGGGTATGGTGGCCCTATGGGGGGTGCGAGGTGCGTGGGCAGGGGGCTGCCCCGCGGGGGGAGCGGAGGGGGGGGGCGTGGGGCACGGCGCCCGCCTGCCGTGGGGCGCGCGGGGGGTCTCGGGGGCGCGCACGGGGGCGGGGGGGGGCGCTGCGGGGTGTCCGCGCAATGGGGCAGGGCGGGGAATGGGGGGAGAACCCCCCCTAGGGGGACGCGTGTAGGGCCGGCACGGAGCGGGGGGGTGCCGCGGGGTGGGACAGGCGAGGGGTGGTGGTCGGTAAGGTCGGGGTCCGCGAGGAGCGGGGGGGGCGCGGGGCTGCGTGCGTGCGGTGCGGGGCGGCGGGGATGGAGGGCTCCGGGGGCGCCGGCGGGGCTGCGCGGGGAGGGAGCGCGCTGCGGGGCACGGCGGTGCCTGGCTGTGGGGCGGTGATTTAGGGGAGCGGGGTCCCGAGGTGTGGGGCGGGGGCGCTTTGGGGCCGCGGGCGCTGTCCCCGGTGCTGAGCCCCGGCCGCGGGCGCTGTCCGCGGTGCTGAGCCCCGGGGCTGCGCATCCGGCCTCGGGGCTCCCACAGCACGGGGGCTCCGTCCTGGCCTCCAGTTCCCCCCCCACACTTCGTCCCGGGGGAGTGGGCACGGGGACCCCTCCTGGAGGCCTCCTTCTCCCAGGGGACCCCCCCCGGCGCGGAGCTCCGGTCCCCCGGGGGTGCCGTGGAGAGGCTCGGGGGTTCGTGGTGGAGGATTTGGGGTCGGGTGCCCGCGCACGCAGACGGGCATTTCGTGCCCGGCGAAGGGGAGGGGGAGCTGCCTTTGTTCCAGGAGAGGGAGCAGATGCATGTCGGGGCTCAGCCTGCTGGGGCTGCACACACGCAGCACAAACACACACGTGCACGCGAGCACACGCGCGCGCCCCCGGCCAGGCACAGGCTGTACAAAGCAGCCCTTCTTCTCCGCTCTCCCAGTTCCCAGCTGGACGAGCCCTCTGGGCTGCTCGCAGCCCGTCCTCTGCTGGCATCCCCGCTGCTGGCAGCTTGCAGCGACGCGCATCCCGTCCTCGGTGCATCCCTGGGGAATAAGGCCTGGGGTCCCCAGGCGGGCGCTGGGCGGGCGTCCCAGCGGCAGGGTGAAGTTACAGCTCCTGTCTGGAGCTCGGATCTCCCTTGTTTCCATCGCACCAGGGGTGTGCCTCCCCTCTGCTGCCAAGGCTCCTGGCAATCCCCGGGGCGCCGGACGTTTGGGCAGGACCGCGGGAAGCGTCTGGCACGGCCGCGGTGCTGTGCGCAGCCACCCGTGGGTGTGCACACCTCCGCCTCGCCGTGCGCGCAGGCAGCACCCCCGTGTGCATATGTGCACGCGTATGTGCGCCGTTCCTCCCCCGCCGAGCGGGGCAGAGCCGGGGGGCTGTGCGGGGAGCGCGCTGCTCTCCAATACCTCCCTGCTGAACTGGGCACGGAGCACAGCTGCCACCAGCCCCGGGGACAGGTCAGATGGCACAGCCCCGGGCTCCTGCCTCTGGACTGACGCTCTGGGGGCACGTTCGGAGTTTGTGGGGTGGGTCTGGGCTGGGAGGGGCCCCCCAGCCCCACTGAGAGCCCCTCGGGTCTCCCCCGCAGACGGGCTCTTCGTGACCGACTACTTCACCCGCACGCCGCGCAAGCTCAGCCCCTTCCGCTCCTTTGCCAGCATCGAGCTCTTCCACTTCCACATCCCCGAGGACACGGTCATCGCCGTCTGGAACCTCATCACCTTCAAGGAGCAGGGCGGCACCTTCGGGGACCACTGCCCGGACCGTAGCATCACCGTGTGAGTGCTCAGCACGTCCCTGCTGGCGGGCGCCTCCCCGCCGTGTCCCTCGGCGTGTCCCCGTGCCACCACCCCGAACCTGGACCCCGCTAATCGCCGTGCCCCCTGCAGGTATTTCCGCTCGGGGGCTCCCTCCGTCATCAACCCGCTGCGCACGCACTTCCCCAGGGACACGGCCGTCCCCGGCTCCTTCGCGCTGACCCTCACCTGGACGCTGCCCAACCGCACCACGGGGGTGTTCAACGTCACCAGCCCCCTGCCCGGGGACTGGTTTTTGGCTGCCCACCTGCCCAAAGATGAGGGGAAGATCTCCGTCAAGGTGCGGGGCTTTGGGGCGGGATGGGAATTGGGGGGCACGGGGTCGGGCTGGCCTTTGGGGCTGGCGGCACGTGGGGCATGGGGGGGCTGCCACACCGCCTGGCAGGGGTCCTGGGCGTCTCTGGAAGGCGGGTACCGGGGCAGGCAGCACCCCAATTCCCTGCTGGGCCCCCCCCCAGCCCCCGTGCTGACTGCCCGGCTGGCGCAGGGTCTCTACGAGGAGTGCCAGTACCTCTTCCAGCCGCAGCTCATCGTGCAGCGCCTGGTCAACATCGCCGTGCTGTACCCCGGCTACGCCTCCGAGCAGAGCATGGGCCCCCACAACCGCTCCTGCCTCTACAAGTGAGCACGACGGGGGTCTGCCGAGGAGGGGGCAGCCTCTTTGGGGGGCGGTTGGGTTCCCGAGGGCCCCCCATCCCTCTGCCTTGCCTCCCCCAGCCCCTCTCCGCGCGCCGAGGGGCAGGGGCTGAGGCGGGCGCCCCCGCAGGGTGTTCGTGCCCAGCTACACGTCGCGCGTGCTGGTGGAGGTGCTGCGGTGCCGGGGGGCCGAGGGCTGCCCCCTGTGGCTGCGGGTGCGGGCAAAGGCCCCCCCGCTGCACAACTCCACGGCGCTGGACTGCCGGGAGCACGCGCCCTGCCAGCTGGCGCTGGACCTGCCCTTCTGGCAGCACTGGTACTACGTGCTGGTGGAGAGGCACCCCGGGGCGCCGGGCGCCGTCTCCTTCCAGGTCATCGTGCAGCTCACGGGTGAGGGGACCCGGCCTTGGCGTTGATTTGGGGGGCTGGTGAAGGATGCTTGCGGGGTCTGGGTGCAGGGGGAGAGCCAGCTCTGCTGGATGATTTGGGGCGCTGGGATGTGCTGGGACGGTGAGGTGCTGGGAGGTGCTGAGAGGCGCAGGGATGCGCTGGGACACTGGGGTGCTTTGGGATGCTGTGAGGTGCTGGGACATTGTGATACTGGGAGGTGCTGGGAGGTGCAGAGATGCGTTAGGAGGTGCTGGGATGCTTTAGGACACTGGGATGGTCTGGGACGTTCGGAAGTGCTTTGGGATGCCAGGAGGTGCTGGGACATGGGAATGCAGGGAGGTGTTGGGATGCTTTGGGACACTGGGATGCTCTGGGATGCTGTGAGGTGCTGGGGCACAGATGCTGGGATGCTCTGGGGGGACTGGGATGCTCTGGGATGCTGGGAAGTGCTGGGAGGTGCTGGGATGCTTTGGGACACTGGGATGCTTTGGGATACTGGGATGCTCTGGGACATTGGGAGGTGCTGCAATATGCTAGGAGGTGCAGAGATATGCTAGGAGGTGCTGGGACACTGGGATGCTCTGGGATACTAGGAGATGCTGGGACACTGGGAGATGCTGGGAGTTGCAGGATAGTGCAGAGATGCTTGGATACTCTGGGAGGTGATGAGATGCTCTGTGATACTGGGATGCTCTGGGATGCTGGGAGGTGCAGGGATGCCTGGGACACTTTGGGAGGTGCTGGCATGCTCTGGGATGCGCTGGGACACCGGGATGCACGGTGACACCGGGATGCGCTGGGACACCGTCAGGCACCAGGACGCACGCAGGGAGTTGCGGTGGGAGGCAGAGGGGATCTGTGCGGTGCCAGGGCTGACGTCTCTTCCCCCCAGACTGCTCCCGCCCCAGCCTGTCCCGGCCGCCCTTCCTGCCCTCCAGCGCCTCCATGAACATGCCCCACTCCTTCGGCTCTGCGGGCGGGCTGGCGCTGGGGGACAGCCCCCCTCCCGCGAGCCCCAACGGCACCAAGCGCCCGCTGGCCGCCGCCGCCCCCACCACCGCCTCCGCCGCCGGCGAGCGCTGCTGGCCCGTCCGCCCCACGCTGCGCAACGAGCTGGACACCTTCTCCGTCCACTTCTACATCTTCTTCGGGCCCAACGTGTCGGTGCCGCCCGACCGCCCCGCCGTCTTCGTCATCAACCTGCTGCCGGTGCTGGACAGCGGCGGGGTGCTCAACCTGGAGCTGCGGCTCAACGTGGTGAGGTGCTGGGGCCGGGGACAGGGGGGCAGCGGGGCGAGGGACGGGGTTTGGGGTGCTCCCGGGTCACAGGCGTGGTTTGGGAGCGGTGGGTTAGGGTGCGTGGTGGTGGGCCGGGTGTCGGGGTAGGGTGCTGTCGCAGCAGGGGACGTCCCCAGCTGGCTTAGGGCCGCGTCCCCTCTGCCACCAGAGCTCCCTGCGTGGTGAGAACGCGACGGTGTTCGGCTGCCTGAACCACGAGGTGCCGCTGGCCTCCGGTGACAACGCCTCGGTCACCTGCGAGACGGGTAGGCTGGGCAGCCCCCCTCCCTCCTGCTGCGTGCCACGGGTGGGGGGGTCCGCACCCCGCTGCGCCCCACTCGCCCCTCACCGGTGCTGTCCCTGCCGGCAGAGTCCCTGGCAGGCTTCCTGCTCTCCGTCAACGCCACGGCCAGCCTCGGCCGCCTGCGCATCCCCTACCCACAGACGGGCAGCTGGTACCTCAGCCTGCGCTCCCTCTGCGCCACGGAGCACGGGTAGGAGCCCTCCGCACGGGTGCCGGGTGGGCGCAGGGGGATGGAGCTGGGTGAGGGTCCCCTTTGCACGGCCTTGGGAAGGGCTCGTGCGCGCCTGGGGGTGCCCGCACCACGCCCCGGCTCTGCTCGGCGCCCCGTGGGACCCCCCCCAGGTCTGCGGCTCTGCTCCCAGCCCCGCCACGCGGGCGTCCCCGTGGGGCTTGGGGGGCGCCGGCGGTGCCGTGGGCGCACCCGGGGTTGGCGTTTGCGCGAGCAAACGGTGCCGCGCGCCTTCCTCGTGCACGCGGCGCACGCCTGGGCTGCGTGGGGGCGTGGAGGCGGCGGAGGGGGGAGCTGCCCCGGGGGCACGGCGGGTGCCTGCTGACCCCGTCCCCCCGCGGGGCAGGTTCGAGCCCTGCACCAACGTGACGGCCGAGGTCTACCTGCGCGCCTACCTCTCGCCCTGCATCAACGACTGCGGCATCTACGGGCAGTGCAAGCTGCTGCGCACCAACAACTACCTGTACGCCGCCTGCGAGTGCAAAGCCGGTGAGATAACCCCGTAGTCCCCCTGCCCGGCTCCCCCAGTGGGCGCTGGATGGGGTTTCCCCGCTGCCCCCATGGGTGCTGCAGGGTGACGGCCGCTCTCCCGGCCGCAGGCTGGAACGGCTGGGGCTGCACGGACAACGCCGAGGCGTTCTCCTACGGCTTCCAGCTCCTCTCCACGCTGCTGCTCTGCCTCAGCAACGTCATGTTTGTGCCTCCCGTGGCCATCGCCGTGCGCAGCCACTACCTCCTGGAAGCCGCCGTCTACATCTTCACCATGTTCTTCTCCACCGTGAGTCGGGGGGCGAAGAGGGGGGTGGGTGAGGGGCCGGGGCCGTGCGGGGTGGCTCTCACCTCCTTTTATCTCCCCCCCCGCCTCACCGCCGGCCCCAGTTTTACCATGCCTGCGACCAGCCGGGCATCGTGGTGTTCTGCATCATGGACTACGACGTGCTGCAGTTCTGCGATTTCCTGGGCTCCCTCATGTCCGTCTGGGTCACCGTCATCGCCATGGCACGGCTCCAGCCCGTGGTCAAGCAGGCGAGTGCGGGGACGGGGAGGGGTCCCCGGGTGGGTGAGGGACCAGCCTGACGCCCCCCGGCCTCCCCACAGGTGCTGTACCTGCTGGGGGCCATGCTGCTCTCCATGGCCCTGCAGATGGACCGCCACGGGCTCTGGAACCTGCTGGGACCCAGCCTCTTCGCCTTGGGCATCATGGCCATCGCTTGGGTGAGGACCTCGGGGCGCGTCCCCGTCCCCACTGAGGGTCCCTCAGGGGATGGTGGGGACACGGCTGCCACCTCGGGGTGTCGCCAGCCACCTCAATGCCTTGCTGTCCCCACGCAGACGGCTCGCACCATCCGCCGCCGCCACTGCTACCCGCCCACCTGGAAGCGCTGGGCTTTCTACCTGTGCCCCGGGGCGCTGATCGCGGCGGCCGCCGTGCTGCTCTACGCCTTCGTGGAGACGGAGGAGAACTACTTCTACATCCACAGCATCTGGCACCTGCTCATCGCCGGCAGCGTCGGCTTCCTGCTGCCGCCCCGCGCCAAGCCCGCCGGGCGCCTGGGGCCGCTGCCCCGCCGCAAGGGCTGCGGGTACCAGCTCTGCGTCAACGAGCAGGAGGAGCTGGGGCTCGTCGACCCCGCCGTCGCCTCCATCAACAGCATCTGCACCAGCTGATGCCGCCGGCGGAGCGGACTCGGGCCGGGGGCGGGGGGGGCGGCACCGGGGCGCCAGGACTCCGTGTGGCTGCAGCCTGCCGGCGGTCCCCTTTTCGCCACCCCGGAGCTGCCCCTCCTGGCACCCCGCACGTGGCTGTCCTCAGCCCGGAGCGGTGACATCCCTGCTGGTGCCACCGAGGCACTGGGAGGGGGGCACTGCATGCATTGGGACAACCCCCCACCCCTCCCAGCTGCTTGAGGGGGACGCTTGGGGGTCCCCAAGGGCTGTGTGACGGGCAGGGTGGTGCTGGCAGCAGGGCAGCTCCTGGGGCTGCTGCTCCAGCCCCCCCTTCCCCCCACCACCGTGAGCCGTACCCTGGGGATGGAGCCCGGCGCGCTGGGATTTACGGGGTGCCTAACGGGATTACCAGCTGCGGGCGGGCGGGCAGCTCCCTAATAATAGGATTGGGATCTAATTAAACCTGCTGCCCGGGAGCCAGGCCCCAGCCGGGGGCTGCGCGGGGCGGGGGGGGCATCTGGAGGGGATGATGGGGATAGGATGGCGAGGCTGCAGCCCTGCTGGGGCCAGCGAGCCCTGTCGAGCCGTGAGGGCTGCTCAAAGGGCCCCGGGGACTGACGGCAGCCATCCAGGATATCATCCTCCAGCCCTTCCCGCGTTGGCCAGGCTGGTTAAGGATTAATTTTTAATTAAAATCGTTGCTCACTTCACCACGTCCAGCCGCGTCTCCCCAGCAGTGTCAGCGGGCACCGCGATGTCAAGGAGAGGTCGTCGCGTGCTGCTGCCTGGGGGGGGGGGTTCGTGTAGACCCTACAATAACAGAGGGCAGCCGCCTAGCGCTCCCTCGTTTAATTAATTAATCCTGCGGCTGCGCTCTCTGGGCTCAAGGACGGGCCGAGCAGGAGGGCGCGGGGCCAAGCAGCAGCCGAGGGGGTCCCAGCCAGCCCTGCGCATCCCCTGGGTACCACCAGCACCCCCGGGGACTCCCCCCGCCCCCTTCCCAGCATCTCCAGCCCCACTCCCATGGGGATGCTCTAGGGGCTGGACTCTGCCTTCCCCCCCCATCACGGACTTGGGGTCCCCACGACTGGGACCCCCCCCTCCCCCCCATAGGAGCATCCTTCTGGTGCTCTCCATCCCTGCCTGTGCCCCGTCGCCGTGGTAACGGTGTCCCCATGGCAGCCAGGTGCCTCCGGCATCCCCATGGCAACCGGTACCCGAAATGTCTCAGGGTGGGGGGGGGGGGGGGGGGGGGCTTCGAGACCCCCCGGGGACGGGCACGGGGATGGGCATCGGTGCTGTGCCTGGGGCTGTGCCAGCCTTTGCATCCCCTGCCACGGGTATAATAATAATAATGATGATGATAATAATAATAACAACAACAACAAAACAACAGAACAACAACAATAAAAATAATAATAATTTCCCTGCTCGGAAATTATCACCCCAAAATCTGGGGCTAATTATGGCTAGTTATTAGTTAATTATAACCGATGGAGGCGCCTCATTAATTAAGGGAAGGCAGCGAGGGGTGAGGACGCCCCAGTCCCTCCGTCAGCCCCCGGACAGGGCCCCCTCCGGCCCCCCCCCCCCCCGCAGTGCCGGCTCCCCCGGCAGACCCAAATCCGGGCTTTTTGACACCAAAACGCCCCCCGCAGCCCCCCCTCCCCCACGCCGCCGCGCGGGGAATCCCCTCCGCTGACGTCAGCGGGGACCCCCTCCGCGCGGCACTCGCCCCGCCCCTCCCGCTGTCTGATTGGCTGCGCCGCCCTGGAGGCGGGACGGGCCTCAGGGAGACCACGCCCCCCAGTCCATACTGATCTCCTATTGGCTGCCGAGCTGTCACTCCGCCCCGGCACGGCCCCGGCTGCCCGCCTGGCTGATGGGTGCTGGGCTGCTGCTCCTGCGGCCCCATTGCGGCCCCATTGAGACCCATTGCAACCCCATTGCGGCCCCATTGAGACCCCATTGCAACCCCATTGCGGACCCATTGAGACCCCATTGCAACCCCATTGCGGCCCCATTGAGACCCCATTGCAACCCCATTGCGGACCCATTGAGACCCCATTGCAACCCCATTGCGGACCCATTGCAACCCCACTGCAAGCCCATTGCAACCCCATTGTGGCCCCCTTGCAGCCCCATTGCGGCCCTATTGCAACCCTATCAAAACCCCACTGCAACCCCATAGCAACCCCATTGTGGCCCCATTGCAATCCCACTGCAAACCCATTGCAACCCCATTGTGGCCCCATTGAAAGACCGTTGCAGCCCCATTGAAAGTCCATTGCAGGCCTATTGCAACCCTGCTGTGGCCCCATTGCAACCCCATTGCCACCCCACGGAAACCTCATTGCAACCCCATTGCGGCCCCATTGCAACCCCCCTGCAACCCCATTGTGGCCCCATTGCAGTCCCATTGTAGCCCCACTGTGGCCCCACTGCAACCCCACTGCGGCCCCATTGAGGCCCTATTGCAACCCTGTTGAAACCCCACTGTGGTTCCATTGCAGCCCCACTGCAAACCCGCTGCAACCCCATTGCGGCCCCATTGCAACTCCATTGCAACCCCATTGTGGCTCCATTGCAGCCCCATTGAGGCCCCATTGCAACCCCACTGCGGCCCCATTGAGGCCCCATTGCAACCCCACTGCGGCCCCATTGCTACCCCCACTGTGGCCCCATTGCAACCCCATTGCAGCCCCATTGTGGCCCCATTACTACCCCATTGCAACACCATTGTAGCCCTGCTGTGGCCCCATTGCAACCCCACCGTAACCCCATTGTGGCTCCACTGTGGTCCCATTGCAATGACACTGTGGCCCTATTGCTCCCCTCTGCAGCCCCATTGCCCCCCATTGCCCCCCTGTACCCCTCTGCATCACCCTGCATGCCTCACCTGTGACCCCCCCCTGCATTCCCAGCCCACCCCCAGCTCACCGTACCCCATGCTGCTGCCTCCCCCTGCCCCCCCCCACCCTCTTACAGCACCCCATGCTGCCCCCCACCGCCCCCATGGCACCGGGGAGCACCGGGCAGGGTCTTTGTGCCCCCATGGGAGCTGTGCCCCCCCCGTGGAGCCGGCGTGGGACGAGGCACGGTGCCGGTGCTTTCCCAGACAGCGGCCGGGCTGGGAGCTGGGCCAGCAGGTGCCGGGGAGAGGTGGCCCAATGCCACCCACGGCTGCCCGGTGTCACTCGCCCCGCGCGGCCACCGGCTGCAGAGGGCCGAGTGGGGGGCGCGGGGGGCAGCCGGGGAGTTCCTGGGGGGCTGTAAATAGCCCAGTTCCCCTTCCGCTCATTTCGAAAGCGAGAAGGGGAAGGTCCCCCCCCGGGACGTTCAAGCAAAAGAACTGGTTGATCGGCGCTGCTGGTACAAAAGCTATTTTTAATGTTATTAAAATCTGTCTCTTCTATAAACTTCTAAAATATCCTCGGCTGCAGGGGTGCGCGCCCTCACGGCGGGGCGCAGCCGGCGTCGGGGGACACCCGGGGCTCCTCCTTGTCGCAGGGGAGCCCGGGGAGCAGCGGGACCTGGGGGCCGCCCTCGAAAAGGGGGATGTGGGGGGCGTAGTGGCCGTGGGGGGCTTGCGGCCGGAGCAGGAGCTGGTGCAGGGTCTCGCCCACCTGCACCAGGCTGTGGGAGAGGAGGTGGAGGTGGGAGACGGTGTCGCTGGCCAGGCTCTCCAGCAGCGCCTGCTGCTGCCGCGACGTCTGCAGGATCTGCACCAGCAGCTGCTGCACGCTCTGCAGCAAGCCCGCCACGCCGCCGCCTGCAGCGACAGCGGGGGTCAGGGGCAGCCCCCCCCTCACCAACATGTCCAAGGCGGGGGGCGGGGGGGGATCGGGGGGGACCCACCTTGCAGGCTCGTGTCCGCTGCCTCTTCGCCCACCGCCTGCTCGCTCGCAGCGGCCGTCCCGGGGGAGCCGGGGGCTGCGGTGGCCGCCGGCAGCACTCGGTTTCCTCTTCCCATCCCCGGGGACGTCTCACCAGGAAAACCTGCGGCCGGGGGTTGGCACGGAGGGCGCAGCGGGCTCCTGGAGCCCCCTGCTCAGCCCGTCCCCGCTGCCCTGTGCAGGGGAGAGGGCGCAGACTCACCTGCCTTCAGCTCGGCGCTCTCCTCTTTCAGGGCGCCGTGGCAGCCTGCGGGAGAGCAGCGGTCACCGGGGGGTGGCTCCGGCCCCGCGGGGACACGAGCTCGGCAGCCGGGGCACGGTACTCACCCAGGAGGGGATGGGGAGGGATGCAGCAGCTGGTACCTGCAATGAGAAGCGGGTCGGAGCCTGCTCACGGGGCTGAGAGGGGGAAATCAGGACAAGGAAAGCCTTACGTGGGGCGGCCGCGGGGTCGGGCGATGCTCCAGCGACGCGGTCCCCGCGGGCTGCAGGGAGAGAGCAGAGAGGAGACGCGGGGTCTGACGGCACCCGCCGGGGGGACGGCATCAGCCCGGGGTCTGCCTCGCTGCCCCGGCCAGCCCGGCGTGCCCTAGCCACAGCTCCCCAGCGCCCTGCGGGGCCTCAAAGCGCCTCACGAGCTAGGAACAAAAGCAGGAGTCACTCACCCACCACTGCAATGCAGCCACCTCCGGGCTGGAAGGCAGCAGCTGCGTAGCGGCGCGCGGCCAGGCTACGCAACAGATTAGGACTGGAAGTGAAGGAGAATCCCACATCCACTTGAAACTGCAGGGGGAATTTAGGGAGACAACGTAATTACCCGGTGCGGACGCTGGCCGGGACGCCGGGGTTCGCTCCCCAGCGCCAGCGGGGCCGGGGGGGGGGATGAAGCAGCAGCCGGGGCTTCCCCGGCGCCGGGCCCTTCTCTGCTCCTGTTTTTGGGGAGGTGTTTCTCCTGTTCCGCCCCGCGGCCCCGATCCCTGCCGGTGAGCCAGCAGGCTCGGGGAACAGCACCCGCTCCCTTCACCTGCCCGCACAGGCCGGGCCCGGGGACGTATCCTGCATCGCCTCGGCACCGTCCGGGTGCG
The DNA here is from genome assembly GCF_040182565.1 of Anser cygnoides. Classification (NCBI taxonomy): domain Eukaryota; kingdom Metazoa; phylum Chordata; class Aves; order Anseriformes; family Anatidae; genus Anser; species Anser cygnoides. The sequence goes on along the minus strand of NC_089912.1, from coordinate 64,414,962 downwards.
CTGCAGGACGGGGACGCTCCCGGCTCCGGCCCTCACACCCAGTCCCAGCTCCTCCGAAGCTCTGCGGCCTGCCGTGCCCCGAGGCCGGCTACGAGCCACGGACTCCCCCTCCTGCCCCACCCCAGCCGGCCCCAAACCCTCACGCTGCGGGGTTGGTTTGGAGCCAAACTTGGGGGGGGGGGGGTGGAGAAGTTCCCCAAACCCCATCCGCGAGCATCCCAAGGGGAACACACCACGGCGGGGCCCCCCGACCCCTTCGACCCCCCCATCCCAGCATGCTGGCACAGGCTTGAGCTGTAGCGGTGGCCGTGCAGCCCGGCGCGGCGGGGCAGGACGGTACTTACGGCTCGCCGGCTCGTCCTTTGGGTGCTGCAGCAGCGGTGCCAGCAGCACAGCGGGGGTCTCTGCAGCAGCTGGGGTGCAGCGGGCAGAGAACAGCCTCAGCAAGGGGGCCCCGCGGGGTGCAGGACACCCCTCACCCAGGACAAGCCCCTCTCTGGCTGCCCCATCCCGCGGGTACCTGGCGGTGCCGGCGAGGTCGGCGAGCGTGCGGCCAGCGACCTGCGCCTCCGGGGGGGCGGCTTCACCAGCTCTGCGAGGGGAGGAAAAAGCTCAAACCAGGGAGCTACGGACCCCGTGAGACGCCAGGGAGCCCGCCCAGCCCTGGCACCCACCGGGCAGCCGCCGCTCTCCGAAAACGGGCCGCCCGGCCGCCTTCCAGATGCTCTTCATGGCGCGGTAGTGCGGGGGCAGGCGCGGCGAGTGCCGCCCGGCACGGCGGCGCGTCTCCCGCTCCGAGTGGAAAGCCTGCTTCAGCGCCTTCCACTTGGAGCGGCACTGGGCCACGCTGCGGCCGTAGCCGGCCGCCGCCAGCCCCCGGGAGATCTCCTGCCACAGCGCCTCGTTGGGCCGCGACGTGGAGGCCATCAGCAGGGCGGCCTCCCCTGAGCCTCCCACCAGCGCCAGGAGGCTGCCGACCTCCGCCTGCGTCCAGGCTCGCCCGCGGGGCATGCTGCGGGGTGGCTGGTGGGGGGGGGGGGGGTCCGGGAGGGTGGGTGCCGGGCAGGGCTCGGCCCTGGGGGTCGGCTGCGCGCTCCCCAGGGAGCCCCCTGCGCCCGCGATGGGGCTGCACCGGGGGCTGCAGCGGGGATGGCCAGGAGCTGCGCCGGGAGCTGCGCCAGGAGCTGCACCGGGGAGAACCGGGGACCACCGGGAGCTGCACCGGGGAGCACTGGGGACCACCAGGAGCTGCACCGGGAGCTGCACCGGGGACCACCGGGGACCACCGGGAGCTGCACCGGGAGCTGCACCGGGAGCTGCACCGGGAGCTGCACCGGGAGCTGCTGGGAACAGCCGCGAGCCGCAAGGAGCATGTGCAGCCCCTGGAGTTGCCGCTGGGAAACGTAGTCCTGGCCGTGCCTGCCCTGCCCGGCGGCGGGATGGGATGAGCATCCCCTGGGGGGGCCTGCAGGATGCTGCCCCCCCAGCCCTGAGGGCACAGCAGGGGTGCCCATCAGGGCGGCCCTCAGGGCGCGGGGAGGGGACGGAGCGCCCCAGCCCCCCGGCTTTCCAGGGCTGCGATGCAGCTGCAGCCCCATGCAAAAGAGGTGGCAGGAACCACCTCTGTGCGCGCACAGCCCGCCGCCCTGCTGCTCGATAGCATGCGGAGGCTGGGGACATGGGGACGGTCCCCCTGTGCCCCGACAGTGCTGGGGTCCCCTTGATATGGGATCAGCCTCGACGCGGCCCCGATACACGCCAGAGACAGCGGTCGGCACTGGGGGGCAAGGGGTGCCCCCGTGCCGGTGGTCCCGCCTGTCTGGGGTTCCCCTTCTCCCCGTGTGGCGCCGCTGCTGGGGCCCCCCAGGGCTGTGACCCAGCTGGTGTCCCTGGGGACCCCTCCGGGAAGTGACGCTTTCCATTTCGTGTCACACTCGGCTGCCAGAGGGGGCCGGGAGGGGGTTGCTGCTCCCCCCTACCTGCGGGGTGCGTGGCCAGAGACCGAGGGAAGGATGGAAGAGGGGGTCACGTACGCAGATCTGCGCTTGCCCCCCGTACCAGGTAACGGCACGCTGCACCCCGCTGTCCCCCCCCCATCCCTGCCTGCCCCCCAAAATCCAGCAGCCCCTCTGCAGGGCCGTGCCCCCCAGCCCTGCTCCCTCCTTGCCCATGCAGCTGCTCTCGGAGCAGGGGGGGACACAAGCACTGCACCCCAGCTGCATTGGCACCCCCCCATCATCCCCCCCAGTGTCACTGCTCCGGCTCACACCACTGCTCTGCTGTCCCTGGGGAGCCTGGGGACCCCCACGCCCCCTGCTTGGGGCTCACAGACCTTTGCTGATTTGGGGGTTCTGCCCCCGACCTCAAGCCCCCAGGACGTGGGGTAATTCCCTCTCTCAGCTCCTCCGCAGCCCGTGAGGCTGCCCTGGCACTGGGCAGCCCTCAGCCTGGGTGTCTTGTCCCTGCTGCTCCTGCTGGTGCAAATCGTCCTCGTCGGCTTGAGCTTCCACTGTGAGTACCCCCTTGTGCGCCCCCATCCATCCAGCCCCCGAGCTGGGGACCCTCCCGCTTGGGGCTGACGGTGCCGCAGGTTTCTGGGCTGTGGGGCGAGTGGGAAAAGTGGTGAGTAAAAATAAAACACCCCTTGCCTGGCCGGCTGGAGCGCTGAAGAGGAGGGAGAGGGGAAAGCGTGGGCTCGAGGACGGCGCCGGGGCACCCCGCTCCATCAGCTGGCCACGGCGTGCAGACAGGACGTGACGCTGGGGCCAAAAGGCAGAAACCTGCCATGTGCTGGGCACAGACGGCGAGGGCTTTGTCCAGCTGGGCTGGCACGGCACCGAGGGAGGGGGATGGCACCCCCTGGGTGCTACCGGCCCCTGGTGGGGGACGCTCCCGTGCCTTTCTTCTGTAGATTTAGCCCAGCAGGCGAGCTGTGCCCAGAGAGAGGAGGAGAGCCTCCGCTATGTGCAGCAGTCTTTGCGAGGTAGGAGAGCTTCCAGGCAGGTTCCTGGGCTCCCTGCCCTCGTGGCACCCCAGCTGCCCCCTGTCACCGCGGTGCCGAGGGCTGGGGACAGCCCCGTCCCGGCCAGCCCTGCAGGATCGTGCTTCTGGTGTGCAGAGAGCTGCCAGTTCTGCCCGGCCGGATGGATCGGGGACGCGGGGCGCTGCTACTACTTCTCCTCTGCCAAGAAGAGCTGGGAGCAGAGCAAAGACGACTGCTGCTCCAGGGGGGCGCAGCTGGTCACCGTCCGAGCCAACAGCACCCTGGTGAGTCCGCCCGCCCTCCCCAGCCACCCTGACCCCCCCCCCCCCCCACCCCCGTGGTCATCGTGTCACGCTGATCACCACCTCAGGGTCCCCCAGTGGTTCCCCAGTCACCACCAGCATCATTTCAGCTCCCCAGCTCCAGCCCCCATGCCCAAAACCCAACCGGGAGCTGGCGATGCTGTGCCCGAACCGTGCAGCCCCCTGCGTGGCTGGGTGTCCCCGGGGAGCTCACGCTTGTTCCCTCCTGCTCTAGGCTTTCCTGGCACGCGTGACCCATCTGGACGTCTTCCACGTGGGGCTGAAGCGGGACAGCTCCAGGTTTGAGTGGAAGTGGCTGGACGGCACCCTGCTGAAGGGGTGAGCCTCGCAGCTTGTCTCCAGCCAGCACGGCTGAAAGCCCAAAACCAGGGCTCCGGGAGGTGACAGGGGGACAGCCAGCCTGCAGGCAGGGACATGATCGCCCTCTTGGCCATCCCTCCGCTTCCCAAAGCAGCACGGGGGCGTTTTAGGGAAGGGAAGATAACAGGGACACGTCCCCAGTGCCTGTGCCCTGCTTGGGGACGAGCAAGGGCTGGGTGAGGGCCGGGGGCAGGGTCCCCCAAAACTGAGTTCCCAGCAAGGTGCATTTGGTGCTGAGCCACCTCAGGAGGTTCCTGGGATCCAAAAAGAGGATTTCCAAAGCAGGCAGGGACTGGGTGCGCAGGGATCACAGCTCACTTCCTCACCAAGAGGAGGCTGCCAGGGGCAATGCTCCACGGGGAGGGCGAGCTCTGCCCCCCAGCACCCCCACGGCCTCTGCTCCCCCTCTGGAGGAGCTGGGGGTGGGCCAGCCCCTCGCACCCCACTGAGCCCCCCCCTCACCCCGCTCTCCCCTGCAGGCGCCTCCTCCTCCAGCGTTCCAGCAGCTCCTACGTGGCCTGCGGCAGGGTGTCCGGCTCGGGGCTCTCGGCCGGCTCGTGCGGAGAAGCCCACGGCTGGGTCTGCGAGAAGAGCGCGGTCACCCTGCAGTGGCTCCGGTCCTCCATCCCCGCCTTCCTCTGGGGGAACACCACCTACACCTGCGTGGGGCCCTAGGACCGAGGGGACAGCCTGGGTGCTCCTACAGCCCTGCCTGACCCAAGCACGGGCACCCCGGGGTGCTGCCTCCTGACCCCTCTGCGTCCCTCCCCCTGGCATCTCTGCGCGTTGCCAATAAACTCTGGCACTCACGCTGTGGCTGGATTTGGGGTGGGGGGGTGGGGGTTAAGGGTTGGGGGGCAGAGCCAGCATCGACCCGAGTGTCCCCATGGCCTGGTGGGCACGTGGAGCAGCTTCTGCGTGGGTGCAGTGTGTCTGCTCGGGGCTTCGGGCTGCCCGGGGTTTGCCTTTCTCGGGTGGGAGGTGCCCCATGCTGACAGCTCCACATGGACATCCCCGGGTGTGTCCCCAGCACGGGAGGCAGGTGCAGCCCCCTCCTCATTTCTGCCTGACCACTGAGTGGGTGGTGGGATGGGGAAGGGGACACTGGGGGGAGAATGCTCTGGCTGTGGCCAGGGCTCCGGGTGGCCCAGGGTGGCCCAAACGCGCCCAGTGCTGTGTGTAAATGGTGCTGCATGGGGCAGAGCGCACTGCGTGGGATGGAGCGGAGCTGTTTTCCCCTCCCGGAACAGTCCTGCCCGTGAAATAAAAACCGCATCTTGCAAATGAAGTGATTACTTCTGCTTTCCTACAAATCAAGAAGTTCCTCCACTTGACGTGCCCCGGGCCACAAGCCGTCACCTGACGGCGGGCAGCAGAGGACCCGAGGTGCCGCGGGTGCCGCATGGCGCACAGCGTGCTCTACGCCGACCTGCGCTTCGCCAAGGGGCCGTGGGGCTGCGGCACGGCCAGCGGGGCGCTGGGGGAAGGTGGGAGCCGCGGGACCCCCGCATTGCCCTGTGCCGGACCCCTGCCCACTGCCCCCTGCCTTCCTCCCACAGCCCCCAACATGGACGAGGCCGACAGCCCCTACGAGAACGTGGCACCGGGGCCGGCGCCCGCGGGGCCGGCTGGGGAAGGGACCCGGCACAGCCCAGGTGAGCGCCCGCACGGGGACGGGATGGGGACGGGGGTCTCCGGGGGGCGCCGGGGTCCCCTCCGCACCCCGGCACCGTGGGTGACACCACGGCCGCTCGTGTCTTGCAGGGCGCTGCTCCCGGCGGCGCTGCATCCCCGCGGGGCTGCTGGCAGCCAGCCTGCTGCTGCTGGTGGCCCTGGTGGCCCTGGGGACCTGCTGTGAGTGGGGACGGGCACGGCAGGGGCGGGGGGCTCCGGGCAGGGGCTGGGGGCTGGGGGGATCCCGGGGCTGGGGGTTGGGGGCGGCGCTGCCCCTTGCTGGGTGCCCCGCGCTGTGCCTGGCTGGGGCGCTTCCCAGTGCCTCCATCTGCTTTCCAGTGCCTTCCCAGTGCCTTCCCAGTGTCTTCCCAGTGCCTCTCATCCCTTCCCACTGATTTCCTTCCCTTCCATCACTTCCCATCACTTCCCAGTGCCTCCCATTTGCTCCCCGTTGCTTCCCATCTCTTCTCACTGTTCCCCATTTTTTCCCATTGCCTTCCCACCGCCCCTCACGGCCTCCCCACGGCCTCCCACTGATTCCCGTTGCCTCCCAGTTGAAGTCCCACTCCCTCCCATTGCCGCCCCTTCATTCCTGCCACCTCCCATTGCCTCCCAGTTGTACACCCACAGCCTCCCATCACCTCCCATTGGCTCTCCACCACCTCCCACTGCCTTCCAAGTGATTTCCCACTTCCTCCCATTGTCTCCCATTGTCTTCCATCACCTCCGATCACCTCCCATCACTCCCCATCACCTCCCATCACCTCCCAGTGCCTTCCCATTGTCTCCCCACTGCCTCCCTTCCCCTCCACTGCCTTGGGGGTGCCCTGACACCCGCACACCCGGCCATGCCCCGCGTCCCACCTCTCCCTGAATCGTCCCCAGACTGGCAGGCGACCCGTGAGCTGCGGGACACGTCCCTGGAGCAGGCGGCCGAGCGCGGCCGCTTCTCGCAGGAGGCGCGGGCGTGGGAGCAGAGCCTGGAGCAGGCGCACCGGGAGCTGGCGCAGGCGCGCGCGGAGCTGCAGCGAGCGTGGCGAGAGGGCAACAGCAGCCTGCTGGAGCTGGACAGGCAGGAGGCCGAGCTGGCGCGCGTCTCGGGGGCCCTGGCCGGCACCGAGAGGGAGCTGCAGGACGTGCAGGGGCGGCTCGAGGCCGGCGAGCGTGCGGCCAGCAGCCTGCGCGCCTGCCTGGACGCAGGTAGGGCCGCGGGGCGGCGGGCACGGGGCGGCGTGGCCGGGGGCTGGCGAGCGCCTGAGCGGTGCCCCCGTCCCCAGACTGCTGCCCCCCGGGCTGGCTGCTCTACCACGGCAAGTGCCTCTTCGTCTCGTCGGAGAAGAAGAGCTGGTGGCAAAGCTGGAGCGACTGCGAGGCGAGATCCTCCCAGCTGCTGGTGCACGGCGAGCGGCAGGCATGGGCGCTGCCGGTACGGGGGGGCTGCGCTGGGGAGGGGGTGTCCCCGCTGCCTGCCGCCCCCAGCCCCGTGCCCGTCCTGCTGCAGCACGGCCCCGGCTCTGCCGGGCGTGGGGCAGGCCCTGATGGCCTCTCTCCCGCAGCCTTTCCTGCTCGAAGGCAGCACCAAGTACTATGTCGAGCCGAGGACGAAAAATCCTGCGTGGGTGGAGGAGCAGCTTGGGAAGTGAGTCGGCCAAGCTGCCCCATTGCACCTCACCCTGATGGGCCAGCCTGGGGACTGATGCTTGGGCAGGGGCTGCCCTGGCCTGCCTGGGGCTGGCAGCGGGCTGGGGACACGGTGGCACGTGCCACCCTGTCCCCTCTCACGTGCTCCTTCCCTTCTAGGTACAAGTGGCCTTTTGAATGCGCACTGGTGGGCTCTGGGAAAGTAGAGCGCACATCCTGCTACTGGGCTCAGCACTGGATCTGCGAGCAGCCCCCGAAGCTGAGCAACCTGTCCGAGATCTTCTCTCCTCTCCTGGCTGGGGGGTGACCCTGACACCCCCTCTCTCTGGGGACGTTGGTTGGGAACGAAGGTGTTGGGCATGTAAAGGATGACTTGTGGAGAAGAGCCTGGCTTTCTGAGTCTCACTCCTGCTGGTTGATGCTCACAACCCCCCTCCCCTCCTTTCCTGGCTCTCAATGAGCACGTGGCAAGCCCTGCTCTCACCTGCTGCATGGCAGGCACCTCTCGCACCTTCTGAACCTGGCTGTGATGGTGACATTGGTGTCCCCAACCTGATCCCCCCTTGGGGAGTCCCTTTGCTTTATCGCCTGCTCCGTGGCTGGCTGTCGATGACTTGGGATTTGCCAAGGAGAGGTGGCACCTGCCCAGCCTGCCTGCCTGCCACCATGGGGAGCACTGGGCTGGGGACACGGGGACAGCAACGGGGGCCTTTCACCATGACCCTTCAGGGCTGGGGCACCGAGAAATTGGCTGGTGGGAACAGGAGAGCAGGCGGCCGTGCTGGATGGGCCCAGGGGACCCACAAGCAGGGGGCTGCGCAGGACTCCTTGCGGTGGCAGATCCCAAGGGCACTGTGGTGCTGTGGTGGCTGGAGCTCGTGGGAAGCCCCTGGGCTGCCCAGGACCAGCCGGACACGCACAGACACAGCAAGTCCTCATTTCCCACGGAGCTGAGCTCGAGGGGCACCTCACAGCTCATCTCTTCCAGCCTCACCAGGCTGTGGCCCGGCTCCACCAGCATCCTTCCACGCCTCTCCTCTCTCAGGAGCTGCCTAGGTCCAGGTCCAAAGTGGTCCTCACCTCCACCACCTCTCTGGAGCTGCCTTTTCCCAAAACCGCGGAGCGAGCAGGGAGGGTCAGCGCTGTCTCCTGGCTCCCACATTGTCCCCCAGACTGTCCCCCCTCACTGGTCCCACCACGGTCTTTGAGATCTTCCCCCCCAAGTGTCAGAGCTCTCCCCTTTCTTCCCTCATGTTCCCAATCCTCCCCCATCCCTCCCAGGATCCTCACTGCACCCCCGTTTCCTCCCATGGCCTCAGGGCTCCCCCATTTTCCCCTCATGGCCTCAGGGCCCCCCTCTGCACCCCCGTTTCCCCCGACATCTCGGGGCTTCCCGGCTGTTTCTCAGGATGACGCTGCACCTTCCCCAGGGACTGTGACGGGAGGCTGGCCAGGGCACATGGGGACACAAGCGTGGGTCTGAGGGGCTGGAGCAGGGTGGTACGAGTGCGTGCATGCGTGAGAGAGAGGGGAATAAGGTCTATATTCCATAAGCCTTGCTTTAAAATACAGACAGCTCTCCCAGCCCGTCTTCCCAGCGCTTTGCCATGCGGCGGGGGCAATGTGTGCACGGTGGGGGGAGTGTTTCTGGGGGCACCCCCGGCTCCTGTCCCCGCGTCCTGTGACGGAGAGGGGGGTGGCAGCACGGTCACTCCTCGTCCAGGAGAGATGTGAGGGCCTTGGACATGCTGCTCAGCCTCGGGGGCTGCTCGCAGATCCACTGGTGGAGCCTCCTGCACGCCAGCCTCTCGATGCCCTTGGCCGCTGACAGCGAGCACTTGTCAGAGTAAGCGTGCCTAGGAGGGAAGGCGCGGTTCAGAGGGGCAGGGGCAGTGTCCCCACCAAAACCATCTCTTCCCATGGCTGCTGGAATTGGCAAAACCCCTCCGGGAGCCAAGCAGAGGAGGTTTTGCCAGGCTCTGGGCACTTGGTGCTTCGTGTGCCCCCGGGATGCGCATCCCCGCTTGGGGAATAGGCACGGCAAACCACAAACGTGCTGTGCCTGAGGTGCTTTGGGGCATCCTTCCAAGGAGGCTCTCGTGGGGGGGAGCGGCACCTCCTGGGCATGGTTAACCGGGAAACCTGAGGGCCTGGTGCCCGTGCCAGGGATGGCTGTATTTACGTGTCATACAGCACGCTGTCCTGCCGCACGACCAACCCGGTAGCGCTGGAAACCTCCTCCTCCACCCAGTACTTGGTGCCGCCTGTGTGCAGGAAAGTCTGTGGGAGAGAGGCCGTCAGGGCCTGCCCCATGCCCGGCAGAGCCGGGGCCGTGCTGCAGCAGGACGGGCACGGGGCTGGGGGCGGCAGGCAGCGGGGACACCCCCTCCCCAGCGCAGCCCCCCCGTACCGGCAGCGCCCATGCCTGCCGCTCGCTGTGCACCAGCAGCTGGGAGGATCTCGCCTCGCAGTCGCTCCGGCTTTGCCACCAGCTCTTCTTCTCTGACGAGACGAAGAGGCACTTGCCGTTGTAGAGCAGCCAGCCCGGGGGGCAGCAGTCTGGGGACGGAGGCACCGCTCAGGCGCTCGCCAGCCCCCGGCCGCGCCGCCCTGTGCACGCCGCCCCGCGGCCCTACCTGCGTCCAGGCAGGCGCGCAGGCTGCTGGCCGTACGCTCGCCGGCCTCGAGCCGCCCCTGCACGTCCTGCAGCTCCCTCTCGGTGCCGGCCAGGGCCCCCGAGACGCGCGCCAGCTCGGCCTCCTGCCTGCCCAGCTCCAGCAGGCTGCTGTTGCCCTCTCGCCACGCTCGCTGCAGCTCCGCGCGCGCCTGCGCCAGCTCCCGGCGCGCCTGCTCCAGGCTCTGCTCCCACGCCCGCGCCTCCTGCGAGAAGCGGCCGCGCTCGGCCGCCTGCTCCAGGGACGTGTCCCGCAGCTCACGGGTCGCCTGCCAGTCTGGGGACGATTCAGGGAGAGGTGGGACGCGGGGCAGGGCCGGGTGTGGGGGTGTCAGGGCACCCCCAAGGCAGGGAGGCAGTGGGGAGACAATGGGAAGGCACTGGGAGGTGATGGGAGGTGATGGGAGGTGATGGGAGACAATGGGAGGAAGTGGGAAATCACTTGGAAAGCAGTGGGAGGTGGTGGAGAGCCAATGGGAGGCAATAGGGAGGCGATGGGAGGCATTGGGAAGGCAGTGAGAGTTGCTGGGAAGTAAATTCAAAGTCAATGGGAGGCAATAGGAAGGCAAGGAGGGCGAGTGGGAATGCGATTGGGGGGCAATGGGAGGTGCTATGAATGAAGGGGAGGCAATGGAAGGGAGTCGGACTTCAATTGGGAGGCAATGGGAATCGGTGGGAGGCAATGGGGAGGCAATGGGGAACAGTGGGAAGAGATGGGAAGAAATGGGGAGCAAATGGGAGGCACTGGGAAGCGGTGATGGAAGGGAACGGAATTAGTGGGAAGGGATGGGAGGTAACGGGAGGGAGATGGGAGAGCACTGGGAAGGCACTGGGAAGGCACTGGAAAGCAGATGGAGGCACTGGGAAGACACCGGGAAGGTGCTGGGAGGGCACTGGGAAGCAGATGGAGGCACTGGGAAGCCGTTCCAGCCAGGCACACCGCAGGGCACCCAGAGAGGGGCAGCGCCACCCCCAGCCCCCAGCCCCGGGATCCCCCCAGACCCCAGCCCCTGCCCGGAGCCCCCCGCCCCCACCGTGCCCGTCCCCACTCACAGCAGGTCCCCAGGGCCACCAGGGCCACCAGCAGCAGCAGGCTGGCTGCCAGCAGCCCCGCGGGGATGCAGCGCCGCCGGGAGCAGCGCCCTGCAAGACACGAGCGGCCGTGGTGTCACCCACGGTGCCAAGGTGCGGAGGGGACCCCGGCGCCCCCCGGAGACCCCCGTCCCCATCCCGTCCCCGTGCAGGCGCTCACCTGGGCTGTGCCGGGTCCCTTCCCCAGCTGTCCCCATGGGCGCCGGCCCCGGTGCCACGTTCTCGTAGGGGCTGTCGGCCTCGTCCGTGCCGGGGGCTGCGGGAGGAAGGCAGGGGGCAGTGGGCGGGGGTCCGGCACGGGGCAATGTGGGGGTCCCACGGCTCCCACCTTCCCCCAGCGCCCTGCTGGCTGTGCCGCGGCCCCACGGCCCCTTGGCGAAGCGCAGGTCGGCGTAGAGCACGCTGTGTGCCATGCGGCACCCGCGGCACCTCGGGTCCTCTGCTGCCACAAAGGAGAAGTGAGGCCGGCGCTCGCAGAAGCAGAAGTTGGCTGCGAGATGTGGCAGATGGGACCAGCGAGGCACGGCCGCAGGGACCGGCCCCCTGCCGTGGCCCCGGCACCGCCAGCACGTCCCCTCCCACGCCCCGAGAGCCGTCATGGTCCCCTGGGTGCACGGCGGCTCTCGGGCAGTGGTTTTTGGGGGCACGGGCAGAGCAGAGGTGGGCCCAAATTCCTGGTGCTTGGGGAGAGCCTCCTCTTACTCCTTCTCTGTCCTGACATCCACCTCTCCATACTTCAGAGTGCTCTCCTCCAGGAAATGAGGAGAGTCACAGCCAGCTTCAGAGGGGCCAAGGAGGAGTCTGCAGAGCCAAAGCTGCAGCAGCTTCCCCCCAGCCTTCAGCAAGGAGATGGAGCACATCCTGCGGGGCACGTGGTGACCGGGGGGGACACAACGCTGGCCGAGTGGGATTTGCCAAGGAGCACTGGGAAGAAGTGCCCCCAGGGGCTGGGGACATGGGGACAGCAACGGGTGCCTTGTACCATGACCCTTCAGGGCTGGGACATGGAGAAATTGGCTGGTGGGAACAGGAGAGCAAGTGGCCGTGCTGGAGGGACCTGGGACAAATGTCCTGGCACAAATGCCCATCACAAATGCCCTGGGGGTGGCTGGAGGGACACTGGGGTCCCAGCCCTCCCCAGGAGCCCCTGGGGTGTGATGAGGTGCAGGAGCTCAAGGTGCCACCCGGAGCCCCCTTCAGGTGCCATCAGGGCGAACGCTTCCACCCCTGCAATGCTCAGACCCCCTGCCTGGGGGTGCACTGCCTCACCCGGTCCTGCTCAGGGTATTTGGGTCTCCCTCAGCCCGCCGAGCCCCAGGGCTCAGCCCCACACTGCCGTGCACCCAGGGGACCGTGACGGCTCTCGGGGCGTGGGAGGGGATGTGCTGGCGGTGCTGGGGCCGCGGGGAGGGGGCCGGTCCCCGCGGCCGTGCCTCGCTGGTCCCATCTGCCACAGCTCGCAGCCAACTTCTGCTTCTGTGAGCGCCGGCCTCACTTCTCCTTTGCACCCCGAGACGGGCGACCGCCAGGCAGCGGGGCCACCCCACAGAGCCGGGTGGGAGCCAGCAGGGATCGGGACTTGCCCAGCACCTTCCCGCATGGCACAGAGCGTGCTCTACGCTGACCTGCGCTTCGCCAAGGGGCCGGGGGGCCGTGGCACAGCCAGCCAGGCGCTGGAGGCAGGTGAGAGCTGCGGGACCCCCGCATTGCCCTGTGCTGTGCCCAGCTCCGTCGTCTCCATGCCCCCTGCCTTCCTCCCGCAGCCCTTGGCATGGACGAGGCCGAGAGCCCCTACGAGAACATGGCATCGGGGCCGGCGCCCACGGGGCCGGCTGCGGAAGGGACCCTGGAAAGCCCAGGTGAGAGCCCAAACGGGGACAGGGCACCCAGGGAGGCCCTGCTGTGGGCAGTGGGTGGTGCTTCAGGGTGCTCTCCATCTCCCCTCGGAGAGATGAGGCGCCCACGCCGTGCCGCCTGTGCCACCCTGCTGCCACCGCAGGGCTGGCCCGGGGAGGCGGGCGGTGGCGGTGGGTGATGCTCGCAGCTCCTCGTGTCTTGCAGGGCCCTGCTCCCGGCGGTGCTGCGTCTCTGCGGGGCTGCTGGTCACCTGCCTGCTGCTGCTGGTGGCTGCCGTGGTCCTGGGGGCCTGTTGTGAGTGGGGATGGGGTCGTACTGAGGCATGGGGACAGGGGAGATGGGACGGGTTGGGTGCCCCAGGCAGATATCAGACCGTGTATGTGTCTGTGGGTCCCCCCACCCTGTCTGCCCCAAGCTGGCCAATGTCCCTCTCGCATCCTGGGCATCTCCCTCAACAATTTTCTTGTTCTCCTTTCCCTCTCCTGCCCCTGCCCTCCCCTGCCAGCTCCATGCTTCCCTGCCTCCCCCATCCCTTCCCACCCAGCGGGGACACCTCCCTGCCCTGACACCCCCACACCCGTGCTGTCCCATCCCCGCGTCCCACCTCTCCCTGAATCGTCCCCAGACTGGCAGGCGACCCGTGAGCTGCGGGACACGTCCCTGGAGCAGGCGGCCGAGCGCGGCCGCTTCTCGCAGGAGACGCGGGCGTGGGAGCAGAGCCTGGAGCAGGCGCGCCGGGAGCTGGCGCAGGCGCGCGCGGAGCTGCAGCGAGCGTGGCGAGAGGGCAACAGCAGCCTGCTGGAGCTGGACAGGCAGGAGGCCGAGCTGGCGCGTGTCTCGGGGGCCCTGGCTGGTGCCGAGAGGGAGCTGCAGGACGTGCAGGGGAGGCTCAACACCAGTGAGAGCACCGTGACCCTCCTGCGCTCCTGCACGGCTATAGGTACGGTCATGGAACAGCCCCAGCACCTCTGGGTGGCCTCAGCATCGAGGCACGGATGCTGGGTTTTGGGGGATGTGGTGCCCCCCACCCCCCGAGCATCTGCAGCCTGGCAGGCGCCTGAGCGGAGCCCCCCGTCCCCAGACTGCTGCCCCTCGGGCTGGCTGCTCTACCGCGGCAAGTGCCTCTTCGTCTCGTCGGAGAAGAAGACGTGGGAGGACAGCAGAACGGAGTGTGAGAATAAATACTCTCAGCTCCTGATCACCAAGTCCTGGAGTCGCTGGACCGTGCCGGTACGGAGCGGGGGCCAAGGGCTGGGGCACTCCAGGGGCATCGGACGGCACGGGGTCGGAGCGGGGCACCAGGGCTGGTCAGCTTTGGCGGGGAGATGAAGGACTCGCAGCCTCCAAACACCACGGAAAAGGCACAAAAAGACCCCTTTGCTCCTTCCCCAGAGCTTCCTGAAGAACGCGGACACCGTGTACTGGATCGGGCTGCAGAAGACCAGCTTCCCCTGGTACGACTACGGCTGGCTGGAGGAAGGGGAGCCAGACAGCGACGGGATCACGGACGCCTGGTTCTGGGTGGACGGCTCGCTTTACGACAGGTACCCACGGCACGGCCGGGCTAACACCCCCTGCCCGGACCCCTCCTCCTGCAGCGAGGCCTTGGGAAGCAGGCTAATTCACACCGGTACCCAGCTGTGTGCTGAGATGCTGGGACCCCGTGCAGAGCGAAAGCCAAGCCCTGGTGGGGGGGGGGGGGGGGGGGGGGGGAGGTCTCATGCAAGCAGGAGGCAGCGAGAGGGGACGAAAGGAACCGCAGGCTTTATTTGGGATCGAGACAAAGCATTTGAGCACCACCCGTATCTCCCACATGCCTCCTCGGTCATCCTCGAGGGGAAATCAAGAGCTTCCCGCCCGCGGGGGTCCGGGGCTCCTCCCCGCCACGTGCGTCTCACCACCGCTTCCTCCTGCGGTGTCTGAAACCGGTGGGGAGGAACGGCTCCGTCTGGCCGGGTGCCCGGCCCCTGCCCGTTGCATCCTCGGGGAGCACCGGGCTTTCCCCGCCGCCCCAAAATGCTGCTGTTGCTGGCCATCGGCAGGCTCAGCGGGGGCCGGATGGGGCCACGGTAGCCCCGACGTGGTGTTTGTCCATCCAGGCCGTGGCAGTCGAAGCTGAACGGGTCCTGTGCCGTAATCAGCCGCGGGAACATCAAGCCGGCGCCGTGCGAGGCTCCGGATGACCTGCACCTCTGGATCTGCGAGAAGGCGGCGGGGCCGAGCTCCCCTTTTGTGTGATGGGTGGTGGCTGCTGGCCACGGTGAGCTCAGCCCCACTGGGGTTTGTGAGGAGGGGAGGCAAATGGGGAAAAACGGGGGGAAACCCCGTCCCTGGGAGCCAGCCGCTGAGCACATCCCCCTCTGCCTTCCCTCGCAGAACCCGCACCCCTCTGCTTCAGCCCTGCTGCACCCCGCGACGGAGCCTGCCCCACGCGCATCAGCCCCCTCCCGTGCTGCAGAGCCCTGCACTGACCCCAAACGAGGTGCTAGAGCTGGGCAGCGCGTCCCCAAACGCCAGCCCCATGCCCCCACGAGCGAGCCCCCATGGCCAGCGCCGCCGCCGTGCAGTAGCCCCAGCCCTGAGGCTGGAGCAGGGGATAGCACGGCGGCACCTGCCTCCGCCACGGTGCCCACCCCACTTTTAGGCTTTTAGGATGGCCGCAGCTTTCAGGCAGCCCATGGCAAGCCACGGAGCCCAAGGATGGAGCCACCACCAGCACTGGCATTTAGGATTTTTCCTGCTAATTAGGGAGTAGAGCAGTGACCTTTGGGATCGCACCGTTTTGATAGCAAAAGCAGCGCCAGCGCTCGCAGTGGATGGACACGAGACAAGTCACCGGGGATTTAAATAGCTGCTACACGTGCAACATGGCCCTGATTTATGTTCAGCCTGGCAAGAGCAGAGGAAGTCATGTTCAACCAGGCAAAGATGCTCTCAGTTTATTATCGGGCCGTGCGTGCCATTTATAGCCAATTAATTGGTATGTAAATCACTCTGTTTGAAGAGCACAGGGCTGTTACAGGCGGGCGTTTTGGAGGTGCACGTGTCACTCCTCTGTCTTGTCCACTGGCTGAGCCCACTTTGTAGCAAATAAAGAGCTTGTCTGCCGATTGCCTCTGCCTTTACCACCCCGAAACAGACTCCGGGGCACCAACCCAACGATCCCAAACCAGAAACCGAAATTTCACCAAAGCTGCCCCAACTGAGGCGGCCACTTTGGGGACACTCAGCCAGGGCTGACTCGTCCTGCCAGCCCCCAGGGGACATGGCCAGACCACGTCCCTGTCACCCTCAGGGTCCGGGCTCCCCACCCCGCTCAGCGCACCCCAGAGACACAAGCGGCAGCCCGGCTCGCTGGGACATTCAGTTTTTATTGAACACTTTAAATAAGCTGGGTATATATTACTAGCAATTATTATTATTAATAATAATAATAAAAAAAAAAAAAAAACACAAGAGTTCTGCATTCACCAGTGCATTGTGCGGGAGGGAGGAAAGCCGGCTCTCCCCCCCGTGTCCTCCCGGCCACCCGGGAGGTGCTGGGGGGCGCAGGCTGCCCTCCGCTGGGGGGACGTGACACGGATGTGTCCCCCCCCGACACTGGTGTGGTGGCGGGGCAGGAGGGGGCCCCGTGTGCCAGGGGGCTCAGCGCCAAGCGCTGGCACCCCCCACCCGCACACTGCACCCCTCCGGCATTGCCCCTCTGCACACCACGGTGCCTCTGCTGTGTGGGGGACCACGAATGCTCCCCACCCTTGTGGGGAAGCAGCAGGAACACCCCCAAAAATCCCCAGAGTCCCTCCTACACACACATACACACGCGACCGCTCTGTCCCCTCCCAACCCCCCCCCCCCCCCCCCCCCCCCAAAATCTGCTCACCCCCCATCCCGGGGGGCTGCGAGAGCCCACCAAGGGGCGAGCCCGTGGGGACAGGGGGTTCCCGCAGCCACGGCTTGAGCCCTGTGGGGAACCAGCCCTGCTGCCAGGAGCAGCGGTGTTATTGCACGTCAGCCCAGCCCCACCAGGACCCCCGCAAGGACCCAGCCCACCTCGGGGCTCCCCACAGCTCCCCGAGGCCGATCCCAGCGGGACGGGCACCTCGGCAGCGCCGTCGCGGCCACCAGGCACCGGGCGAGTGTGAGGACAGACTCGGGGAGGGGGACACAACACCCCAGGCTCCCAGAGCCACCCCATGTGCTGGGGGGGTTGGGGGGGGGTCCCAGGGGCCCCTGGCCGCGGCCACGGTCCCCAGCACTAGGACTGCGCCTCCGGCAGCTTCAGGCTGGGCTCCGCCAGCATCGGCCCCGGGGCTTTCTGGAGGCGGCCGCGGTCGTGGCAGAGGAGGCTCTTGGCCTCGCAGTTGAGGTTCTGGTAGCGGGGAGGGCTGGGCGCGGGCCGGTGGCAAACGGAGGCGAAGCTGAAGCTGAAAGGCCCCAAGCAGCAGCCGGGGCAGGGCAGCACCTCGTCCTGCTCCAGCACGGCGCCGGGGCCGTGCCCGGGCAGCATGGCCGCGCGCTCCGTCCGCTCCAGCGCCGCGGCGGCGCAGGGGATGCTGAGCTCGGAGAAGCCTCGCTCCAGCCCGCTGCCCCAGGCCAGCGGCTTGCTGACCACCACGTGGTTGTTGTTGAAGAGCAGCCCGTTGGGCGCCCTCGGCTCCGGGTGCCAGGGCCGGGCGCCCGAGGCCGCCGTGCGGATGAAGTTGCTGGTGGCGGGTGCCGGAGCGGGGACCCGCGGCGGCTCGGGGCTGTCGGGGCCGCAGTCCATCCGCTCCTCCGCTGCGGGGCTGGGGGGGGAGGCACGGACCCCATTTCCCGGCTCCTCAGCATCCTCCCGGCCCCGCTTCGGGCTGGGGGGCCGTGCTGGGGATCCCACACCCAGCTCCAGACCCCCACGGCGGGGCAGCTCGGGGGAGGCGGGCAGCGAGTGGCACTTGCGTGGGGCCGCGGCGGGCGCCGAGAAGTCACACTGCACCTCCACAGCCGGCTCGGGCGTCACGGGGGTGCCGAGCTGCAGCAGGGCCGGGGGGGGCAGGTCGAAGGTGAGCGAGATGACCGACTTGCTGGGCGTGTCGAAGAGCTTGATCTTGCCCCCCTTCAGGTCCTCGCGCTGGGAGAAGGGGTTGACGCGCGGCGGCGTCTCCTTGGTCCTGGCCCCGACGCAGGGCTCGGGCGGCCGCGGCGGGGTGGGCGATTTGGGGGGGAACACGTCGGACTGGCTGCGGGACAGGCGCTGGTCCGGCTGCAGGAGCTGCGTCCCCAGCTCGCGCAGGGGCGACTGCTCGGCACGGCTGGATGCCCTCCCGGCCACCCCTGGGCAGGGGTGCAGGACAGGGGGGTCACCGGCGCCCTGGGTGCCCCCTGGCACCGTAGGGCAAAACGGGGAGCAGCCCAGGTGGTGAGGAGCGGGGCTGCATCCTGCAGACCTCCTCTTACCCCAGCCTGCTCCCCAGTAGCTGGTGGGGTGGTAAAGGGGCACCCCCCACCCCTTGGGACACCCACGTACCGTTGAGCGCGGGCGCCGTGCTGGGCGCGGGCAGGCTGTCCCTGATGCTGAAGAGGGTGGCCCCAGCGCCCTCCACGCCCAGCTGGTGCTGCAGGACGCCTTCCAGGCACTGTGTGATTTCCAGGAACGAGGGGCGGGAGGTTGGCTCCATCTGCGGGCAGGATGGGTCCCTGGTGAGGTCTGTGTCGTCCCCCCCCGTACCCGTGGGGTGCACCGCCTGGAAGCGGCTCCAGAGGGCAGGGAAGGGGATCCCCGATGGGACGCCGGGATTTGGGCATCTCCGCGGCAGGGACTCACGCTGCAGCAGTGGAAAGCCAGCTGGAGGAAGGCGGCCGGGCAGTCGATTCCCACCATGGTGCGGAAAGCGGTGACGTCCAGGCCAAAATCCTGCGTGGGGGAGATGGGGAAGAGTGAGGCCAGGTGCTATGGGGCAATGCGCCCTGGCTGCGTAAAAGAAGGGGGGACCCTGGGGTCACCCAAGCCAGGGGAAGGCTGCAGGGTGCTGGGACACAAATCCCTCCTGCTCCCTATCCGAAGGCACCCACCCTCCTGCCTGGGCTGACCCTGTGCTCCGAGGACAGGCCACGGGCAGAGAGCATCCCTCTTGCTGCCAGGAGATATTGGGGATGCGGTACCCCCACCCCGAGATGTGGGGCGGCTCCCCATAGCCCCTGCCAGGGGCAGGGGGCTCTGCTCTGCGCATGTTGGTCCCCCCTCGTTTGGTGACTTGTCCCCGGCCTGGTCCCACCACGTGTCACCCTCGCTCCCCATCCCAGCGAGTCACCTCGGTGCGGGGCAGGTAGTCGGGGTCCGCGGGGACGCGAGCGATGGTCTCGCACAGGATGATGCCGTAGGCGAACACATCAGCCTGTAGAGAGAGGGGAGTCACGGGGGGGTCCCGCAGCCCGAGGCGATGTGTCCCTGCTCCCGTGAGCCCTTCCTGCGGAGCAGCACCAGGTCCCCGCCACCTCGGCACCCCAGGGACGCCCGTTCCCATCCCTCCGTGCCCCTCCGCGTGCCCAGCTGACCCCAGGGCTGCAAACCCCGAAGCTGGCCCCGCGCGGCATCACCTTCTCGTTGTAGATCTCCCCTCGCAGCACCTCGGGCGCCATCCAGTACGGGGAGCCCACCACGGCCAGCGGCTCCTTCTCGCTGCCCTCGCTGGGGGACACAGCAGGACGTCAGGGGCCCTGTCCCCCTGCCCGTCCCCCCAAACCTCCCTCTCCCTTCCTGCACCAGCCCTCCTCCACGCACCCCCTGACTCATCCCGCCACCAGGCAGCCCACACTTCGCCATCACACCCTTCTCCATCCCCAGATCCTGCCCCATGGGTCCCCAGCACCAGGGGGGGGGGTCACCCACCGCCCCCATCCCTGCCCTTCCAGCTGGACCCCAAAATCCATCCCTCCCCATCTCCTGCTCCCAGCGAGCTGGATCCCCTTGCTCCGACGATGGGGACAGACGGACGTCGTCCGCGCACCTGTAGGTGGGGATCTTCTCTGCCAAGCCGAAGTCGCCCACCACAGCTGTGTAGCCGCTGGCCTCGCAGCGCACCAGGCAGTTCTGGGGGGACAGGGGGACCCCGTCACACCACCGGCCCTCACCTCGCCAGCCCCCGTGGCCGGGGTGCCCCAGGCACCACCTCGCTGGGAACGGGGAGGCAAGGGCAGCGGGACGGCCCGTACCTTGGAGGTGAGGTCGCGGTGGAAGATGCCCTTGGAGTGCAGGTAGCGCAGCCCGCGGGCGATGTCGAGGGCCAGCTGGATGCGCGTGGACCAGGAGAGGGGCACGGGGCTGTCCAGCAGCTGCTCCAGGTTGCCGCCGTTGATGTACTGGTGGGACAGACGCCGCCTCGCTGCACCCCCCTCTCCATCCCGTACACCCGGGTCCCACTTCTCCTCCCACCCCACGGCACAGCCACCTCCCCAGGACACGTGCCATGTGCCAAGGAAGTGTCCCCACGGATGCTTTCACCCCCTCCCCACGGAATCCCCCCCAGACTCGCAGCCACCGTCCCGCTCTCACCTCTGTCAGCGCGTGCAGCTGCCCCTGGTGCACGCACACCCCCATGAACCTGCAGGACAAAGAAGGGCTGAGGGTGGCACCGGGGGGACAGACGGACGGGACGCCAGCCCCAGGAGCTCGCCCAGCCCCAGCAGCAGCCCCAACCCTCCCCCCCCCCAGGCTCCGGGGAGCGGGACCCACCTGAGGATGTTGGGGTGCGAGAGGCGGTTCATCAGCTGCACCTCCCGCAGCATGTTGCCCCGGTTGCTCGTCAGCTTGTTCATCTTCAGCACCATGATCTGCCCGGACTGGCGGTGCCGCACCTGCAGGGGGGCACGAGAGGGGGCTCAGCACCAAAGGTTGGGGCTCAGCACCCCATACGCGGAGCACCCCAGGGACCGGTAGCGTTATGGGGGTGCTCTCCCAGCCCAGCAGCACCCCAAAGCCCGTGATACACAACCCCACCCTCCCTGGGACACCCCACTGGTTGAGATCCCCCCAACACATGGCCAGACCCCCGGAGATACGATGGCAGCTCCTGCGAGCCACGAGCCCAGCCCCAGGGGTGCAGGATTGGGGCACAGTCTGGGGGGGCAGCACAGGCTGGCTTTTTTGGCTCAGCACCGCAAGCCCAGCCAGACCCCAATCCACTGGTGGTTGGGGGGGGGCGTGAGGGCAGAGGGGATGCATCCTGCCCAAATCAGCCCTGCGGGGCACGGCGCTTGGCCGAGGCCGTATATTTAGCCG
Organism: Anser cygnoides; assembly: GCF_040182565.1. NCBI lineage: Eukaryota > Metazoa > Chordata > Aves > Anseriformes > Anatidae > Anser > Anser cygnoides. The sequence goes on along the minus strand of NC_089912.1, from coordinate 64,394,104 downwards.
TCCCCAGCCCGATGCTGTCACACGAGCCGGGGGCTGGCCCCCCGCCAGGAACAGCAGCCGGGAAGGCGGCCAAGCACGGACACCCCCAGGCCCCCCACCCTGCGTGGTGGGGCGAGGAAACGGGCACGGGGTCCCCAGCCCTGGGCAGAGGGCAGCACCGGGCGGGGAGGATGGTGGGGACAGGAGTCAAGACAGGACCCCGGTAGCAGCTGCTGGGAGGGGGGAGCACTCTGTTGGTCCCAGCTGCCCCCCCCCCCCGGCACGCGGGGAGCCGCGCACGGCGGTGCAGGCATTCCTCGGCGCTGCCGTCAGCTTGCCGCTCTTCTCCTTTTTAGTCGATGCTGGTTGCAGCCGCTGTGCCGGTGCCAGCCCCTGGCCTTCCCCACGTGCCCCCCCCCACCCCCCCGGCCATGGCAAAACACAGGCAGCGACTGCAAAACAACAGGGGCTCCCCAGGCACGTGCTGCACAGACGGGGACGGGAGCCCCACAAGATCCCCGGTGCTGGGCACCGGTGCCTGGCACATCCCGGCGGCAGCGCTGCCCTCCCACGTGGCACGGGGCTGGGGGGACCGGCTGGGTTGCTACGGCTTGGCACCAGTGCCGGCACCCTGCTCGGCCCCACGGGGCTCCAAGGCACGGGGGTGCCACATGGCTGCGATGGGGATGCCTGGTGGCACGCTCCGTGGCACTCCTCGGTGGCCGTGCGCCGTGGGAAGGGCCGGGTGCAGGCCAGCAGCAGCGGGGAGCATCCCCTGGGGGGTGCTGGCTCGCTCCACGTGGCCGGGTTGTGCCCACGGCCCCCAGCTCCTTGCTAATAAACCTCCTGCCACTGCAACAACCGAGGTCAGGCCCTGGTGGTGTCTAATGTAATCCTGGAGGATCCTGGGGGAGGGAAGCTCTGGGGACCCCCCTCTGCCGTGGGACCTCTCCCAGGGACTCCAGGGAGTCCACCAGCCCTGCCGCTCTGCGCCCAGGGGCAGGAGGGTCCCGGCACAGCCCCATCCATGAGGCCACGGGGCCACCCAGCACCCTGAGCACACTCACAAGCTGTCCTGACGTCTGTCCTGCCCGCTGCACGGCCGGAGGACAACCCCTGGTCACACAGGGGAAGGGGTGACGGTCCCCTGGTGAGGCAGGTGGCTTCCCACATGCACTGGCCCCTTCACCCATCGCCACCAGGGGCTGGCACCACCCCAGCACCTCGGATGCCCTCCGGAAGCAGTGGCAGCCCCTAGACGCAGCAAGCCACGACCCCAGGCGACGCAGGCCCACGCTGAGGGGTTTTCCATTCCCTTCCCGACCCTCCCGAATGCCAGCATCAAAGGGAGTGGGCAGCAGAGCCCCCCCCGGGCAGCACGGGTCCCCCCTCGCCTCTCCACGCTCTGGCCTTGCGCCCAGGAATCCCAGCACATTCCCCGGAGCTGAGCTCAGCCGGGCGCCGGGGGAGGCAGCAGCCCTCTGTCCCCCACTCGGGAGCCAACCCTCGCCCCCTGTTAAAGCCCCCCAGCACCTTGCAGAGCCCCCACATCGTGCGCCCGACGGGGGTCACCCCACCCGACCCGCATCCCCATCCCCATCCCATCTGCTGCCATGGCTGGGGGGAAGGGACGGGGCTGGCTGCGGCCCCAGCCTGGGCACAAGGGATCCGGGCTCTTTTAACAGCGGAAATTAGAGTCTTATTTAAAGAGCATGCTAATCAGAGCGAGCAGACGGCCTGGGCCCTCCCCGCAGCTGGCGCTGCTGTCTAGACGCAGGGCGAAGCCCCTGGGGGGGCTCGGTACCCACTGCCCCCAGCTCAGCGCTCCTCCCCGCGTCCCAGCCCAGCACAGTCCCACAGGGGCACTATCCTGCACCCCTGCTCCCCAGGGAGCTGTGTGGGATGGTGCCGAGGGCAGAAGGAGCGCACACACACACACACACACACACACACACACGATGCTGCGGGCAACCCCAGGGCAGCTGTGCCTGAGTTCGCAGGGATCCCAGCAGCGCAACAGGTCTTTCACCGGGCGGGACTGGAAAAGCTGCTCATCACGCGGGAAAGGAGGATCGTTCAAGGAAAAACAAACGGCTGCTCCTGGGCTGGCCTTTGTGAATTTGCTTCCTCCCCGCCTGCCCCGGTTTCCCCATCGGTGCCGCCTGTGCCATGCCGCTCCACCCTGCTTTGTGAAACAAGGCAAGGTCCGCCGACGAAGGGCACCAGATAAGAGCGAGCGTGTCATTAGCTGCGCCGGTGGTTCGGGAGTAAACAGCAAATCTCAAAGGTTGGCTGGGAACGCCGGCGGAGACGGGCAGGCGGGCGCCGTGCCGCAGCCCTCGTGCGAGGTCGAGGCACGGCACAGGGCTGCGTCCCGCAGCCAGCGCCTGGCGATGTCCAGGCACAGCCCTGGGGGGGTGAAGCCCGGATGCTGCCCGCAGCCCCCACGCCTGCTGTGGACGGCACGTGGAGAAGCGAGCACGGGATCCGGGGATGAGATGCAACGGTGGTTTAAGGGCTGGAGAAAATGTCTGGCACAAACACGCCGGGCTCAATCTGCTCTGTCTATCGGAGAGGTGGAGAGGCGGCTCGCTGCAACGTCCGCGCACCCGAGAGAACGGGTGGGCCTGGTGCCTCCAAAATCACACGGGGAAGGCGAAGGGAACCGGCACATGGGGATAGAAAACAGGCCCAGCTTCGGCCTGTCAGGGAGCAGTCCCTGGGGACAAGGGCAGCTTTCCATCACCGGTGCTCCCGCCTGCCCTGTGCGGCCTCTCCGAGAGATGTGCTCGGGCCCTGGCTGCACCGGGGGTGATCCCGGGAACGCCGTTAGACAGCCGTGCCTGCGCCCGCTGCCAGCAGTGTGCCAGGGCACGGGGACTGAGGTTCAGGTCCCCTCCTCGTCCCCCCTCACTCACCCACCCACCCACCACGGCTGGAATGAGGCAGGACGCCGTGGCCGCTCAGAGGAGGGAGCCTCGAGCACCCACGGCCATGGAAAGCGCTGCGGGAACAAGGGAGGTGGGAGGAAAAGGGGCCCCGCGCTGCCCTGCCAAGCTGCATCCTCCTCGCGAGCCTCGCCAGCCCCAAACCCCAAGCTCGGAGGCCAGGCCTGCCCCACCGTCCTGCTGAGATCTTGGCCCCAACCCACCGCGCAGCACAAAGCTCCATCTGGCCTCCTCTTGCCCCTGACCGCTCCGGCCCCCAGCCCCTCGGTGGGCACGGCACCAGCAGGGCAAGCGGTGCTGGAGCACGAGGAGCACACCGCAGCTCCCGGGGGGGGACAAGGGGAGCGGGAACGGCAAGCAAGGAGACACCGTGGCCTGGCAGAGACAGGGCAGCATCCATTATTAAAGAGCCGTATCCACGCCTGGCATTATTAAATGCCTCCCCCCCCCTGCTCCCAGGTGCCGCCACGCGCTCCCAGCCAGGGATCGATAGCAGGAGCCCGGCCAGCAGGGAGGCCACGGCCTCGTGGAAGGAGGGGTCCTCCCTGTGCCCCGACCCTGCATCCCCTCTCCCCGGGGGCTGTTTCTCCCCCAGGCGGGATCTCAGCGATGGCAGCGGGCTCCCGGCTGGGCAGAGCAGCTCTCGAAGCCGCTGGAAGCGTGAGGGCGGCACTCGCCCTGCGTTCTGCAGCGACGCCGAGGACAAAAACAACACGTGCACGCACCGCCCCTCGGCAGGGTGGTGACAGCGGGTGGGTGACGCCGCCGGGACCCCAACCCCGGGCACGGCCACACGCAGAGCATCCCCGCTCCGGCAGCCCTCGCCCACCCACCCCGAGCATCGGAGGGCACGGAGGGAGCCGCGGGGTGACACCGGGGGGGGGCAGCTCTGCAGCACCACCCCGCTCTCCCCACCCCGCTCACTCTCTGTGGGCTGCCCGTAAACCCCACCAGGGTCACCCCGGAGCGGCTGCACCTCCTGCCACCGGCACGCCCGGACCCCACAGCGGGCTCCAGGGGCTGTCACCCCCCCGGGGGCTGTGTGCTCCCCCCCCCCCCCGGTAACCCCGTAGGGGATCAGATCCGCCGCTCCCCTTCTCCCTCCGACGGAGCAACAACAGCACCGGTGGCCGCGGGGCTCCCCGAGCATCCCCACGGACCCCCCCCAAACCCCCACCACGGTGGTACCGAGGACCCCCGGAGCCCTTCCCGCAGATCCCCATGGGGGGGAGGGAGGGGGCGGGGGGCGGCTGCGCCCACCTTGAAGACCTCGGAGAAGAATCCGGCCCCGATCTTCTCGCAGTAGAAATCGTCGATGCGCGCCAGGGTGGAGACGGCGCTGCGCAGCGCCCGGTACGAGGAGGGCCGCAGCCTCCCGCAGCCCGGCCACGGCCCCGCCGCCTCCCCCTCGCCTTCCTCGGCTCGTTCCCCCCTCGGTGCCAGCCCGGGCCTCCGCGGCAGCTTCTCCCACTCCATTTCGGCCCCGCCGAGCACCCCCAGCGCCATTCACGTCCCCCCGGGGCACGGCGCTGGGGGGGCTCCGCCGCCTCCTCCACCGCCTCTTCTTCCTCCTCCTCCTCCGCCGCCGCCCGGCCCGGCTCGGCCCGGCCCGGTTCGGCCCGGCACGGCTCGGCCCGGCGCTGAAAGCGGCGGGGGCGAGGTGCCGGCGGGGTGCGCGGTGCTCATGGCCCGGCGGCGGAGCCCCGACCCCCGCCGCGGCCCGGCGCTGCGCCTCCGCCGCCCCGAGCGCAGGCACCGGCGGGGCGGAGACGGGGCGGGTTCAGCCCCTTAACTCCTTGCCGGCCGCCGCCAGGGGCCCCGCTGCCTTCTGGCAGCCCGATGGGCTCGGGGGGAGGCGCTGGGTGCCGGGGTCTCGGCCCTCCCTGCGCGCACAGCCCTGCCCGGCAGCGGGGAGCGCAGCCGAAACGCCCCGTGCCCCCCCGCACCCCGCTGCTTTTCTCCCTTTCCTGGGCTCCCCGATGTCTCCCCGTTTTCCTCCTCCTTGCTGCTCCTTTTTTCCCTGCTCCGTAGGTGCTTTGCACGGTCCTTCATGCAGCCGGGCTGCCCGTGCTCTGTTCCAGGCGCCCTGCACCCGGCTGCCTGCCCCAGCCCCTCCTGGGCTCTGCTCCGCTGCTGCCGTCCCTGCTGGGAGCGCGGCCCCATGGGGTGTCCCCCAGCATGGTGTTTTTGGCCGGTGCTTGGCTCCAGGTACAGCAAACGCAAGGTTTTATTCCTTATCCCAGGAGGGGAGGACAACCTAGGGCAGGGGAGCCGAGCTTCTGATTTCTTTGCAGTGGGAGCAGCTCCTCGGTGGAGGAGGGAGCTGCTCGGAGGAGCAAAGCCAGCCAGGCCTCCCCATCCCTGCCCTTCCCTCCAGCACATGTGAGCAGCAGCCCCAGCAGGGCCAAGGCAGAGATGGGGAGGCCTGGAGAGGCATCTTACAGAGAGAAGCTCACAGGACCGCAGCCTGTTCCGGGCTCCTGCTGCTTACAAGTGGCTGAGTTCACATCCAATTAAGCTGTAACGAATAAATGAAAGCCCCGGAGACAGCCCTGACTGTGGAAATTGTTGCTGCAGGATTTATGGTCCCTTCTCTCATCAGTGCTGGTAACTCTGCTGTGCCATTTCCACCCCGATCTGTTCCTGCCTGGCACAGCGGTGGTGAGCCCCCGTCCCCAGGGCCACCAGCCCTCCCGTGGTGCCATCAGGTGCCCTCCAGTGCAAAGCCTGGCTGGGCTGAGCCTGCTGCAAAGCCCAAATTAAGCCCCTCAAGCCCCGGCTAGAAGAGCAGGAGAGGCTCACTGGCCGTGCTTTAGCTCCCCTGTGGAGCTGCAGGGGAGAGGAGCGGGGCTGGGGGACTCTGTCCTCTTTGCCCTTCTCGGGGAGAAGGCTCAGGGCTCAGCAAACGCCTCCCCCCTGCCCTGCGTGCTGGGGCTGCTGTGGGGAGAGGTCCTGGGAGGCTGTGGCAGCACAGGAGGCTTTTCCAGCCTGGAGGTGCAGACCCAGGGTGCGCAGGACAGGGGAGCATCGCCCGATTCAAACAGCTCCCTGGGTGCTTCCTCCCAGCCGGTGAGCACAACCTCGCGGTCCCAGGTGTCCTCTCCTCCTCCTGTGCCCTCTGCCCACACTCTGCACATCGCCCAGCGGATCTCCCAACCTGCTGCTTCCCTTCCTATTCCCCAGCTCCCTGCTTTCGAGGGGGCCAGCCCCTGACAAATACCATCCCCGTAGGAAACAGGATAGGGGAGCACATCAGGGTCTGTCACAACCCTGCTGGGTGCAAGGGTCCTGAAGGATGTGGGAGATGCCCCAGCCCCGGTGGCCCACATGCAGCCGTGCCGTGCCCAGCAGCACCCAGGGCAGGTGACGCAGCAGGACTACATTTCCCAGAGCTCTTATGTGTCCCCGTGCTCGGCACCCAGCGCCGGGGCTGCGAGCTGCAGCAGCCCGCCTCCGGCTGCGAGCAGGGGCTGCCGCGGTCCCCGCTGTGCAGGCGCGGTGCTGCCCCGCTCCCCGGCGCTCCAGCTGCAAGGCCAAAGGCCAAATATTTGTTGCATCGGTAGTTTTCTGCGAGCGGAGTCAGCACAGCACCCAGCAGCGTTGGCTCACCCCCTCCTCTTATTTCCTGCTGATGCTGCTCACACCTGGGTGCCGGTACCATGGCGTTTGTGGAGGCAGCGTCTGCATCCCAGCCTCAAATCTTATCTGGGGGCAGTGATTTCGGGTTGCTCACATGAACCCCACCCCCCCTGGGCCCTGGCAGGATGCACAACAGGGTGGCAGGGGGCTGAGCAACTCTGAGTCTGGCTGGGTGGGTACACAGTGGGAGCCCTGAGGGCTGTGTGTTCGCAAACACCGGGAATGCTGGGGAAAAAAAAATAAAACAATCCAGCCCAATCCTCTGAAAAGAAAGGACAGGCAGCTCCGTGACCTCGGTGAGGTGACATGCAGCCACGTAAGCACAACCGCGTCCTTGCAGTGATCCAGCATGGCAGAGAAGCTTCACTGGTCGCCAGGAGCTGGTCACCTTGTGCCAGCCAGGTAGGGCCACACTACCACCTCCAGCATCTCCCCCTCCTGAAAGGCTTATCTCCCCGTATGTGCCACGCTCCCATCCTCCAAGGCTGCCCAGCGTGCAACAGAGCTGCTCCTTCCCCTCTTGACCCTGGCCCTCTCCTGCCCCTTGCCAGGCTATTAGCAATAACCCCAGCGCAGCATCCCCGAAGTGCTTGTGGTTCTTCAGACATGAGCCAGGAGCAGAGACGCCGAGAGGCTGGCGATGCTGGGCGGCGTGGGACCACATCAGAGCTGCCCGGCCCTGGCCCCGGCTGACCTGCGCTGCCAGCTGCAGGGGAGCAGGGCAGGGAGCAGGGCTGGGAGGCTCCGTGGGGCTTGGCCCGCGGTTCGTCGCCGCCCTTTGATCTGCTGGGCTTGGCGTCGCTGCGGGGAGCAGGGAAAGGCCGGGGAGAGCGTGCGTAGCTCAGCACAGAGCCTGCCAGCGGCCCTGCAGGACAAACGCACCAGCCTGGAGACCTGGCAGTAACAAGCCAGCCTCCTCAGCCGTGCCCCGGTTTCATCACCCATCAGATCTGAGAAAAAAATGAAATAAAATAAAATGGAAGGAAGCAATCCGTCAGGCTGGAGATACATCTCCACCACAGGGGGGGGGGACATCCCTGCCACAGGGGGAGGGAGCAGGGCTGTCTGCATGCAGTATCCACCGGGGGCTCCAAAATCAGGAGGCTCCCGCTGCTCGGCAGACATGAGGGTGCTCCCAGGCCAGCGGCGAGGAGCTGGGGCAGGTGGGGACGGTGCCACCTTGAACCGGTGGCCCCGGCACAGCGCGGAGCTGAGCTGAGCTGTTCCCACGCCACCCCAACCCATTAATCACTTTGATTACGGTGTCCTACTTTCCGTCCAGCCGTGTGACGGGTGGCCGGTCACCCCACCCCTCTGAGCCCTGGTTGTGCGGTGGCTGGTTGCGCCAGCACTGGGCGAACTGGTCTCCTGGGGTGACGGCAGCCAGGAGGGAGCTGGTGCCGCAGGCTGTGGGTGAGCCGTGTGTCACCGCCAGTCCTGACATGGGCTGTAAGTCACGCTGCGACGCACGGCGAGTCCCTGTTTGTGGGGACGTTCCCTGTGGGGGTGCCCCGGAGCCTGGGCTCTCACGAAGGACCATCACAGGCAACATCCCGCTGAGCTGCCAGGGGATGACTGATACCCTCCTCTTAATTTCTCCAGAGACTTGACACCTCCCCTGTGTCCAGCACCAGCCTTGCCTCCCCAGTCTCCCACCAGGGATCCTGTGTCCCATCCAGCACACCTCACGGCCCTGGGCTTTGTGGCATTTCAGGGGGGAACCAGCCGGGCTAAGCGGGGATTCCCCATGGGAGGCTGTTGCGTGAAGGGGGATCTTCCTTTTGCCCCAGAGTCATCTGTGGCCCTGCCGTAGATCTGCTCAGGATCTTCCCCTTGGCTGGATCCCGGGCTGGAAGCACACGTGGCTTTGTGCACGTATTTATACAACAAAGGGCAGCTGCTCCCTGGGCACCGTGCCATGCTCACCACTTGCACCGACCTACCGGGACACGGTGCCCTTCTCTCCACTTCTCCTTTGTGGGGAACAAGCTCACACCGTGGCCAGACGTCAAGACATGTCCTGAAGGCAGGGGGAAGCTAGCAGGCTCCCCGGCTGTTTGCATGGAAGAAGGGGGCGACAGGGGGGCCCAGACAACCCCGTGATGATGGCAACCCCACGGCCAGGACACAGCTGGGTCAGGCAGGGCTCTGCCAGCTCAGGGTGCTGCCGGTGGCGAGGTGACCACCACCTCCAAGGCTCCATCGGTGCAGGGCCAGGCAGGACGAAGGGTTCTGCACCCCGCAGAAGCCCAGCTTGCACCAGTAGCTGTGCCACCTTCCCCCTCCGCCAGGCCACTGGCTCCAGTTCATGGGGAAACAGCTGCTTGGCTTTTTCTCCCCCTATTCATCCGTCTCCTTCCGGGCTCGGGATATTTTGGGCACTTCTCTGTTCCCACCTACCCTGGGTGGCACAGGCGGTTCCTCGGGACTGGCTTTCCTCTGGAAGCTGTGCAGGCTGAGAACTGAAAAGGGGAAATGCCAAGCCCTTTATTTAAGACCCGTGTATGGAAGGAGAGACTCGCGACTCCACCAAACACATGCACTCCATCAGCTGCCGAGGAAGGCGAGCTGTGATGTGTGGGGCGATGGGTGGAGCACTTGGGGGCAGCAGCCCAGAGGCTTGAGGAACGAAGGAGGCGCAGAGGGCAGGATCTGCAGAGGAGACAGAGAGCTGCTCTGCTCCAGTGGCAAGAGAGGCCATCTCACATTTCCCACCTCTAGGGCTTATCCGTGTTGCCTGTCCAAGAACCAGGGTGGGACGAGCTGTGGGTGGCCCCAGGGAGGGGAGCAGGAAGGGCTGGGCCAGACGTGGAGCTGCTCAGAGCTCAGAGCTGGAAACCCCATTTCTGAGCACATCTCCGTCAAAGCAGAGCGCAGCATCCCACACCCCTCCAGCCTTACCCCACCCTGCTCCCAGCTGCAAACTGCTTACGTCCAATTTTGGGGCTAAAAATATCTTTCAGGGTGGTCAGCAAGTGCACAGCCAGATGGGAGTGGGTTGCAGTGTGAAGGGAAGGGGAGTGGGGGGGATTTTGGGGTGGCATGGGTTGCAACACAGGGCCAGGCAGGTGCGGGCAGGCACTGCAGGGGGACACGTGCCAAGGTGGCAGTGACAGGGAAGAATCTTTCTCAGCTTGGGTCCGTGCTCCTGGAGAGGGGGGCATGGCAGGGGGGTCATGCAGAGATGGACTGAGAAAGGTGCAGAGATGGCAGAAGGTCCAGCTTCCTCCCCTGGACAGAGGGTGCTGGAGGGATGGGCAGCCAGCCCCCAGGGGCGCAGCTCTGCCTGGCACCCAGCAGTGCCCTGCTGGGGCCACGCACCTCCTGGACAAGGCCAGGCCACAGGCAGAGCTGGTGGCTCCAGAAGCCACCTCGGGAGCGGAGATGACAGCCTTGGGTAGCCAGTGCCACAAGAGGGAGTCCCTGCCCAGGCTGCTGCCGGGTGGGTGACGGCAAGGATGGCCTCCTGCAGACTGTGATAGCCCGCGGTGACCACGCTGTCACCCTGGAGGGATCCCGCTGCACCCCAGCACTTGTGGGGATCCTCCACCCGCCTTCCAACAAAGTCCGGAGGTGTAAAAAGGAAATGCACAGGCAGTGGAAGGCAGATCCAGACACCACTGTGATGCTGTTATATGCAAGGAAAGGATATATTTGGATATGTCAGGAAAGCCAAGGCACAGGACGGAACTGAGCTTGGCAAGGGATGCAAAGAACAACAAGAAGGGATTCTGTAGGTACACTGGTCAGAAAAGGAAGGCCAAGGAGAGCGTGCCCCTCTGATGGACGAGAAGGGAGAGCTGGTAACAACAGGCATGGAGAAGGCTGAGGTACTCAGCAAATTCTTTGCCTCAGCCTTCACTGCCAGTCAGGCTTCCCACACCTCTCCAGTCCCTGATCTGTAGGTGAGGGCTGGGGGAGCAAAGTCCCTCCCGCTGGAAGCGAAGATCAAGTTCGAGACCACCTGATGGAACTGAACAGGTACAAGTTTATGGGGCCTGATGGCATGGAGCCCAGTGCCCTGAGGGAACTGGCTGGTGGACTTGCCAAGCCTCTCTCCCTCATATTTGAAAAGTCCTGCTGGTCAATGGCTCTATGTCCAGGTGGAGACTGGTGATGTACCTTAGGGGCCTGTCTTGGGACCGATGCTGTTTATAATGTCTTTATCAGTGACATAGACAATGGGATTGAGTGCACCCTCAGCAAGCTTGCAGATGACACCAAGCCGAGTGGTGCAGTTGACACAACAGAAGGAAGGGATGCCATCCAAAGGGACCTGGACTAGCTTGAGAGTTGGGCCCACGTGAACCTAACGAGGTTCAACAAGTCCAAGTGCAGGGTGCTGCACCTGGGTCAGGGCAATCCCAGACACGAGCACAGACTGGGAGAAGAACCCATTGAGAGCAGCCCTGCAGAGAAGGACTTGGGGGCTCTGGTGGACAAAAAGCTCGACACGAGCCAGCAGTGTGTGCCTGCAGCCCCGAAGGCCACAGGAGGAGGGAGGAGATTGTCCTTCTCTACTCCACCCTTGTGAGACCCCACCTGCAGTGCCGTGTTCAGGTCTGGAGCCCCCAGCACAAAAAGGATGTGGGGCTGTTGGAGCGGGTCCAGAGGATGCCACGAGGATGAGCATGACACGGGAAACAGAGTTTACTGTAGGAGAATGTGGTGGATGTCTTAGCAGTGCTTTCCACAAAGCCGGATCTCCAAAAGCCACAGCTACTTCTCTTTTCTTTGTGGTTCCGTGGATGATTTTGAGACCTAAATGCTCTTCCCTGTCAGAAGTAAAACTGGTTGTAAATTGCAGGTGGTCTGGGTTTTTCCTCTTTTCAATCCGAAGGTCTGAGTGCTGTTAGTTCATTGATAATTGAACTGAACCTTCCGGAAACGGCCCATAAATCATGTTTATGATGGTCAAATAAAAACTCCTGAGGCCTCACCCCAATGGAAGGGAAGTTATGTGGCTGGGTGGCTCTACTATTGGCAAAAATATACACATCCTCTGAATGTTACAGCAGGAAATCTGTAATAGAAAGCATCCGAGAGGTATTGAGATGACTCAGTGAGATTTACTCCCATTGCAAGGGCTAGGGCAGTGCATGTGGAGGACTAGCAGCCCAGACATCACAGGCCCAGAGGGTGGTCTCATGGATCTGGAGCTCATCATCTCCCATAAATCATGCACTTGTGAACTGCTGGGTGACTCAACAGTCCCTTGGAAACCATCTCCTGTTTGAACCCCGTAGGGATCCCAGCGAAATAAGGCATCATCAGTCGGTTTAGCAGCTCTAACGTTACACTGTGTAGGGGCCAGACATGTGGCTGAGTGCTGTGGCTTTCAGCAGGTCTTCAGCATTTTTCTACTGCCTGTTGTGCACTGAGAGAAAAAACTAAAAAATAATAATTAAAAAAAGGTGAGTTTCTAAGGAGAAGGAGGACCAGTGCAGACTGCATCTCAGGGCAGGGAAAAGGAAAAGAAATACATCAGTGGGGCGGTGAAGAGCTCTGCAGGGCTGGGAAGGGGCTGCTCAGGAGAGCTGCAGCATCAGGGGAAGCCTGGCAGCAGCGAGTGGTCTGGAAGGGGGCTCAGGGAAGAGCTTGGTGATGTCTTCAGGGACAGGAGGCCTGGGGAGTCTGGGTTATCCAGCTTTGGGTTTCTGGGCCAAGATTAGGAGCACTCAGGGAATTTCCTAACATGCCCAAAGGCCCTGCCTGAACTAGCCAAGGACAATCTTCTCCATCTGGCTCCAGGAAGACCCTCTTTCCCCCAGTACTGCACACCCTTCGTGTGCTGCCCTGGGGCAGCGGAGTGGCTCCGGAGAGGCTTTGGAGGTGCCATGGGAGCGGATGGACCGAGGTACCCCTGAGACACCAGTGCGTGCGGGCGAGGAGCGGGTCTGCGGGTGCTGGCTGCCCAAAGGGGAAGCTCCTCATGCCAGGCACGATTTCCCTTGGTGTCTGTTTCGTTTCTCTGTCTGCATCTCTCCCTCCAGCGCTCGGTCACGCAGACACCTTTCCCCATCAGTGGGGCTCTGGCTGTGGTCCTGCCCCGTGCTGGGCAGCATTATGGCCCTGCCAGGGCTGGCTCTGGTGTTTCTGTTGGTCCTTACCCCTCTGCTGGGGACACAGGAACAGAGAGATCCTGCTGCCCAAGCCCGACAAGGAGCCAGGGATGCAGGTAAGGGCTGGCTGCTCCTCTCTCTTCAAGAGAAGCTTTTGCTGCTCTTCTTCCTGCAAGTTGTCTTTGTGGCTCTCCCTGGCTCGGCCCATGGTGGCTGTGTTGGAGAGGACTAAATCCAGCATCTGCACTGGTCCTGAGGCACTCAGGCATCAGTCAGGCTGTGGTGGGGCGAAGCTGTGCTTTGGGGATGTAGGGCAGCAATCCTCGGTGTGCTGGGAATGCCTCGACACTACAGCCCCTGTGTTCGTGCCTCCGTGGGGTGGGCAGCGCGCCTGGGAGCAGGAGGTGGCTGGTTCTCACTGCGTGGTGGGCAGGGGAAGCCTGAGCACTTGGCTTTCCTGGGGCAATCAGAGCAAAAAATCACCCATTGCTGTGGACCTGGGTGCTGGTGCCCAGCAAAGACCTGGGGAGATGCGAGACCCAGCCCTGTGCCGGCTGGGACACTCGTTCTCTCTCTAGTCCCTGTGGCTGGCCGAGCTGTCGTTTGGTGGGATTGTCCTTCAGCCGTATTTTTCTATTCTTTCTCCACGGCAGGAGGGCTAGGGGCATCCCTTGGGACTCTGCTGGGCTCTCGTGTGGAGACTACGCCATGCCCTGCGCTGTACCCCGGGGCTGGGGGTACCTGCTGAGCTCCCCCTGTGGCACGGCAGGGACAGATGCTCTTTGCAGCAGGGGCTGGGGAGCCTGGGGCGTGAGTCATTATCTCTGCAGGGAAATGGGAGCAGAAGTGGCCTGACAAGTTATCCTATGGGGCGTGAATCATGTTAACCATCTCTGGGGGCTGGAGTGATGCTGCTCTTGCAGTGATGGACAAGGTTGAGGCAGATGGACGAGTCACAGGTTTAAGGTCTGTCACGGTTTTCGGCTGTCAGGGTGAAGTCTGGTGTGAGGGCACTGGGATCCAGCTGAGGGGGATGAAGTTTCCCACCTGGACAACACATACAAAGGAGCAGGGTGCAGGGTGTGAGAATCCGCTACAAGGGAAGGGAAACTGGGTGAGGAAGGACAAGACAGGCTCGTTTTGGGTGAAACATATGGAAAAGGGTGGGTGCGCTGAGTGGGCCGTGAGGCCTGAGGATGTGAGTGGGGCCTAGGGGCCTCATCCTGGGAGGTGCTCAGCTCTGAATAAGGAGGACCAGCAGCCCTCTGGATGGGACCTGCTCACACACGAGGGCACTGTCATCACTTTGTGATCCTCAGGGCTCTCCCTCATTCAGGAGGATGCAAAGCTCCCTCTGACTGTGACCCCAGGCTGCAGTTTACCCCTAGCCAGACCAGCTATGCCTTGGGCAAGCTGATACAGCTGAGCTGCACTGGGGACTATAGGCCACCGGTCCCCCAGATCAGATGCATTCCCAGGGGCACCCAGAGCTTGTGGAATGAGAAGGCCACCTGCAGGGGTAAGCACAGTCCTGCAGCACCCTGATCCCACTGTCCTGGGCTGGCGGCTCCGTGACACGGCTGTCCCTCTGCCCTGCCTGTGTGACAGAGCAGGGAAGGAGGACCTGGATGCTTTTGTCCCCATGGACAGCGTCTGCTGGCAGGCAGAGGAGCTGGATGGGTTCAGCTTGAGGCTTTGTGGTCAGTTGTGCCTTGTCAGCAGAAGGCCAGGCTTCTGTCTTTTGTCCTGGCTGAGGTGTTACATCGTGACAGCTGCAAGACGTTCCCCTCTCTGTTTGGGACCCAAAAGACATCTCTAGTGATTCCTCAGCCTCTGCTGCACCTCGTCACCTCCCACACCAACTAAACCCACTTTTCCCTCTGCCAGAAACATGTCAAAGGCCCTTGTGGGACCCCAGACTCCGTCTGACACCAGACCAGGAGGAATACAGCAAGAACGAAGAAGTGACACTGAGCTGCCCCAAGATTTTCCAGCCACCCTTCACCCACGTCAGATGTGCAGGGGAAGTGCAGCCCAACATTCACGGGAAACCTGTGTACATCGAGGGGTGGCTGGGAAAGGGCACGGGAGGTGCCTGGACCCGCATTCGCTCCAAGGTGGAGTGCGTGGGTAAGGGAGGCACCAGGAGCTCTTCTGGGTGCCAGGAGAGTGTGGGGACGAGGTGGGAGGGGAAGGGGATACTTCTCTTCTGCCACTCTGCAGTCAGCCAGCAGGCTCCGGGGGCAGCTCCATGCATGGCCCAAGCTTTCCAGGCGTCCTGATGCATGTCCCTTGAGTGCTTTGCCTTGCTGCCTCTGTGGGGCAGGTTCCCAAGGCATGAAATAGCCTCGGCCTCTTAAAGGATTCCACAGGACCCTGGGATCAAATGCTGATCCATCAGTCCCTGTGCTAGCTTTGTGCATCTTAAGTGCCCCTTGTGTGTGTCCAGAGACACACACACACACACACACAAATCTACAATGAGGGTAGCAAGACACTGGAAACTGGCAAGATAGCCCAGAGAAGTTGTGGATGCCTCATCAATGGATGTGTTTGAAGGTGGGTTGGATGGGGCTTTGAGCTAGTGAAAGATGTCCCTGCCAGTGGCAGCGGGGTGGACTAGAAGGCCTAAAACTGTCCCTTCCAACCCAAATCTTCTCCAGACACAGCAGCACCTGGAGCGTGCCAAGGAGTGGTCCAGAGCCAGAGGAAACTGTAGGCAGTGCTCGAATGTTGTATGGGAGAAGGCAGGATGGGCTTGGACACTAGGTGTGGGGGGACATGGCAGTGAGAGAAGGGTGGGGGTGAGGGAGGTCTGCACAGGGCTGGGAAGGGAAGGCAAGGCAGTGACCTTCTTGCAATGCTTCCTTCGCAGAGGCCTTCCAGGTTGTGCCTGGGACCTTGGAGGTTTCCACCACCAGCATCAAACTGAACTGGACCTGCAGTCTGCCTGATGCCTGCCAGCGCATGCAGGCAACGTGCAGGCTGGCAGGGCCTTCCTCCTCTTCCTGTGAGGCTGAGGAAGTCATGGCAAAGGAGATGCTGCACAGCCAAAATGGAACATTTACCTGTCCCCCTCTGCAGCCCTTCACTGTCTACAGTGTCACCATCTCAGTGCCCCCCAGCACAATCCTGTTCACACGGCTCCTGAGGACAAAGGCAACAGGTAAGTGTCCCCTGCCTGTAATGTCAAGGTACTCTTTGCTTTTCTCCCAAAAATTTCAGCCCCTGGTGGGTGTCCCCGTGTGTGACCCCGTCTCGCTGTGCTTCCAGTGCCCGAGAAGCCGGAACGGCTGTGGCTGGATGCCAGCACGGGGACGCTGCGGTGGCAGGCGCTGCCCTCCTGCAAAGGGGAGATCCTTGGATACCAGGTACCAGGGGAGCAGGGGCTGCCCGTGGGCCCCGTGCCTCGCCGGGTGCCTTGGGCTGGGCACAGGCAGCAGGGAGAGGGGTGAGCCCTCCTCTGCCCAGGCCCAGCAGCTCCAGGTGGCCGTGGGGTGTTTGTGGTGAGGGCAGGACCCTGCTGTCCCCGGGCAGCAGCAGCGGCCGCTCAGGGCCGGGTGGGAGCCGGGTGCTTGTCCCCAGCAGCTCCTGTCCTTCCTGCAGCTGAACGTCACGGCCAGGAGCGCGCAGGACGGCAGCTTCCTTGAATTCCAGCAGGTGACAGTGAACAGCTCTGTCACCCAGTACACGCCACCTCGTCAGATGCCGGGGAGCAAATACACGGTGACAGTCCAGGGCCTGACGGCCGCTGGTGCCGGGGATGCATCCCACCTGGAATTTCAAGCCTATGTCTCGGGTAAAGGTTTCTGTATCAAGGGCCTGTTAGGCTGGTGTGTGTCTGTGCACCCTGTGCCATACAAGATAGTGTCCTGGCCCCAGAGGATGCCCCTGTGGCATTGCTTCAGCCCCTGCTCAGGTCTGCACGAGCAGAGCTGGCCCCTCTCTGCCACCTAATTCAGGCAATAGCAGGGAGCATATAAGGAGTCTGCAGGAATCACAGGCTGGTTTAGGAAGACAGGTCAGAAAATGAATATCTGTTTTTTTTATCTGTGAGCTGTGGCACCAGAGCCAGCAAGGCATGCATGTAGGGCTTGGTTATCATGCTATTCTGTAGCTTCTGCAGGAGGCAGAGGGTTTTCTTACTTTCCCTGAACAAAGTAATTGCAGTATAGTATCTATCCTTCTGTGAGTGTACACTTGGATCTTATGCCTGGGCAACACTAACACTGCCCACCTTTTCATCGTGCAGGGTGTGATTGCCTTGCATAGGCACCTGGACAAGGAAAAACAGTTTAGGTACCTGAATTTGCAATTAAGGGCCCCATAAAATGCATCAGTAAGTGGGGCAACAGGAGGTGCCTCGCCTGGAGCCTCGTGGCTCAGCGGCTCCTCTGGTGCCATGGCACGGCGAGGTGAAGGGCAGCCTGAGCTGGGCTTGGGGTCAGGTCCAAAGAGCGGCTGGAGGGGTCTCCTGCTGCAGGGGGGATTGTCCTGGGAAGCTGCCGGCCGTGGGATGTGGTGGGGGGCAAAGAGTGAGCATGGAAAGGAGGGTGGAGAAGGGATTTCATGGGCAAGTGACAAGGGGAGCCCCCTCCCTCCCAACAAGGCTTGCTGAGGGGGTGAGTCATGGCAGCTGGACGGCTCGCCTTCCATCTCCCTTTGGTGGCTGGAGGGATTGCTGGTGGTTGCCGATAGCTGGCGGTACCCTGCCCCACCTCATCACCCACACCCCAACTAAACCCTCTTTGGCCTTGGCCAGGCACATGCCAGAAGCCCTGGTGGGACACAAGACTCCGTCTGGCACCAGACCAGGAAGAGTATAACAGGAACGAAGAAGTGATGCTGAGCTGCCCTGAGGGTTTCCAGCCGCCCTTCACCCACGTCAGATGTGCTGGGGAAGTCCAGCCCAACATTCACGGGAAACCTGTGTACATCGAGGAGTGGCTGGGAAAGGACCCGGGAGGTGCCTGGATCCACATTCGCTCCAAGGTGGAGTGCATGGGTAAGGGAGGTACCAGGAGCTCTTCTGGGGCCCCTACATGGTGGGGGAAGTTGGGGGAGCTGCCGTAGGCAGTGGGAGGCAGCTCCTGTGCATGTCTGGGGCTCACCCATACCGTGTCCTGGAGCTCCATTCCTCACCAGAGTGGGACAAGGCCAGGATCCCCTGCCCCATGTCCTGCCCTGCCCCCTGTTATGCTCTGTGGGTCCAGCCTATGTCCTGATAATGCTTTCCCATCTCGTCGGTGCAGTGAAATGCCAGAAGCCCCAGTGGGACACCAGGATTCTCTTTGCCCCAGACCGGGGTTCCTACGACCTCAATGAGACGCTGACGTTGACGTGCCCTGAAGGGTACTGGTCATCCAGTCCTGAGGTTGCCTGCATGAAACTCAACCCAAGGCAACGCTTCCTGATGCCTCATATTGGCTGGTTTGTGAAGAACAGCATGGGACACTGGAAGCCTGTAGAGGGGAATATGACCTGTGTGGGTGAGTGAGTGAAGCAGCCACTCTGTTCTCCCCAGGCAGGGAAAGTGGTGCCAGATACGGCCTACAGCCGTAGGGCACCAAGGCCCTGTGCTGGGGTGTTCCAGGAATGGCGTGGGTGTTCGCTGTGGAGAAAAGAGCTGCTAATGCAGCAGGGTTTGTGTCTGTCCCTGTCAGAGTGAAAGGAAGTAGTCACCAGATCAGTTGCTAGGCCTGTGGTGGTGACTTAGAGGGACCACAAGCACTTGGCCTTGCCCTCTGCCAGCACAGCTCGGAGCGCCAGAGGCCCAGAGGAAAGCGCAGGCAGTGCCCGAATGTCGTGTGGGAGAAGGCAGGATGGGCCCGGCCTCTTGTAGCTGTGGACATGGCAGTGAGGGAGGTCTGCTGCAGGACAGGGAAGGAAGGCAAGGCAGTGACCCTCTTCAATGCTTCCTTCGCAGAGGCCTTCCAGGTTGTGCCTGGGACCTTGGAGGTTTCCACCACCAGCATCAAACTGAACTGGACCTGCAGTCTGCCTGATGCCTGCCAGCGCATGCAGGCCACGTGCAGGCTGGCAGGGCCTTCCTCCCCTCCCTGTGAGGCTGAGGAGGTCACAGCACAGGAGATGCTGCACGGCCATAAAGGAACATTTACCTGTCCCCCTCTGCAGCCCTTCACTGTCTACAGTGTCACCATCTCAGTGCCCCCCAGCACAATCCTGTTCACACGGCTCCTGAGGACAAAGGCAACAGGTAAGTGTCCCCTGCCTGTAATGTCAAGGTACCCTTTGCTTTTCTCCCAAAAATTTCAGCCCCTGGTGGGTGTCCCCGTGTGTGACCCCGTCTCGCTGTGCTTCCAGTGCCCGAGAAGCCGGAGCGGCTGTGGCTGGATGCCAGCACGGGGACGCTGCGGTGGCAGGCGCTGCCCTCCTGCAAAGGGGAGATCCTTGGATACCAGGTACCAGGGGAGCAGGGGCTGCCCGTGTGCCCCGCGCCTCGCCGGGTGCCTCGGGCTGGGCACAGGCAGCAGGGAGAGGGGTGAGCCCTCCTCTGCCCGGGCCCAGCAGCTCCAGGTGGCCGTGGGGTGTTTGTGATGAGGGCAGGACCCTGCTGTCCCCGGGCAGCAGCAGCGGCCGCTCGGGACTGGGTGGGAGCCGGGTGCTGGTCCCCAGCAGCTCCTGTCCTTCCTGCAGCTGAACGTCACGGCCAGGAGCGCGCAGGACGGCAGCTTCCTTGAATTCCAGCAGGTGACAGTGAACAGCTCTGTCACCCAGTACACGCCACCTCGTCAGATGCCGGGGAGCAAATACACGGTGACAGTCCAGGGCCTGACGGCCGCTGGTGCCGGGGATGCATCCCACCTGGAATTTCAAGCCTATGTCTCGGGTAAAGGTTTCTGTATCAAGGGCCTGTTAGGCTGGTGTGTGTCTGTGCACCCTGTGCCATACAAGATAGTGGCTTGGCCCCAGAATTGTGGCATTGCTTCAGCCCCTGCTCAGGTCTGCACGAGCAGAGCTGGCCCCTGTCTGCCACTACAGAAGATGGATCCTTAGGCAGGGCTGCACATCACTTGGGGCACACAGCCACAGAGCATTAAGACCCTGGGACTGCATGCCCTCAGTCTATGCAGGCTGCGTTGGATGGGCTTCTGGTCCCTGTGGGTGTTTGCTGGAGATGGGACACTTCCCTGTGCTCCAGAGCCTCCCTGCCTGTCAGACCTGAAGGCAGGACACGGCTGTGCCTCACTGCCTGTCCCTGCACGTAGCCAGGACTGCAGAGCCTGGACACACGCATACACACATTCACACACCCCAAGGCAAAGTTTGGACAGCCACCCCAGGCTGTGGCACCCACTGCTGGCTGTGTGCTTAGTTTCAGGGCAGCCTCCAGGCCCCTGGCCATGGACTGCGGTCACTGTGGTGGCTGTGCTGTCAGCGATGGTCATGCTGTCTGCTGGGATCCTGTGGTTTGCACTGTCTAGGTAAGTAGGCAGGGAACTGGGAGTCGCTGCTCTGCCTCAGGCCATGCTGGGCTAATGGGGTGGCTGGTGACAGAGGGGGCTTTCTGCACTGCTCTCACCCTTTTCTGGGTGCCATGGGGGCGGCAGCTGGTCCTACCGTGGCTTGGCTGGTGGGCTCCTGGCTGGGTCTCCAGGCCAGCAGGGCCCTGGGCCACATCAGCCTCTCCCCAGCCTCAGGGCACCCCTTTGCCTTCCCAGGAGGAGGAAGGCCTTGCCCAGGAAAGCCGAGGAGGACCATTACACAGGTAGGGCCACGGCAGTGGGACCGGGGGGTAAGGAGAGCAGGTCATTGCCAGGAGAGCTCTGTGGCCCCCTGTGCCGCTGCCTGCCTGGGTCTGCGCTGCTCCTTCTCCTGCAGACCTGGGTCCCTCAGGCTGTGTCTGTCCCCTGCAGAGCTCCAGCCCTATGAAAACTCGGACCATTACTGTGTGATCAAGGAGAGATTTCTGGCTGAAGAAGACGCAGGTAGGAGATGGCTCCCCCACGTGCCAGGGAGCGGGTCGAGAGCGACCCGAGGAAAGGGCCGTGGCGGTGTCAGGCAGTGCCCAGTGCTCCGGCCTGTCTGAGCCCCTCGCGTGTGCAGGCGGCTGTGGCAGCGTGAGCTCCCCGCGCTGCTGAGGGCTCGCAGCAGCCTCTGCCCTGCGTGCTGTTGTTTTCCACAGGTAGAGGTGGCTGGGCTGGAGAGCGACCGTCCCTGTCCCTGCCGCTGCCCCTGCCCGTCCTGGAGTCCTCGGGAACCAGACAAAGCAGTGAGGGAGACGAGAAGATGGGGTGAATGTCCCCGGATCAGTGCTGATGGCACTTTCATTGCCTCTTGGTCCTCCACAGCTGGAAGTAGGGCCTCACAGCTCATGCTGTGTTATTGCTCCCCATCCGATTTCCTCCCTCATTAAGCTCCTGCACGCTTTGTAACAGACCAGGAGCAGCCCAAGGCCTGGGATGAAACGCTTGTGCCCACAAAGTTGTGTCCTCGAGTATTTTGGCTCAGCAATTCTGTCCTGACCTGGGGCCTGCAACTGTCTTTTGAGACCAAAGCAGCCCACTGGGTTCTCAGCCCCTCTTTGCTTTGCAGCCCCATCCCCATCTAGCTCCAGGACTCTGCCTGAGTTTTGCCCAAGCATACTGCCCTCTCAACTGTGCTGTTGTATCCAAACAACCAATAAAGTGGTCTGGTCTGCAGGGGGCTGCCTGCCCCACTACGGCATCCACCTGGTCATGAGTCCTCCCTTTTGTGTGTATGAAAGCTCTGTCTGTGTGAATCTTCACAGAGAAGCTTGGCCTAGGCTTTTGCAGGGACGATCGCCACCGTCCTCTCCAGCTCTGTGGGTAGGCTGAGATGTCTGTATCTCCTCCTCCTGTCCTTGGGGACACGGTCTGTCGTGAATGGGCTGTGACAAACTGTGGGATGTGCTTTGTGTACCCCGGAATGCAGCCATTGTGGGAGGGAGGGACATGCAGGAGGAGCACCTCCTGCCCTCCTTCTGCACTGCCCCTTGGTCAATGGCCTTAGTGGGATTGTTTCTCTCCCGTGTTCTCACTCTTCTCTCCCAGCTGCTGTTGGGCAGCAGTTTTTCCCTTTGCTGCGAAGAAGCCTCTTGAGACAGATGCCATGGTTTCATCCCGATGCTTGTGTCTCTTTGCAGGCAGTTGCCCAGGTGTGCATGCTGAGTGGTGGTGAGTGGTGCTGAGACTCGAGTCCTGCCCTGGCAGCTAATGCAGCACAGCCCTGTGATTGTAGGGCTGAGGCTGTCCTTGCACCTCTGCTGGTTGCGCAAGGAGAGAAAGCTGCCAGCTGTCTTGGTGACTGGATCTGGGTTGTGATCTTTTCTCCTTGGGAATGCCACAAGTCTCCTGGATTGATGTGGCACCTCCCAGGCCTGCAAGATGTGCCTGTCTGCATTTGCCGTCCCAAATGGTAGGATGCGTCTCTTGCATGCCTTCCAACTCATAGAGCACTCCCCTTCCTGACAGCCAAAATGAACAGCCAAGTGCCAGGTTGCTGTGCTGTACTTTTATTGAAGTCATCCCCTGGGAAGTCCCTCACCTGGGGGTTTTGTCCTGTTAGCATCTACCACCATCTGCTGACTCAGATCTGCACAAGTGAGTGACTCTTGTGGTCTCTTGGTCTGACTTGTTCTCTAGTTGCAGAGGTATGTCTGAGAATAAAGTGGCACAAGTTATGGTGGGAGGGTTCAGTATTTGTTGTGCCAGTATTGGGGAATGCTGACATTTGAGAGAGACTTGGAGCGATAGGAAAATCCCTGCTTGGAGTAGGACTGGCAGGCAACAGGGTGGCTCCAGGCACTGCAAGCAGGAAACCTTACAGATATCATCAGCACATCATCCTCGCCTAACAATTCTGCACAAGAGCCTTACCTACCGCTTGCAACATGCTGCAGGCTACAAAAGCAACCTGACAGCCACGCAGCTCATCCCAAAAGTTAGCCAAGGACGTGAGGCATGGGGAGGCTGGTCATTCCCAGGGCATGTGGCGCTGGCACATCTTCCCAGAAGGGACAGGTCATGGGAGCCAAGGGATGAGTTTAAAAAAAATTGAGGTCTCAGGGACATTTTTTCAGCTTCCAGCAATTTGCAGGTCAAGCACTTCCTTAGTCAGAGGGGCTGTCTTTGCAAGCAATGGCTCTCGATTGTGTGTTCTTCCATGAGCTTGTCTAATCTCTTCTGGAAAATACAACTACCTTAGCATGCACTGTGTACACTGGCAGGGCGTTATCCAGTTTAGCCTGACACTGCGTAAAGATCCCCTTTCCTTTCTTTATTTCTAAACTGCCACCTTTTGAATGCTCCTCCCTCCCACTATTACGGAGAAAATCAAATGGCAGCCATTCCCTTTCCCTCCTCTCTGAGTCCCTCATTTTATCCAGCTGCCATATCCTGCCTCCATTTTACTTTTTCCTGCAGGAAGAGCTGTGGCTGACTGGTTGCTCCCCATCTGGAAGGCATTCCTGGTGTCTGCTCAGTCGCCTTTCTCTGAACATCCCTATTTTCCCACAGCCTTTAGGAAATGGGGGTGCAAGGTTGCACATGGTGTTCAAGAAGCAGGTGAACTAAAAAGAGGTGAACCGCGGATTTTTCTTGTATTGTATTCTCATTTGTCCCGGTATGCATACATGTTGTAATAGGCAGCGGGTCCCGAGCTGCCTCTGACAGACTTTCTAGTACTTGAGGTCTTGTGCTCTCATGGCTCTGAGGAGAACATCTTGCTGTGAAAATGCAATTGTTTCACGTTTATCTAAGCTGCATTTTATCTGCGGTTCTGTTTGCCAGTCATTGGAGTCTGCTGTCATTCTGCAGCATTTTGTCACAGCTGGCTTCTCTTTTTAACACCAGGCTTCGTCAACAAGCGTGACTCCTTGCCCCCTCTGAGTCTGAGACTCTGCTCCCTGAGAAGAGCAGGCCTGTTTCATTTTGGAACCAGTTGCTTCCTCAGGTGAGAACTATCCTCTTGTCCCACCCCAGAGATGTGCTCGGTGACCAGAGGAGGGTAAGAGCTGTCACCCCAGGCGGGATGGTGGCCCCACTACCCCACTGTCCGGTGTTCACCAGTGGCAACAGGAGATGTGCTTAAGAAAGCACATATGAGCCTGGCCACCCTCCATGATCCAGCCCCCATGCCCAGGGTGGTAGGAGTTGGGATGTTAGAGGGGTACGCTGCTTATCCCTTTTTGGACCTGTTCTCCACGAATTTCTCGAGTCCCTCTTTGAACCAGCTGAACCTGGCAGCTTCTGCTGTGGCAGGGAGATGCACAGCTTCATCTCCTCTGAGTAAAGACTTCTCTTCTGTAGCTGTGAGCTGGTCTCCCACCTGTATGGGGGAGACTCTCCTGCTTCTGGTGTAGCAGGTTTGGGGGAACAGCGCTTCCACATCCATCTTCACCCCAGCCTTCAGGATATTGTAACCTCCCATCACAGACCCCCCTCCCAGCTTGGAGACGAGTACCTGATTCTGAACAGTGAATCTGGAGGCCAGTTCCTTCCCTCCATCATTGCCATGACTCTTGCCCTCCTCTGCCTGCCCTCCTGGAGCTGCGGGCCCCAGAACAGCACATGGCAATCATGGTGTAGTTGCATCCAGGCTTTATGGCTTTGGGATAATGACGTCTTTTTCTTTCTTTTTCTCAGTATTCTCCAATGACACAAAGGAGTTTTTTGTGTTATCAGCTGTGCAGCACTCAGAGCACTCAGGATCTGTTATCTCTTACGCTCTGCAGGACTCCATGCAGTTCCCCTCTCCCTCATAGCCCTGACTCTTGGCAGCTCTCCTAATACTGTCTGGGAAGACATCAAAATGCTGTGATTACTGAGGGGAAGTGCAGTGACCCGTGACATCTCCAGAAGCCACGTGTGCAAGAAGAGGCTTTGGGAAGTGTGTGGCAGAAGTCTTAGAAATGTGAGTGGTGTCTGGTGAACGCACTCTGGTAGCAAGGAGCTCTGTGGGATGAAGCTCTGTGATCCTGGTGCCAGGGGCTCTGGGGAGTGCCAGTGCCAGGATGTCCCTGGGGAAAGAAACCAGCAAAAGGCAGCAGTGCTGACACTGATGGGAGGTTCCCTCCTCAAAGAGGAAGGCTCTTGTGTTCAAAGTGATTTCCCGTCGAGATGTTTCCTTCTTCTTCTTGGTCCTCTTGCAACCATCAGATACAGTTCCAGTGCTTGGAGGCAGCAAGTGTGGCTGAGGTCTGAGTTGTGCCCGGGGACTGGATGCTAGCATGGCCCTGCAGTTGCTGGCTCTGAACTTTCTCCTGGTCCTCGTCCCTCTGCTGGGAGCACAGGCACAAGAAGATACTGGTCCCAAGACCCAAGGAGTACCCCGGGAAACAGGTAAGAAGTGCCCGCTCCTCTGTCTGCAAGAGAAGCTTTTTCTGCTCTTTCACCTGCAAGTCCGATGTGCATCTTTACCACAGGCAGCACACGGCAGCTGTATCGCAGGGGGCTGGAGGCGATGTCTGTAGCAGGGTGGGGTGAAGCTGGGTTTGGGGATGGAGGGCAGCAAGGCTCCGTGTGCTGGGAAAGCCTCTGTGAGCACCGGGGCTGTCGTGCTCCATGGAGGGGGCAGTGTCCCTGGGAGCTGGGGGTGGCTGGTTCTCACTGCACAATGTGCAGACAAAGCCTGAGCACGTGGCCTTCCTGGGGCGATAAGGGCAATGTCCCCACCGCTGGGGAGTTGGGTGCTGGTGCTTAGCGGAGCCGTGGGCTGGAGCCCAGGGGGACACCTGAGGATCTTTGCCAGCTGGGACACCTGCTGCCTCCTGGAGACCCTGGGGGCAGGAGCTGCGGTGCGGTGTGGAAGCAGTGGGAAAGATTGGGCATGAAGGAACGAGTCGTGCTCTGCGTCCCCAGCCGGTTTACTGTTTTTTTCCTCAAGGGTGCAGGAGTGAGTCAAGACGGGAAAAGGTCTTCAGGGGGCAGGGCTGTGACTTTTCTGTGCGAATCTGGGCCTCAGGGAGGCCAGGCAAGTACCAGAAGGCTGTTGAACGAGACTGAACTTTGCAGCTGGGCCAACCCTTGCCTTCTCTAACTGAATATATATAATTTTTTTTTTGGAGAGCAAAATCTTTCTCTGCCATATGTACATCTGTTCTTTTCTGTTCAGAAGATGATGTGAAACTCATGAGATGTGATCATTCTCCCACGTCATGTTAGGGAAGTTCATTGCATAAATTCTCTAGTATCTGAAGGTGTTGACATAGGCTCGAATGTGGAAGTGCTCCTTTGCTGCAAGCCAGAAGTGTAGGCTGGTGACTGCAGGAATCACAGACATTTCCAGCTACATTCCTATTATGGGGCTGTCCCCTTTCAGCAGGGCTCCCGCGTGCCAAATCCTCCGGGCCAGCCTCACCCGTGCCCCAGCTCTGAGCACCGCTACCTGAAAAGCTGCAGGCAAGGCGATGCGCCTGGGAGCGAAGGAGTGGGGGTGGCGGGCAGGGTTCTGGGGACGCGCTGAGGAAACAAGATGACAAATCTGCGTCCCAGCACTGGGGAGGAGGCAGCGCTGCGTGCGCAGTGCCAACGCTGCCGGCAGAGGATGTGGTCGGGGCGTGTGGCACAGGCTGCATTGTCCCTTTGTCCTATTGTCCCCTGGCCGTCTTTCTGCACGGCTCTCTCAGAGCTTTCCTCAACACCTGGACAAAAGCCTCGTGCCCTTACAGTCCCGTTGCGCCCAGGAAGGAGGCGGAGAAGCTTGCAGGGGATGTTTTCCTGCAGGGCTGGCTCTGTTTGGCAGGCTGGCCCTGGCCCCTTCCCGTCACCCCAGCCTGCCACTGCACAGTGATTTATTAGCAGACGCCCAGGAGCCGTAGCAGAAATGCCCAGCACTAGGTAAAATGAGGCTCTGTTCAAACAAAAGGCGTTGTGTTAATGGAAATGAGCTGCCAGCACGGGCTCGAGGAAATCCTGGGGGCAGCGAAAGCCCAAGGGAGGCTGCGGAGGAAAGCCAAAGGAGGCCCTGGGGCCGCACACCCCGGCTGTGAGCTGCATGTTGCCCCGTGCTGCCACTTCCCGCTCCACAGCACAGCTTCCCAAAACATGAATCTCACCTCCTGCTGTTCAAAGCCTGCCAGCTGCCCTTCTGCACCGTGTTGGCCTCGCTGAAGCTTCACCCGACCCCTTTCCTGTGTTTGGGGCCTGTGGGCGGCCGGCTGCACAGCCCCAGTGTGAAGAGCAACATGCGCTGAGTGTCTCCCTGCTCGCGGGATGCCGCGAATCCCTACAGGGCTGGAAGCCCCGTGCTCCTTTCCCTGCTCTCTCTGAGCGCTCCCGGAGCTCCAGACTGGTGGAAGGAGCCAGCCCCACGTGCTGTGCAGCGTTACCCCTGCCTCTGCCGGGATGTGCCCTGCGAGGTGAGGCAGAAACCCCTGGAGAGGTCCATCAGCGGCCGCAGCAGCAGCATGCGCCGCAGCGCACAGAGGCACTGGGAGTCCTGCCCACGTTTGGCTCTTCCCATCCCACCGACGCGCTCTCCGTCTTCTCTGTGCAGGATGCCCCAAGCCCCGGTGGGACCCAAGCCTCCGCTTTGTCCCAGAGAAGATGTTTTATGGGGACAAGGAGGAGCTGACACTGAGCTGCCTCACTGGGGAAGATCCTCCTCTTGCTGTGATCAGATGTGCTGCATGGACAGGCTGGGAATATGTTTGGGAGGTGAAGGACATGCAGGGAACGTGGCATCGCATGGAAATGCGCCTGACCTGCACAGGTAAGTCGGGGGGCAGCAGCTCTCCCCTGCTGCGGGCTCGTCTCCATCAGCAGGGCTTCTCACGGGGATGTCTTGGCCTCGGCTCTGGGATGGCCCCGGCCGGGAGCAGCCTCCGAGCTGGGCCAGGACAGAAGCCCCCAGCGGGCCCCGGCCTTGCCTCTGTCCTGCCTCTGCGGCCTGTCTGCCTGAGCCACGGGGACGCTGGCGGCGGCCAGATCCTGCCCTCAGCCCTGCTCGCTCTGAGCACCTCACAGCCCCGCTGGGCTCCTGTCCCGCACCCAGGGGCCGCAGCGTCTCCTCGCCGTGCCGACGGCCGACCCCACCAACCCCGCAGTCCGTCACGGCCCAGCCTCGTCCCCCTCCTGCCCGAGCACTCCCGTCCCCAAGGAGGACTGTCACGCATTCTCCCCAGCAGGAACATGCCAGAAACCCCTGTGGGACAAAAGGGTCACGCTTGTCCCAAGGAAAGGCAACTACACACTGAACGAGGAACTGAGGCTGTCTTGCCCTGAAGCTGTCAAGCCCTCCTTCACCAAGGCCAAATGCGCGAGGGAATTCCTAGGAGTAACTTCTGGAAAACCTGTCTTTGGGGTCGGCTGGTGGGGGAGGAACGGCACAGGCGCCTGGACCCGCATTGAGGAGCCCGTAGCGTGCGTGGGTAAGTGGGGCAGCTCTCTCCGTCCCCTCTCTGCCCTCACGCTCCTGAACCAGCCATGACACTGCCTGCCCCAGCCCTTGCTTGGCGCTGCGGTGACCTGCCAGATGCTGAGGGGCTGCGGGGCCAGGAGAGCAGCACGCCGCGGGCAGGGCGCGAGCCTGCGTATGTCCGCGGTGCTCAGGGCTCGTGGGGAGGGCGCAGGGCACGAGGCAGTAGCCTGGAGGCCAAATTCTGCCCTGTCCTCCCCCCTCAGAGCGCCCTCCCCCGCCACTGTGCCCAGGCAGACGCTGCTGTCCTGTGCTCAGCACCCCTCGAGTTTCCTCACGGCCTTGGTTCTGGCCTCCTTGTCCCCTGCTCTCACACAAATTTGCCTTTGACAGTGAAATGCTCGAGGCCCCAGTGGGACCCTGACCTTCGTCTGATACCAGAGCAGGGCGTCTATGAGGAGGAAGAAGAAGTGAAGCTGAGCTGTCCTGAGGGTTCCCAGCTCCCCTTCCAGCAGGCTAAATGTGTATGGAGAGCTCAGGCTGTGGCTACAGGGGAACACAAGGGTACCTGGATACACAGAAACAACTTGGGACGCTGGGTCCGAATTGCGCGCCCCATAAAGTGCATCAGTAAGTGTGGCGACAGGAGGTGCCTCGCCTGGAGCCCCGTGGCTCGGCGGCTCCTCTGGGGCCATGGCACGGCGAGGTGAAGGGCAGCCTGAGCTGGGCTTGGGGTCAGGTCCAAAGAGCGGCTGGAGGGGTCTCCTGCTGCAGGGGGGATTGTCCTGGGAAGCTGCCGGCCGTGGGATGTGGTGGGGGGCAAAGAGTGAGCATGGAAAGGAGGGTGGAGAAGGGATTTCATGGGCAAATGACAAGGGGAGCCCCCTCCCTCCCAAAAAGGCTTGCTGGGGGGCACGTCATGGCAGCTGGATGGCTCGCCTTCCATCTCACTTGGGTGGCTGGAGGGATTGCTGGTGGTTGCCAACAGCTGGCGGTACCCTGCCCCACCTCATCACCCACACCCCAACTAAACCCTGCCTCACCTCATCACCCACACCCCAAGTAAACCCACTTTTGCCTTGGACAGAAACATGCCAAAGGCCCTTGTGGGACTCAGCACTCCGTCTAGCACCACACCAGGAGGTGTACACGGAGAACGAAGAAGTGATGCTGAGCTGCCCTGAGGGTTTCAAGCCGTCCTTCACCCACGTCAGATGTGCAGGGGGAGTGCAGGCATTAGGATATTCTGGATTTGCAGACAGAACTACATGGCTGGGGAAGAACAGCACAGGTGCCTGGATCCACATTGAGGAGCCTGTGCTGTGCCTTGGTACGTGGGGTGGCAGGAATTACCTTCTCTGCAGCCCTGTCCTCCAGTCCTACCCCTCCATGCCTCTCTGCATTTCCCACATCCCCACTGTGCCCTGGCCCATGCTCCCCATGCCTGAGTGCATCCCTCGGTCTCCCTGGGTTTGATGCCTGAGACCACTGCCCAAGCAAACGGTGGCCCAGCCTCACCCACCCCTCCCTGGGCAGCCCCAGCCCCAGCTGCTGCTCACCTGCTTTTACCTCTGCCAGAAATGTGCCAAAAGCCCTCGTGGGACACAAGGCTCCGTCTGGCACCAGACCAGGAGGAGTACAGCAGGAACGAAGAAGTGATGCTGAGCTGCCCCAAGGGTTTCGAGCCATCTTTCACCCACATCAAATGTTCAAGAGAAGTCCAGTCCATCAGCACTGGGAAACCTGTGTACAGAGAAGTTTGGATGGGAAAGGGCACAGGAGGTGCCTGGACCCGCATTCATTCCATGGTGGAGTGCGTGGGTAAGGGAGGTGCCAGGAGCTCTCCTGGGGCCCCTGTGTGCCGGGGGATGTAGGGGGTGATCCCAAAAGCAGTGGGAGGCAGCCCCTGCACCTGCCCAGGGCTAGCCCGCGGTCCCCAGGGGTGCCTGGGCAGGGAGGGGTCTGGTGGCAGCCTCTGTGCCCGAGGGTCCCGGCAGGAGGGGGCTGCGGCAGCCGGCCGGGGACAGCGGCTGGAGCTGTGCCCAGGGGCCAGGTTGGAGCGCCCGGCATGTGGGACAAGGGCGCCCAGAGCCCCTGGAGCTCCTGCTCCTCCTGGGCCTTCTCGGGAGGGCTGGGGAAGCAGCGTGGGGCCCTTCCTGCTCCCATCCCCTTCCTGGGGCCATGGTGCAGGAAGGTGCTCCACATCGTGTCCCACAGCTCCATCCCTCACCGTAGTGTGCCAGGACAGGGATCTCCTGCCACGTCCCCTGCCTTGCCCTGCATGGCCAGCCTCTGCCCTGCTAGCACCTTCCCTTCTTGTTGGTGCAGGAAAATGCCAGAAGCCCCAGTGGGACCCCAGATTAATCTTTGACCCAGAACGGGCATCCTACATCCTCAATGACATGGTGACGGTGAGGTGCCCTGAAGGGTACTGGCCTCCTCCCACGAAGATCACCTGTGTACAACCTACCCCAAGCCAAGGCTCCCCAACTCCTCAGAGGTTCTGGTTTGTGAGGAGCAGCACTGGCCGCTGGGAGCCTCTGGATCAGTGGCAGACCCTGACGTGTGTGTTTGAGGGAGAGACTTGAGAGGGAAGGTTGGGCCCGATGGCGGTGTCCTGCCTTCGCGCTGGCCCTGTTCCAGAGGCACGCACGGATGTTCCCGGCCGGGTGCAGGTGCGCTCTGTGGCGAGAGGGCCAGCGCCTGCGGGAGCATTTCCCTCCCGAGGGGCTGCGCCCGCTGCCAGGGAGCAAGGGGACGGAGCCAGGGGTCTGCTCCCAATAGAAGTTGCCTCAAGCAGTGAGAAGTGATGCAAAGCTCACGTCCAGCTTCCGAGCACACCGTGATCCAGACACCTCCAGCTCTGCAGCTGGAGACCTGGTGTGGGCAGTGTCACCTCCGGCTTCCTCTCCCTGCAGCTGGGGGGGAGCAGGGCTGTCAGACCGCAGCACCCTTGCAAGGGTGCCAGGGGGAGGGAAGGCAAGGCAGTGACTCTTGTGCAATGCTTCCTTCACAGAGGCCTTCCAGGTTGTGCCTGGGACCTTGGAGGTTTCCACCACCAGCATCAAACTGAACTGGACCTGCAGTCTGCCTGATGCCTGCCAGCGCATGCAGGCCACGTGCAGGCTGGCAGGGCCTTCCTCCCCTCCCTGTGAGGCTGAGGAGGTCAAGGCAAAGGAGATGTTGCACGGCCAGAAGGGAACATTTACCTGTCCCCCTCTGCAGCCCTTCACTGACTACAGTGTCACCATCTCAGTGCCCCCCAGCACAATCCTGTTCACACGGCTCCTGAGGACAAAGGCAACAGGTAAGTGTCCCCCGACACATGCTGTGAGAGTTAGCGACTGTCTTGGGCACAGCAATCACAAAACAATAGAACACTCAGTCTTTGGTGAGTTAAGGAAGGCACTTAACAGAACCGATACCTTGGGATTCCAGAGGGCAGACTTTGGCCTGTCTAGAGACGTTGTTGACACAGTCCCCTGCGAGGCAGTTCCGTATGGTGAGGGACTCCAGGAAGGCAGGACTTTCTTAGAGGGAGTAATCTTAACGGCACAGGAGCAGGCTGTCCCAACGTGCCCAAAGTTGAGCCGGTGCGAGAGAAGTCCTGCCCATCTGATCAGAGAGCTTTTTTCGGGAACTCAGGAAGGGAAAATGAGTTTATGAACTCTGGAAGCAGGGGCAGGCAGCTCAGGAGGACACAGAGCTGTTGTCAAGCTCTTCAGGGAGAAAATGAGAAGGGCCAAAGCCTTGGACTCGATTTGGCTAGTGCAGTAAAAGACGAGAATTAATACTTTCATAAATACCTCAGCAGGAAAATGGCAAATGGAAGACTAAGTGGAATCTCCATCCTAGTGAGAAAAGATGAGGATAAGACTGAGGTACTTAATGCCTTTTTTTCATCACTCCTTATCAGCAAGGCCAATCGTTCTCAGGGTACCCAGCCCCCCTGAGTTGGAAGGTGGTAACAGGGAGCAAGATGAAACCCCTGTAACACAATGGGCAACTGTTGGTGACCTCCTCCATGTTTTGAATATTCGTAGGTGTATGGGGCTGTGCAGGATTCATCCAAGGGTACTGAAGAAGCTGTCAGAAGTGCTCACCAAGCCACTTCCTATCATATACCATCAGCTCTGGCTAACCAGGGAGATCTGGAGGTTGACTGCAGGTCAGCATATGTGACTCCATTCTACAAGAAGGGCAGGAAGGAGGATGCAGGGAATTGCAGGACTGTCAGTCAGACCTCAGTCCCAGGGAAAGTCATGAAGCAGGTCATCTTGAGTACCATCACACAGCACATACGGGACAATTTTTCAGGCAACACCAAGTTGCATGGGAGTGTTGATCTGCTTGAGGGTAGGAGGGCTCTGCAGGTGGATCTGGATAGGCTAGGCCGATGGGCTGAGTCCAGTTGTCTGGTATTCCACATGGCTAAGTGCTGGGTGCTGCACTTGGGTCCCAACAACCCCTTTCAGTGGTCTATGCTTGGAGAAGAGTGGCTGGAAATCTGCCCAGCACAGAAGGACCAGGGGGTGCTGGTTGACAGCTGGCTGAACATGAGCCAGCAGTGTGCCCAGATGGCCAAGAAGGCCAACGGCATCCTGGCCTGCACCAGAAATGGAGTGGCCAGCAGGGCTCATCAGGAGCTCAA
Organism: Anser cygnoides; assembly: GCF_040182565.1. Lineage (NCBI taxonomy): Eukaryota > Metazoa > Chordata > Aves > Anseriformes > Anatidae > Anser > Anser cygnoides. Next base: position 64,361,486 of record NC_089912.1, on the reverse strand, counting down.
TGTGGCTACTGATGTTAAAGATAACAGGAAATATTTTTATAAATACATTAACACGAAAAGGAGGACTAAGGAGAATCTCCATCCTTTACTGGATGCGGGGGGAAACTTAGTGGCGAGAGATGAGGAAAAGGCTGAGGTGTTTAATGCCTTCTTTGCCTCAGCCTTTAGCAGCAAGACCAGTTGTTCTCTAGATACCCGGTACCCTGAGCTGGAGGAAGGGGATGGGGAGCAGAACGTGGCCCTCACAACCCACAAGGAAATGGTTGGCGACCTGCTACAGCACTTAGATGTACGCAAGTCAATGGGGCTAGATGGGATCCACCCGAGGGTACTGAGAGAACTGGCTCAAGAGCTGGCCAAGCCGCCTTCCATCATTTATCAGCAGTCCTGGCTATCAGGGGAGGTCCCAGTCAACTGGCGGCTAGCAAACGTGACGCCCATCTACAAGAAGGGCCACAAGGTAGACCTGGGAAACTATAGGCCTGTTAGTTTGACCTCAGTGCCAGGGAAGCTCATGCAGAAGATTATTTTGAGTGCCATAACGCGACACTTGCAGGGCAAGCAGGCGATTAGGCCCAGTCAGCATGGGTTTATGAAAGGCAGGTCCTGCTTGACGAACCTGATCTCCTTCTACGACAGAGTGATGCACTTGCTGGATGAGGAAAAGGCTGTGGATGTGGTCTACCTTGACTTCAGTAAGGCTTTTGACACCGTTTCCCACAGCATTCTCCTCAAGAAACTGGCTGCTCTTGACTTGGACTGGCGTACGCTTTGTTGGGTTAGAAACTGGCTGGGTAGCCAGGCCCAAAGAGTCGTGGTGAAAGAAGTTAAATCCAGTTGGAGGCCGATCACTAGTGGAGTCCCCCAGGGCTCAGTACTAGGGCCAGTTCTCTTTAATATCTTTACCGATGATCTGGACGAGGGGATCGAGTGCATCCTCAGTAAGTTTGCAGACGACACCAAGTTAGGTGCGTGTATCGATCTGCTCGAGGGTAGGAAGGCTCTGCAGGAGGATCTGGATAGGCTGGAGCGATGGGCTGAGGCCAACTGTATGAAGTTCAGCAAGGCCAAGTGCCGGGTCCTGCACCTGGGGCACAACAACCCCAAGCAGAGCTACAGGCTGGGAGACGAGTGGCTGGAAAGCTGCCTGGCGGAGAGGGACCTGGGAGTATTGGTTGATAGTCGGCTGAATATGAGCCAGCAGTGTGCTCAGGTGGCCAAGAAGGCCAACAGCATCCTGGCTTGCATAAGAAGCAGTGTGGCCAGCAGGTCTAGGGAAGTGATTGTGCCCCTGTACTCGGCTCTGGTGAGGCCGCACCTCGAGTACTGTGTTCAGTTTTGGGCCCCTCGCTACAAGAAGGACATGGAGGTGCCTGAGCAAGTCCAGAGAAGGGCAACGAAGTTGGTGAGGGGTCTGGAGAACAAGTCTTACGAGGAGCGGCAGAGGGAGCTGGGCTTGTTCAGCCTGGAGAAGAGGAGGCTCAGGGGTGACCTTATCGCTCTCTACAGGTACCTTAAAGGAGGCTGTAGCGAGGTGGGGGTTGGTCTATTCTCCCACGTGCCTGGTGACAGGCACCAGGGGAGGTTTAGGTTTGATATTATATTAGGTTGGATATTAGGAAGAACTTCTTTACTGAAAGGGTTGTTAGGCATTGGAATGGGCTGCCCAGGGAAGTAGTTGAGTCACCGTCCCTGGAGGTCTTTAAAAGACGTTTAGATGTAGAGCTTGGTGATATGGTTTAGTGAAGGACTTGTTAGTGTTAGGTCAGAAGTTGGACTAGATGATCTTGGAGGTCTCTTCCAACCTAGATGATTCTGTGATTCTGTGACTATGGAGTTATTGTCTCCTTGTACACGGCACAGGTGAGAAAGCACCTTGAATACCGTGTTCATTTTTGGGCCCATCACTGTAAGAAGGATATTGAGCTGCTGGAACATGTTCAGAGGAGAGCAACAAAGTTTTTGAAGAGATTAGAAAGGAAGACTTATGTGCTCTGTATGTGACCCCGTCTTGCTGTGCTTCCAGTGCCCGAGAAGCCGGAGCGGCTGTGGCTGGATGCCAGCACGGGGACGCTGCGGTGGCAGGCGCTGCCCTCCTGCAAAGGGGAGATCCTTGGATACCAGGTACCAGGGGAGCGGGGGCTGCCCGTGGGCCCCGTGCCTCGCCGGGTGCCTCGGGCTGGGCACAGGCAGCAGGGAGAGGGGTGAGCCCTCCTCTGCCCAGGCCCAGCAGCTCCAGGTGGCCGCGGGGTGTTTGTGGTGAGGGCAGGACCCTGCTGTCCCCGGGCAGCAGCAGCGGCCGCTCGGGGCTGGACAGGAGCCGGGTGCTGGTCCCCAGCAGCTCCTGTCCTTCCTGCAGCTGAACGTCACGGCCAGGAGCGCGCAGGACGGCAGCTTCCTTGAATTCCAGCAGGTGACAGTGAACAGCTCTGTCACCCAGTACACGCCACCTCGTCAGATGCCGGGGAGCAAATACACGGTGACAGTCCAGGGCCTGACGGCCGCTGGTGCCGGGGATGCATCCCACCTGGAATTTCAAGCCTATGTCTCAGGTAAAGGTTTCTGTATCAAGGGCCTGTTAGGCTGGTGTGTGTCTGTGCACCCTGTGCCATACAAGATAGTGGCTTGGCCCCAGAATTGTGGCATTGCTTCAGCCCCTGCTCAGGTCTGCACGAGCAGAGCTGGCCCCTGTCTGCCACTACAGAAGATGGTGCCCTACCCTGCCTAAAGGTACCCTTGGGGCTCACAACTGAACACCAAGGCTGTTGATCTTGGCTGTGGAGCCCAGTCTTACAGTCCAGACTGGCTTGGATGTTCTTCCAGACTGACACCTGATGCCAGGGTTTGGGTGCCGGGCCCAAGCTGTGGCACCCACTGCTGGCTGTGTGCTTAGTTTCAGGGCTGTTTTCATGCCCCTGGCCATGGACTGCAGTCACTGTGGTGGCTGTGCTGTCAGCGATGGTCATGCTGTCTGCTGGGATCCTGTGGTTTGCACTGTCTAGGTAAGTAGGCAGGGAACTGGGAGTCGCTGCTCTGCCTCAGGCCATGCTGGGCTAATGGGGTGGCTGGTGACAGAGGGGGCTTTCTGCACTGCTCTCACCCTTTTCTGGGTGCCATGGGGGCGGCAGCTGGTCCTACCGTGGCTTGGCTGGTGGGCTCCTGGCCGGGTCTCCAGGCCAGCAGGGCCCTGGGCCACATCAGCCTCTCCCCAGCCTCAGGGCACCCCTTTGCCTTCCCAGGAGGAGGAAGGCCTTGCCCAGGAAAGCCGAGGAGGACCATTACACAGGTAGGGCCACGGCAGTGGGACCGGGGTGTAAGGAGAGCAGGTCATTGCCAGGAGAGCCCTGTGGCCCCCTGTGCCGCTGCCTGCCTGGGTCTGCGCTGCTCCTTCTCCTGCAGACCTGGGTCCCTCAGGCTGTGTCTGTCCGCTGCAGAGCTCCAGCCCTACGAGAACTCGGACCATTACTGTGTGATCAAGGAGAGATTTCTGGCTGAAGAAGACGCAGGTAGGAGATGGCTCCCCCACGTGCCGGGGAGCGGGTCGAGAGCGACCCGAGGAAAGGGCCGTGGCGGTGTCAGGCAGTGCCCAGTGCTCCGGCCTGTCTGAGCCCCTCGCGTGTGCAGGCGGCTGTGGCAGCGTGAGCTCCCCGCGCTGCTGAGGGCTCGCAGCAGCCTCTGCCCTGCGTGCTGTTGGTCTCCGCAGGTAGAGGTGGCTGGGCTGGAGAGCGACCGTCCCTGTCCCTGCCGCTGCCCCTGCCCGTCCTGGAGTCCTCGGGAACCAGACCTTGAGAGACCACTGTGGGTGTAAGAGAGCAGAGATCGCGGGGAGGACGACCCCAGCTTAGTACTGATGGCTACCAGGACCCCGTCTCTCATGTGACTGTGACCAGCACTGGGGGTCTCGTCCAGGCAACAAAAACATGAGGACTGCAGCTGTTTCTTTCAGGGCACAAAGCCACTGTCCTCTTCAGCCCTCCTGGCCTTGCAGGCAGAGACAGTGGTGAGAGGCTTCCCAGTCTTACTGTGGGAAGAGGCACTGGGTGCCCCTGGGCCTTCTACCCTATGGGGCCTGGTGTCTTTGGAGGCCTCCTCATGGCCCTTTCTCGAGTTTTGGTGCTCCACAGCTGTAAGCAAGGACCTCTTACAGCTTGTGCTGGGTTATTGTTTCCCCTCCCATCTCTCATCTGTCACCAGCACCCTCTGCTACAGAGCAGGAGCTGCCCAATGCCTGGTCCGACCTGCCTGTGCCAGCGAAGGCACGTTTTGGCTGTCCAGTGCTCTGGATAAGCCATCTGCCCCTCATCCTAGGGCCTGTGTCCGGCCTCTGGGACCAAACAGGAGCACACCCGTTGGTGTGACCTGCTTGCTCTGATGGAGCTGCTCCCAGTGGATATCGGGCAGAGAGGGAAAGGGTGAGCTCAAGCCAGTGATGGCTGAGAAAGGGGAATGAGGGGGTTTGTGAGATGGGGAAACTGAGGGTCTGTTTGTGCTCCTTCCACCTCCTGGGTTCCTACCTTCTTTCCACTCCCCTGCCTTCACCACTCTGCCTGCTCTGTTCGGACAACCAATAAAGGCCTGTGGTTTGGAGAAGGCTGCCACTCTGTTACATCTCCGACCTGGTCCCCTCCTTGCCCTTATGGGCTCACGTGCCCTGCGGGTGCTGAGCTAACTGGGCCAAGTGGAAGGCCAGGAATGTTCTTTGCTCCTCCACAGCCCCCATGACTGATCACCCAGCCCTATTCCTGCTCCCTGCACTCTTACTCACCAGTCTGTGCTGCTGGCTCTGCACAGAGATGCCCTTTTGCGTGGCTGTCCCCAAGCCTGGTCTGTCTGGCAGACCAGCAAGGGGTCCTTGCACCTTGCAGCCTTCTCTATGTGTCCTGCTGCTGGTGCATGCAAGGAGCCTGCAAGGGTGGAAGTGAGATGGATCGTGCAGGTAGCAGCTGGAAGGGCCCAGCAGCAGGTTGTGGCTGGGCTGGTGAGCTGGAAGGGAATAAGCAGCGTTTGTCCAGCTGGAGGGTCTGTGTGAGTGGGCAGTCCCGGGCTGTCTGCCTGCGTGGTGACGGAGGCCCAACTCATTTCCCCTTTGGGTCTAGTCATCTCCATCAGGACACGGGAAATGAGCTCAGAGCTGTCCTTCATGGTCTCCAGCTCCTCTGAGACCCCTCAACAGCATGCCTGAGGATCTTCAGTGCTCCGGCTGTGTTATGAGGTGCTACTTTCTGTCCTCCCTGTTCTCTCCCTGGACAACAGTGCCTGGTGCATCCCACACATTGAAGGTCAGCCCAAAGGCTCTCCTCGTTGAGCAGCACACTGCTGGAAGGTGGGACACCATTGTCTTCTTCAGCTCTGTGAGCAGCCTGAGATGTCTGTATCTCCCCCTGTCCTCGGGGACACGAGCTATCCTGAGCTCCTTGCAAAGGGCTATGACAAGCTGATGGAGGGATGTGCTTTTTGCACCCTGTCACTGTGAACATTGTGCCTTCTCCCTCCTTTGGTGAACCTTTTTAGTTTTAGACCTGCAGAGCCTGTTGAACAGTTTTTCCACACCTGCCCTTCCATCTTGAGGTATCTGTAGCTCTCCATCGTGCCTCCCACTCCCAGGCTCGGGAGGGGTACCCACTCCTCTCCCTCTCTCTTTCCACACAGTATCCTTCTGGACAAAACGTCCAGCTGTGAGACGAACAGGTTCACACCACACTGGGTGATGAGCGGGCTGAACAGCAGGGCTCAAAGTTTCGTGGTGAATGGGGCGACATCTGGCTGGCATGTTCTGCTCAAGGTGTCTCCAGTGCCGGTCCTTTGAAGTCACTGGCTCAAAGACTGCTTTGCTGAGAGGAAAGGGCCAATTCTGAGGAATTAGATACTTAGATACTTGACTGGCATTTACCTGCTGAAGCTGCCAGCCACTCCGTTCTGTGGGGCCTTTCTGCAGGCCCCCTGCAGTGCACAGGCCGTTTGAAGAACCAGCAGAGCTGACTATCTTCCACAGACAACATCCAAGTGATCCCCAGGACTTGACTGTGGGCCCTTGTCTGTTTCTGGAGGAAGAGAAAAGCAGTAGCTGCTTAGGAGTGGGAGGGATGATTCAGCAGCTCTGAGGGTTTCCTGAGGCATTCAGCTGGCACTGGAGGGCAGGGTGGTTGGTTCGTTGAGGACAGACCTGCTCCCTGCTGAGGGGGAGGAGGAGGCGGAAGCTGGGAACAGAGCTGAGGGGAAGGACAACATGCGGTGTTTGTTGACCATGTCTTTTTGAAGGGCCTTGGTATGAGAGTTTTGAGGGACTCCTTGCAGTTCCCCTCTCTTTCCTACCCCTGGCTCTCGCCAGCTCTCCTAATAGTGTCTTGGAAGACGTCAAACTGTTGTGATTACTGAGGGGAAGTGCAGTGACCCGTGACATCTCCAGAAGCCACGTGTGCAAGAAGAGGCTTTGGGAAGTGTGTGGCAGAAGTCTTAGAAACGTGAGTGGTGTCTGGTGAACGCGCTCTGGTAGCAAGGAGCTCTGTGGGGTGAAGCTCTGTGATCCTGGTGCCAGGGGCTCTGGGGAGTGCCAGTGCCAGGATGTCCCTGGGGAAAGAAACCAGCAAAAGGCAGCAGTGCTGACACTGATGGGAGGTTCCCTCCTCAAAGAGGAAGGCTCTTTCACCACATACGACTTGCTCATGAGGCTGCTTCCTTCCTCTGGTTGCAATTCTTGCAAACACGGATGCCAGTGCTTGGAGGCAGCAAGTGTGGCTGAGGTCTGAGTTGTGCCCGGGGACTGGATGCTAGCATGGCCCTGCAGTTGCTGGCTCTGAACTTTCTCCTGGTCCTCGTCCCTCTGCTGGGAGCACAGGCACAAGAAGATACTGGTCCCAAGACCCAAGGAGTACCCCGGGAAACAGGTAAGAAGTGCCCGCTCCTCTGTCTGCAAGAGAAGCTTTTTCTGCTCTTTCACCTGCAAGTCCGATGTGCATCTTTACCACAGGCAGCACACGGCAGCTGTATCGCAGGGGGCTGGAGGCGATGTCTGTAGCAGGGTGGGGTGAAGCTGGGTTTGGGGATGGAGGGCAGCAAGGCTCAGTGTGCTGGGAAAGCCTCTGTGAGCACCGGGGCTGTCATGCTCCATGGAGGGGGCAGTGTCCCTGGGAGCTGGGGGTGGCTCACCTGCTTTTGCCTCTGCCAGAAATGTGCCAAAAGCCCTCGTGGGACACAAGGCTCCGTCTGGCACCAGACCAGGAGGAGTACAGCAGGAACGAAGAAGTGATGCTGAGCTGCCCTGAGGGTTTACATCCATCTTTCATCAACATCAAATGTTCAAGAGAAGTCCAGTCCATCAGCACTGGGAAACCTGTGTACAGAGAAGTTTGGATGGGAAAGGGCATGGGAGGTGCCTGGACCCGCATTCGCTCCATGGTGGAGTGCGTGGGTAAGGGACGTGCCAGGAGCTCTCCTGGGGCCCCTGCGTGCCGGGGGATTTAGGGGGTGATGCCAAAAGCAGTGGGAGGCAGCCCCTGCACCTGCCCAAGGCTCGCCCGGGGTCCCCAGGGGTGCCTGGGCAGGGAGGGGTCTGGTGGCAGCCTCTGTGCCCGAGGGTCCCGGCAGGAGGGGGCTGCGGCAGCAGGCTGGGGGCGGCAGCTGGAGCTGACCCTTCCTGCCCTCATCCCCTTCCTGGGGCTGTGGTGCAGGAAGGTGCTCCAGATCGTGTCCTGCAGCTCCATCCCTCACCTTAGTGTGCCAGGGAACCTTTCTCCTGAGGCCTGGGCACAGCCAGGAAGGCCTGGGTCTAGGAACGGAGTCTGTTTGAACACAGCGTTGCTGGGAGGCACTGACACCACTGGGTTATGACACAATGGGGAAAATTGCCTTGAGCAATGGTAGCCCACACACTCAACCGCATTTGTTCCTGTTCGAACACCTCCAGCTCTGCAGCTGGAGACCTGGTGTGGGCAGTGTCACCTCCGGCTTCCTCTCCCTGCAGCTGGGGGGGAGCAGGGCTGTCAGACCACAGCACCCTTGCAGGAGTGCCAGGGGAGGGAAGGCAAGGCAGTGACTCTTGTGCAATGCTTCCTTCACAGAAGCCTTCCAGGTTGTGCCTGGGACCTTGGATGCTTCCACCACCAGCATCAAACTGAACTGGACCTGCAGTCTGCCTGATGCCTGCCAGCGCATGCAGGCCACGTGCAGGCTGGCAGGGCCTTCCTCCCCTCCCTGTGAGGCTGAGGAGGTCACAGGACAGGAGATGCTGCACGGCCAAAATGGAACATTTACCTGCAACCACCTGCAGCCCTTCACTGACTACAGTGTCACCATCTCAGTGCCCCCCAGCACGATCCTATTCACATGGGTGATCAGGACAGAAGAAACAGGTAGGTGTCCACAGGGGAGTACAAGAGAAAAGGGACATTTCTGGACTGTTTCACAGGTGGAGGAGGCAGATAAATGTCTTCTTCACCCAGCAGCTGATCCTGAGCACCCTCTCCCCACTGGCACCAGGAGCCGCAGGCACCCAGCTGAAGGCTCAGCCCCCAGGTGGGTGTCCCCATGCGTGACCCCATCTCGCTGTGCTTCCAGTGCCCGAGAAGCCGGAGCGGCTGTGGCTGGATGCCAGCACGGGGACGCTGCGGTGGCAGGCGCTGCCCTCCTGCAAAGGGGAGATCCTTGGATACCAGGTACCAGGGGAGCGGGGGCTGCCCGTGGGCCCCGCGCCTCGCCGGGTGCCTCGGGCTGGGTGCTGGGCACAGGCAGGTGGGCAGACCGTGGGAAATCCTTGAGGACCTTGAGATCCACCCTCCTGGCTGATTTTCTAGCTGCTGTGATACGTTTGAGCATTTCTGCCTCCCTCTCATGTTTCCCCTGCTGCCGTGCTGCCTGCAGGGGTTGCGGGTGCTCTGTGCCTGGGGGTTTCCTCCCCAGCACTGCACAGCCTGTGGTTTGGCACATGTTGGGGCTCTGTGCGCAGCACTTTGTGACGTGTTTGGCGGCACAGCCTCACGGGCTTTCCTGTGCTTCCTGGGGCCTTATTTCTGGTTTCTGGAACAGGAAAGGCTGTGGTTTGCAGTGCTGGGGGCAGGAGTAAGGGCGCCAGTGCAGCACCCAACTTGTAGCCCTGTGGAGATTAGATGTGACTCATGCCTCACTGAGGATGCCTTGGAAATCCAACCAGCCTGGAGAGCAGAAGTGTGCTCTGAGCAGCTCCATCTGCTGCTGCTGCTGCGGTGGTATCTTTGATGCAGCAGATTGCTCTTGTTTTGAGTGCTGGCTCCAAATTCCCTCCTCTCCTCCTCTGGTGTGCGTTGAGGTCCACGCGTGGGGCCCAGGCTCCCGCTGGCGTCCCTCCGGGAGTTTCCCAGCACTGCGATGGGTGCAGACGTGGGGAGCACCGCAGCGCTGCTGGGCTCTGGCTGGCTGTGCGGTGGGCACGTTCCCCTCCAGCTCCATGTCCTGTCCCCAGCTGAACGTCACCACCAGGGGCCCGCAGGACGGCGGCTTCCTCCAGGTCGAGCGGCTGATGCTGAGCAGCTCCGTCACGGAGCACCCGCTGCCTGCGCACGGCCCTGGCACCAGCTACACGGTGGCCGTGCGGGGCCTGACGGCTGCCGGGGCCGGGGCAGCACTGCTGGAGGAGTTTCAGACCAACAGCTCGGGTAAGGGTCTGTGTGCGCTGCCCCTGCTCCTGCCCTGCCTCGCCGTGCCTCCTGCTGATGCTCGTCCCCTGGGTCTTCCTCCACAGAGACCCCGGACCCCCCTGATGTCAGCTCCCGCCTTGTGCGCGACATCTCCCCATCCCGAGGCACGGCCGTGCTTCCCCTCCGCCCCATCACCTGGGTCCCCGAGGCGGGCAGGTGAGTGCAGCCCTGGCTGCTCTGCTCTGCACAGCCCCGAGCAGCGCTGTCACCTGCAGCTGCCTCCGTCCAGCTCTTCCCTTCCCCATCCCCGTCCCCATTCCCGTCCCCGTCCCCATCCCCATCCCCATCCCATCCCCATCCCATCCCCGTCCCCGTCCCCGTCTCACAGCCCTGCCTTGCAGCGAGCACCAGCTCCTCGTGGCTGCGACGCACAACGGCACGGCGCTGGAAGGCGCCTGCTCGGGGGAGCTGCAGCCCTTCAACGCCAGCCGCCCGCCCGACGCCTACGTGGCCGCCGTGCTCAACCTCACCGCCCCCACGGCCTTCGTGCTGGGCGATGGGACCCACGGGCACGGCTTCCACAACGCTCCCCTGCGCCCGGGCTGGGACTACACCGCCCTCCTCCGCCTCGTGCGGCGCTCCCAGCAGGTAGCCGTGGCGGGAGGCTGCAGCTCCCTGGGGACGCTGCCGGCCAGGGACGGGGCAGGGCAGCGTCCCCCGTGTCCTCGGTCACGGCCGGGGTGTTTGGTGGCCTGGGTGGCCACCATCTGAACTCTCCTTCCTGTTTCTCCCAACAGGAGGAGACGTTCACCTGCGTGTGCTACAGCTTCTCTGTGGGTAAGTGGGCTCCTCTGCTGAGGGGCTGGCTCACCCCGCGCCCTGTGCCCGAAGCTCTCTCCCACGTCCTCCCTTTTCCCAGCCTGGCAACTTGCTGTGGACAGGAGCTGGCGAGTGCAGGAACTCCTTGTGGGGGCACCTCTATACAATTGCACAGATTCGTTGCCATGGTTGGGACCACTGCAGACGCGTGGCCTGGGCTGTGGCACCCACTGCTGGCTGTGTGTTAGTTGCAGGGCAGCCCCCTGGCTCCTGGACCGGGATTGTGACCGGTGTGGTTGTGCTGTTGTTGCTGCTTCTCCTGTTTGCAGGCATTGTGTGGTTCGTGCTGTCCAGGTGAGTAGCTTGGGGACTTTGGTTTAGTAGGACCCTGGGTGACACCAGCCTGTCACTCAGGACTGCCCTTTGTCTTTGCAGGAGAAGGAAGGCTGTACCCATCAAAGCTAAGGAGAACAATTAAAAAGGTAGAAAAATGCCGTTCCCTGGGCTGTCATCACATCGTCACAAAGCAGAGCTCTCCTGGGGGGGCTGACCTTCAGGAGGAACACGTGCTCATCCCGTTCTCTGACACCTACCCCATTTGCCCCAGCCCCACCGTGGCCAGGCTGGAGAGCCGTCGTCCCAGCCCCTGCCTGTCCCAGAGTACTCGGCGATGGTCACGAAGATGGGGTGGTCGTCCCTGGATCAGTGCTGTCAGCAGCTGGGCACCCGGCTCTCCTGTGACCATCACCAGCACCGGGGGTCCCATCCGGTTCAGCAAAGCAGGAGGAAAGCAGGAAGCCAAGGAGGGTCACCAGCTTTTTCTTCCCTGACCCCCTCCACTCCCCAGCTTTTGCTTACTGTTGAAAGGCCCGGCACTCTTTAATGAGGCTTTCTGTAGTTCCTTTTTCTAGGCTTTGATTTTGCTTTCCTGGAAGCAGGAACTGGACACGTTCTTTGACTCAGAGAGAAACTCAGGCTGAGCTCCTGCCATGTCCTGGGTTCCCCACCCCTCTCCGCCTCCGTATGCTGAAATCCAGCCAAACCCAGGGCTCTGCTCGAGCTTGGTGTGACTGCACTGCCTTTGCCACTCTGCCTGCTCTGTCCAGACAACCAATAAATGTGGTTTGGAGGGGACTGCCTGCCCCACTACAGCTCCTGCCTTGTTGTCTCCTTGCCCTTAGAGTCATGCTCCCTGTAGGGTGCTGAACTAACTGCGCCTCGTTGAGAAGCCCCCTACCACACAGGCATGGTCCTGTGCCCATGCCTTGGCCAGAGCTGGGGGACCCATGTGCTCTTAGCTCCTTTGCAGCCCCCATGTCAGATCGAACCTGGAAGAAAAGTGAAGATCAGAGCTCATCACCACCATGGCCAGCACAGAGCCTTTATTGGTGAGACACGGAATAGAGTATGGAGTCAACCTTGGCTCTTGAGCAGCAAAGGGAGAGGCAGTCTCTGTTGTGCAGCAGCCTCTCCTGGGCAGTAACCTGCAGGAACAACGTCCAGGGATCTGGGTTGGTGCTGCAATCTGGGACTGCCACGGTGGAGCCAGACAGGCTGGTGAGGGAGCCTCTCTGGAGCTGGTAGGGTTGTGGCACCTGGATCAACGTCAGGAAGACTGAGCTTCAGAAAGGGGGCTGTGAGGGGTGGAAAGGACAAGGATAGCCTTCTGGGGTGGTGGATTGTCTCTCTCCTGGCTCTTCATAGCCTTGGGCATCATGCTTCTCCCAAAGCAGGACAGGTGGCTTGTGCTCCTCAGCCCTGTGGATCTCACAGTGGTTTGGGGCTCACCTGGCTGAACACGGTTGGGGTGTTGGTGGAGCTACCCTGAAGGGATAGGGGAGCCTGGGTGGGGCAGCTGGTTCTCTTCATCCCTAGCGTGGACGTGTCAAGTACTGGTGCCTTTCCTCTGACCTGCCTGCTCGGGCTGTGGTGCTAAGTAAATTCCTGCCCAAACTCTGGTTCCTGCTTCAAAGTCTGACCACAATTTGGAGATGGTCCAGCCTGTGCTGTGCAGCTGCAGAGAACTCTTGGAGTGGCTCATCGGAAGAGTAAAGCATCTTGGGGCTGTGCACACCCTCCTTGTCTCCTCTGGTTTCCACTGTTTCCTCAAGAAAGCTGAAGTCCTGGCCAGAGATGGGCTGTGACCATGACTCTACTTGAAATTGCCGTAGGTTTCAAATGAGTTCAAGTAACTGAGGGCTAGTTCATAGCAGAGCCTGTACTGCTCCTGTGGACAGAAGGATGCGCATGAGTATGTGGTGCCCAAATGCCTGTCATGGAAGGCCAGCCTAGCTGCCAACAGCCCCCCGAGCAAGCCAGGCAGAGGTACAGCCCCCTCTCCTCCTCCCAGTCACAGCCCACCTTCCCCCAGTGAGGAATCACAAATGTAGGCTTCTGTGGATGAGGACTGGGCTGTAGCCAGCTGATCTTAGAAGAACCAGCACCACCAGGTGTCTGCTGCTCACTCCCATCCAGGGTGTGTATACCGTGATGGCCTCGAGGACCTCAATGGTCCATGTAGACCATGATGGTCCTTGAGGACCTGGATGGTGTGGTGGGTGCAGGACAGGCACCTAGGCACAGACCAGTTCTTGCTCTGGTGTTGCCGTCCCCATCTGAGTTTGGTCAGCACCTACCACGTCTTTAATCAGCTGTCTGCGGTGCCTCTTCAGCATCCTCACAGCCTGGGATACATCAACCAGCCCCTCGCTTTGGATCTGCTCACACAGGAAACTGGCAGCACAGAAGATCCCGCTCCGGCTGGCACCATCCCTGCAGGGGAGAGCAAGGGAAGTCACTTCCCCTAGATTTCCTGCTGTCCCACTAGCCATGCAGGCCTGAGGCTCTCGGGATGGTCCTGCACCAAGGAGGCCTCCATGGGGAAGCCTTCCTTCCTGAACACAGCTGAACTCATGTCCACATGTCTACCCTTCACCCGAGCTGAGAAAGATGTGACTTGCTTTGAAGGATACGGCCTGCACTCTGTGCCATGACTGCTGCTCCAAAAGACATTGCTCACCAGCAAGTGACGAGGATGTGCCCATCCTGGCTCTGCCGCTGGTGCGTCTCCACCTTCCCCAGCAGGCTGATGATGGTGGCAGGGTGCGGGGGAAGACGCTGCTTCATGGGCCAGTCCTCCAGTTGCCAGAACCGGACTTCCACCGCAGCCTTCTTGGGCTAGTAGGGAAAAAAGACAGTGAGTCGGGTAGAGAAGAAGCCCACTGGCTTCACTGAGGAGAGGCAGGACAGCGTGGGCCTCATTCAGCCTTGAACACAGGGCCATCTCTGCGCAAAGAGCCTACCTGCTGCCTGTTGGTGAGGGCGAGTGTCCAGACTGTGAAACCAGCTCCAGGCTCCTCTGACAGCAGCTGGACGTGGAAACGGCCGTAGATGGCTTCGCCCTGGGTGGGCCAGACCTCCACGTACGTCTTGGGGGAGATATATGCATGGTCACACAATGCCCCAACCGACCCACACACGGAGTTCAGCAGCTCGTGTGGGTGCACTTGGGCCAGCCCCTTGCCTACACGTGGGTGCTCTGCCTGCTTTGTGCTTGGGACAAATCTGTGAGGTTGCAGCCAGAAAAATAACACCCCTGCAGAGATGATACCTCGTCAGGGGAAGCAAAACCAAAGGGCTGCCCCTGTTACTTCTTCCTGTGCCCATGGGGACGCCCCACCACTGTTATACCAGTTATACCACTGGGCTGGGACCGTTCTCAGGGCGCAGCCACGTGGAGCCCACAGGCTTGCAGCTGGTCCCCATGGCAAGCAGGACCCTGGCAAGGAGAGCTGCATGGGGGGGGCGAAGGCAGAAAGCGTGCTGCTGGGAGAGGGGAGGGCAGCTGACCTTGTCCAGTTCCTGGAGCTGGTTCAGCACAACCACCGCTGTGCAGGTGTAATCCCAGACCAGAGCCCAGAAATCCACCAGCGTGCTGGAGAAGGGCAGCTGGGTGATGATCAGTCTGTCCTCCTTGGTGTACGTCTGCAAAACACACCGGTTGGGGTGTGCGTGTGGATTTAGAGGTCATGCAATCCACAGACACAGCAGTGCCTGCAATAACCACATTAGGCAGCCTCCACGATGCCGAGGGCTGGGCTGGGAGGCTCTGCAGACCCAGGGGCAGAGCCCGAGGAGATGCAGAGCACCCAGCAGGTGAAAGGCAGTGGATTTTTAGGCTGATCATGGGAGCCATCTCCTGGCAGCAGGGCCCCAGCCGCTGCGAGACAGCCACTGTGAAGAAGCCCCAAGGCTGGGACCCCTCGAGATGGGGTGACAAGGTCCAGCCCTGCCTCAAGCAGTGGTGCCCGTGGAGCCTCTGCTGCCCCCAGCAGCTCCAAGCCCTGCTGAAGCTGGAGCCTTACGTTGGCAAACACCGCGTTGATGTAGCCCGGCGAGCCGTCAGCATTCAGCGAGGACATCAGGATGGGCCGGCAGGAATCCGCTGCGGAGGCAAGGGGCAGAGAGAGAAGAGATGAGCCATCCTCTGCCCGCACAGAGGGGGATCTAGGTGGGGAAAGTCCTGAAGCAGCA